>NC_083771.1:32215115-32815115 GCF_963514075.1 Conger conger
GGAAGTACTATTTCAACTGCTACCTGTACAACAACGATAAGGAACAGGGCCTATTTGATTTTTATTATATATTTTTTTAAACTGTAGTGGTCTTCCAGGGCCTACCGGGCTCAGTTCACCAGCGCTCTCTTCCTTCTTAATGACATTCAAAAAAGTTGTGTTTGTTAGGCCTAAGGTTTGGCCTGTGCCTCGGCCCTGTTCACTTTTCTTATTTGTACGTCTCACAGTGGCTCTGTTCACTTTCATTGGCACAATTCTGGTCATGTTGACAAATGTCAATAACGGAAAGGGCAATCAAAAGTCTAGAATCAAGATGGGGAACTCTCATACCTGCACACCAAGGAAGCGATGACTAATCAGAAGCACCTGTGAAGCCATTTGTCCCAAACATTATGGTGTCCTGAAATGGGGGGGCTGTCATCTTGAAACCAAAATGTATATAATGTCCTTCACTTTAATAACATGAGAATTGTATGATTGCACTGCTTACCAAAATTGTGGAGTACAGAGCCAAATCAAGAAAAACATCTTTGACCCAAAGAAACAAGAAGACTGTTCCAGCCAGACACAAGTGCAGATAATTGAAAACTCTGTACTGTCTGTAAACGTGTTTTAACCACAGTCTTCACTCCTATGCGATGTTGAAACCACAATCAAGGGAGCTGACAGTACACAAAACGTCACAAAACATTCCTGCTAAAAGTAGTTACTGAGCGACAGTAAGATTGGTGGTCTAGGATCCAGCCTAAAAACCCAAACGTCTTCAGACCTCTTCTAGCCTGTTCCCTGAGATTCTAACCGTACCGCTTCTGCAGTAAAATAACTGTAGAGCATTGTACAAGAGAAAACCTCCAGAAGGTCTACTAAACCCCAGCATCTTCGCCCAAATCTTGGAAATGGGACCGCAAATACAGTAGCACAGCAGAAAATTCCCATCATACTTCTGGATTAAGAGGAGGGTAAGAGACGAAAAAAAACTAAAACAAAAATCAAAACAACCCCCTCTGCGCACCCTTACCTCCACCCTCACCAGCCAATGGCCAAAGTTCTCCATGCTCACACCCCCATTCAATCAAATTAAAGTCACCAATCCTGAAACAGTGGGCGGCGCCATACAACCTAACAACAGCGTCATTGTTCTCCTGGTGTCAACACAAAAGTGCCGTACTCTGCCTACTGTGCAGGACTTTGTGATTATATGTTTGGGCAGAGAAATGTGTTTGTGCTCTCGAGGTTAGGCAGAGCTCACAACGCATCAGGCCCAGTGCTGAAGAACAGGTTAAAAAAACCTGCGTTTATAAAGTCTGCGGTAGCGGGAATGTGTTCCTAATGTCATTATCATCTCTAATATTATAATCATCAACCTCATCATTAGAAATCTGGTGAGTGTCAGAACCCCCTCTGATTAATATGCAGATTAACACTAATTGGATGCCTGATTAATTCAGCACGGCTTCCTGAAGATGCTCAGGTCTGAGAAAGCGTCTTCGCTGGGACACGTATTGGAGGGCCTCGCTCGGAGAAGATGCAGAGAGGAGAGGGGAGAAGAGCCAATGTGCACCATCTGGAGCAATGAAAAGAGTTATAGCCTCCATACCGGCCTTTTTTACACGCACATGCATTCACCCTCATATACTGTCCCACACCATAGAAACACTGTACCATGCATACACATGGGCAGTTGCACGGTGACTGACGTTACAGCTGGACATTTGGGTGGTCAAGCCCAATACAGCTACATAATAGAGACTGATCTGAGTTATTGGCACCTGAGGGTTATAAAAGCATATGTCAGTCTGTTATGTAGCTGTATTGGGCTACACCACCCAAATATCCAGCAGTAACCTCAGTCACTGTAGAATTGGCCACATAAATATTTACAGAGAGGGATCACCAAGGCCAATGTGATGGATGCTTACCAAGACCCTTAAACATACGTTGAGTTCAAAGGAAAGTTATTGTTATTGTTGCTTAAGTAGCCATACATCCCATAATACATAATAGGAAGTGTAAACTCCACGACCAGCACAGACTGGTTTTACGAGGCTGGAGTGTGACGCTCGAGTGGTGAAACGCAGAACTAAAATCACGCACGTTGGTGAGGAACATTAAGAATGCATGAGGTAATAAGCGCAGCGCACGCACACGCGCTGGAACCCGAGCGCTGTCCCCTGTGACGCCGTCAGAGCTCCTCCGCCCGGGCCGGGGGGCGTGCACGTGAAGCTTCTCCCCCGCGCCGACGGCCGAGATCGGGGTGTTCCTCCCGCCTCCGCGGCCGTCTCCCGCGCCATTAAAAATTCATCCCCGCCGCGGAGGAGGGGGGCGGGGGCGGGAGCCAATGAGAAGGGCCGCGTGCCTCTCCCCCGAATCCCGGGACTCGCCCCTCTCGGCAGAGCCTCCTGCATTATAGAGGAGCGAGAGGAGGCCGCCCCCGTCTCTCTCTCTCTCTCTCTCTCCCCGCTCATTAATCATTTACCCCGTCCCGATGCTGCCGGATCCCGGCTGAGCCCCCCTCTCCGCGGGAGCGCCTTAACCCTTTCCTGTGGAGAGGGGGGGGGATTCGGCGGGCTTATGGATCCTGATTATGATAGCGTCTGCTGAGGAGGCCCGGAGCCTGGCGGCGCTCTGCTGCACTGGGAGAAGCAGACTACGGCAGAGAAAGAATATTTGTGTAGTGTTGGTGCAGTCTCAGCATACGCACACACCCTTTCAACCATTCTCAAATTCTCTTTGTTTTACTGCTCTGCCCAGATGTATGCTCATATTGTATGTCGACGTTCTATTCAGCAGGAAAGAGAATAAATATGATATTGTAATAAATTGGTAATTCAGTATATGTTTGGTTGTGACCATGATTATTTTACTCCAGCTCTTTGTTGCCGAAACCGTTTTTTATGCGAGTCCTTCTGCCAGCAAGAGCCTGCTAAATGCCTGAATGCAATTATGAAATTGTTTGTGTCAGTATGTGCGTGATCCATGTCTTCAGATGTGATGTGTATAGAATGTCATTTAGGGTGCACCAAGGAGTTTATGGGGCAAGATGGCAAGATTATACTGTCTCTAAGTAATGTTGATCTGTAATGCCGGTGAGGAGTTGCAGCAGTACACATGCAATTTACACCCTCAAAGCCTGCTAAATTACACACACCCATAGAGGTCAATCTGGTAACTGTAACACTAACAGTAACCCTAATGCTAACTGTAACATTAACACTAACTCTAATGCTAAACGTAACATTAACACTAACTCTAATGCTAAACGTAACACTAACACTAACGCAAACTGTAAAACAAAGCCGAACACTCACACTAGCTCCCTCACATTCTGCATCCACAGCAACTAATGTTTGTGTATCTTTGAAAGTGAACTGCTGACATGCAATGTGAGACAAAACACATTTATGTAGGTTTTTATTTGGTCTGAGAATGTGAATGTGAAGTCTGAATGCTCAAAGCCGGCTTTTCCGCGTCTCTGTCCTGGTCCTGTTAATGAGACAGAACTGAGTGTTGAGGGGAGGGGAGGGGGGTCAGTCTGGTACCGCAGAGCTGCTCTTGGTCCAGTCTTCATCCTCCAGATTAGCGGCGGTTCAGCGGTCAGGGCCGTTTACCAGGGGCAGACCCGAAATAGAGAGAGAGCGGGGGTGAAAAGAGCGGTCGCTTTCCCCTCAATGTGCTTATATCCCGACCGAGGTGTCAAGGGGGGGCTAGTTAAGCTGCAGGCTTAGCGGTCGCCAATCCTGGGGAAAGGCCAAAGAAATCCCCCCGAATACCACCACTGATGATCTGCACCGAGTTTAATCCACACGGCAAACACTGGATTGTGTCGCAGAGAGGGATCTGATTCTCACTGGGCTTCTCTTAATGGCGTTGGCACTCCTGCTTCCCGCATGGCCAGCTGATGGGACCCCGAATCCTTGGGTTTCTGGGGTGGGTCCAGGTCGGTACTGAACTGGCTCAAACAGGACACAGGACCTCTTGGTTCTGAGGGCCACCAGACAAACATGTTTCACAGATAAACACCTTCAGGAAGTCCTCCAGAGATGGGGATGGGGATGGGGGGCCGTAAGGAAGCGTAAACACCCTGTGCGAGTTGTGCTTCATAACGCGCAGCGGACCTGCTAGTGCATCGGCGAGAGTCCTGGCCCAGAAGCACAATCCCAAAAAAACCCCTCCCCTTATCCCCCGCCCTCCTGAGCACTGCCGGGAGGTGCCTCTGCTTTAACGGCTCAGGCCTAATCAATCATATCTGACCGGAGACGCAGGACCAGAGGGACCGTCGCAGTGGGCTCTCACAGAGAGCATCGCAGAGCAGCAACAGCAGAGATCAGGCACCGTGTCAAACGCAACAGAACAGGGGAACGGACGACAAACGGCAAACAAACCACACGGACGGAGACGGCATTAAACAGCAACGAGACGCCATGAGTTGATCCGCAAATGACGGCATGTCAAATCGCATTTTGTTTCGCGTTGCGGATGCTGTCTTCGCTAACTCAATCACGATCTCAATCAAAGCCGTTCCATTTTTTACTGAATATTCATTAATTTCTGTTTTTGTGGGTTTTTCTACATACGCATGTTTCCGGGGTGGAATATATGCAAAGCACATTTCCCCAGGAGAGACAATAAAAAATGCATTGAACTGTGAGGTATGTGTGCATGTATTATGTATGGTATACAGTGTATAAGCACATAATATGTATATACGGCTTATAAAGATATTATTTGCATATACGGCATGCTATCCTCAGTTGAAGAGGGGGAAACCTGGAACCCTACTCACAATCATACAGGCCAATATCATCCATTATACACCTGTACTGTGTATGTGCCGCAGATATCCCAGTTAATGACCCAGTTTCCCAACTGGGACTGAGACCCACATCCTCCGAGTTACAGTACAAGTGTTTCCCTCCAGTTACCGTCTGCTCACAAACACTCAAAAGCCCAAGACAGCGCAAGCTAGGGGTACGCACAGACGACACTACCCGCACCTGTATCCGTTCAACCAACAAAATGATCAGTATGCTGGCAGTCAACCAGAAATTGTGATGTGCCTCTGACTATTTATTTACTAGAGAAATATATCAGGGTAAATAATCTGGCCGATCTGAACAGTGTCGGGCAGAGGGAAACACACACTGAATCTTCTCTGTCCGACACCTCTGCCTACTGCGCCCCTAAATAAAGGAACAAAGAGCTCCAGAATCGCATCGGACAGCCGAGAAGCCACACTTTTGTTTTTAATCAAAACAACATGCCTTTTGAGGGCTGGGAAGAACCGCAGAACCTTCTGGAAAACAAACTGTGAGCTAATATTCGGGGTGAGAGGTCCCCCTTTGATACTCACAATCGTAAAATTCAAACTGCAAACGTCTTTCTTGTGGCTCCGTTCAGTTAATGGGGGGCGGCGGGCGGCGGGTGTGGGGGAGGGGTAGGCGGAGCGGGGTAATGGCCGTCTAAACCGGCGTCTGCCCCCCCCCCCCCCCCCCCCCGATATCAGGGACCGCTGCATGCGCTACGCCCTTATCAGCGTGGCGCAGACCCTTGGCACGGCACGTAGCCTTGGCTCACGGATGTTACCAGGGCAACCAGGGTGGCAGGGGGGGGTCAGCTGACCCCAGCGCAGCTCCTGTTTGGCTGGGGGAGCCGCGGCGGTTTGGGGAAGGGAGCCGGGCGCGGGCGAGCCTCGGAGAGCCCCGGAGACGGCGGTCACCCTTCCTCCTGCTGCACTAGCGAAGATTAATTAGCCGGGCAATCAACAAACAGCACACGCGGTAGGGGGTTAAACAGACATTAGGGGCTTACTCAGCGCCAGGTGAGCTAAGCGCGTCTGCGGTAGAGGCTAATGCCGGGGTTCATTTCAGGTGTGCTCGTAATTAATCTCACAGATCCTCCGTTTTCACCTGTTGAGCTGCCTATTTAGAAGCGTATTGTAATAGGATTATGTATTTTAATTAGCAGGCAGTGCACACACAAACACACTCATGGCATGAGCTTACACTGCTCTGGGCTGCCCTCCTTGTCTTGGCATCCTTAACATAGCCGGGGATTAACTGTGAGACGCAACGTTCGCCACCAGACATAACGGATCTTTAGGCGATGCAAATGTGTGGCCCAATGCAGGTGTGCGGCAGTGAGAGAGAGAGAGAGAGAGAGAGGAGGAGCGAGAGAGAAGAAAGCAGAATGCAGCTCTTCCTCGGTGCCTTTGCGCGGTAAGCGTGATTGTGTGACCTTGTCTGAGGACATGATCTGCTGTCTGGGCATGCATGTCCCCCTCCTAGTGCATGTCTGTGTGTGAGCATGTGTATGTTGTGTGCGTGTCTGTATGTATGTTTGTGCGCATGAGCGTCTGTGTGTGTGTGGTTTGCTCTGAGATAGCTTCAGGTCTGTCTGCGAGGTGACTCCAGGAGAATGAGCTTGAGCCATAACTTTGGTGATGAGTCTAGATGGACTAAAAGCCTATTCTCATCATAATATATACAGAAAATAACGACACAGGCCACACCGGGTCAAACATAAAAGAATTACTTCACGCTTAAACATCCTCAATCAGATTAACGCAATTACCAGACCAGTGACTGCCCTCTGCATTAATGCAGTCGACAGCGGGTGCAATAGCGCTTTCCACAAGACTGCAAATGCAATTATTGGCTGAAACGCTCGCTAATCGCCGGTACCAACCCGTTCATTTGTATGTCTGGGCTACAGGGCGGTTTTCAACAAAAAAAAACTGCCGCGAAAACCTTTAACAGCAACAAAAACAGACAAATTGAGACTACTGCCCTGCGTAATCTGAAACGACAAACTTCAAGACGGGTAACCTTGAAGCGGGCAGTGTAATTAACATGATAACAAACAAGTTATGTTTGTTTGTTTTTGTCCTCTCCCTCAGCGAGGACGGGTGATCAGAAGAACAGGGACAGGCCATTAACATATATATAGAGCGCATCCAAAGCATTCGAAGGCATTTTCATTTTACGCTGCTGATTCCGACGCCATTTCGTTACGTTTGTGCCAGCCAATTTCTTTCCGTTTTTGTTACACGGTTAAAGCGAAAGCAAGGGATTCCCCAGACGTAATCCATTTATCCAAAGATTACCTAGCGCTCGCATTTAAACCCAGCGTATGTATTTACTGTAAGGACTGCATCATTCACAGCCTCTATCTAGCTCTGCAGAGTTTAACTATATGCTACAGCTGATCTCGGGGACCCGAAAGTTCTCATTTGCGTCTTTAATCTATAATTAGGCCTATTCTGCTTCTCTCCCAACAGCACTCCAAGGAGATTCAGCTAATTGGCTGCAGGAAAAGAAGAGCTCAGGGCCAAAGAACATGTCCAACCACAACCCCATCTCCCACCCCCCACTCACCCCCATCTCCCACTTTCACCCCCATCTCCCATCTCCCACTCTCACCCCCACCTCCCACCCCCCACTCACCCCCATCCCCCATACTCACCCCCATCTCCCATCTCCCACTCTCACCCCCATCTCCCACTCTCACCCCCATCTCCCACTCTCACCCCCATCTCCCATCTCCCACTCTCACCCCCATCTCCCACTCTCACCCCCATCTCCCATCTCCCATCTCCCACTCTCACCCCCATCCCCCACTCTCACCCCCATCTCCCACTCTCACCCCCATCTCCCACTCTCACCCCCATCCCCCATTCTCACCCCCATCTCCCATACTCATCCCCCAGCCCCCATCCCCCCATACTCACCCCCCATCTCCCACTCTCATCCCCATCTCCCACTCTCACCCCCATCTCCTACTCTCACCCCCATCTCCCACTCTCACCCCCATCTCCCATTCTCACCCCCATCTCCCTTACTCATCCCCATCCCCCACTCTCACCCCCATCTCCCATCCCCCACTCTCACCCCCATCTCCCATACTCATCCCCCATCGGCAAAATACTCACCCCCCATCCCCCCATACTCACCCCCCATCCCCCACTCATCCCCCATCGGCAAAATACTCACCCCCATCCCCCCATACTCACCCCCACACCCCATACTCACCCCTATTGGCAAAATACCTACCCCTCCACCTCCCATACTCACCCCCCATCTGCAAAATACTCACCCCTATTGGCAAAATACCTACCCCCCCACCTCCCATACTCACCCCCCATCTGAAAAATTCTCACCCCCATCCCCCATACTCACCCCCATCCCTCAGTCACCCCCAATTGTCAAAATACTCACCCCACCCCCAACACCATGTGAGATGGGGGCCTTTGCCCTCTAACCAGCAGTTCCTGTCAACCACAGTTAACCACTGGAACCTCCCATTCCCTACGCCCTCTACTGCATCACAGTTCAAAAGTGCTTTTCACACTGACAACCAGAAGTACTTCACAGAGAGGGTCAAAATGCATGGAGCCATTTTCTGAGACTGGGAGTGGTGTGTGGTGAGGTTTGGGGTACACTTCTATACTACACTAAATGACAGAGTAACACATTAGGGCATCTCTGAGCCTCAAATCCAAATCCAGCCCTGGTTTTCTTCCTCCAGGGAAATGAGGGCTACGGATTGGCCAGACTGTCTTCACACCTGACTCCCAGGTAAAAGGACTGGAAAAAAGCAGTTCTCGAGGTCTGTGAGCTGCTAATTCCTGCTTTAGGGGATGGGACTAATTTAAATTGAAAGGCCCATTCTTGTCATTGTACTTTGACTTCTCGCAAGCCTGCATTACAAATACCATATTTCTGCTATTAATAACCTAACCACATCCTGAAAACGGGTTAGTTTCACTTCATTTAATAGGAGCTCTACAGGCACGGTGGTATTTATATGAGAGGATTAAAACAAATGTGCATATTTAGCGTGCATCAATCACACAATACAGAGGAAAACAATGGCTACAGAAACGTTTGCTTGTCGCATCTGCTTATCGCCGCCTTTAATGAAGAGTCTGGCTCCGCACTGAGAGCACGTAGCGGCTGCCCTTCTGCAGCGGTGAGTTCCCGGGGAAGAGGTTCATTCATCACCCGCGTTCCCCCGCCGTCTGCCGCGCCTTCGGTCCCACGAACGCACACGGCCACGGAAGTCACATCGACGGAGGCGCTGTCCTTGGCCACCGCCGGCCCTACCGCCAGACCGCCAGCCGCTGAGTCACAGCACAGAAACCAGCCGATTACCCACAATGCCTCGGAGCGAGCGGAGGGCAGGCAGATACTATACGCCGACCAGATACCGAGCTGAGTGTACTTCATGTTTTTAATGTCGAATTCACGTCAAAAACATTTCACTCCGATTCTTCTTACGAACGAGCGCGACCGTGGGTAATGGCGTGGCGGTGGATGCGATTGTTGTTAGGCATAACTTTTTATGAATACACATAAAGCGTGTTTTGGCAGGAGAAACTCCTGTTACCATCGGGAAGCTCGTGTTGTAACAAAACTAAATGGACAGAAAGAATGAGGGAACATGCAGGCCATCTGCTCCGTCTACCGAATCTGCGATGTGACTGAACATCAGGGGATTTCGCTTTCACACCATGCAAATCTCCAGGAAAGTCGCTCAAGTTCATTCCCCTCCCCCCCACACTTGAGTCTGCTCTTTTAAAAATGCATTACTGCTGCAGAGGGAACATGCCTGCGTGGTACACAACATTATGTATGCCAAGCAAAAGGATGCGGATAATTGCAGGGTTGAGTTTTGATGATCTGATCGCTGATAAGGTGTCCAGACAGAGGCCAATTTCATGGAAAGAGCAGTGGCAGACTAAGCCTTCCCCAGCTCTGGTGCTCTTTATCAGTCACAAATACGTCATTGGTCTTCCTGTCTGTCTCTCAAACATGTTGATTCATAGGGCCAGATAGCTTCTGAGGGCGTCACTTTCGCCTTTGTGACTGGAGCTTCGAAACCAGCTTTCACAAACTGAGCAGCTCTCTGAGTCTTTCATTTCCCTCACACCTATTTAGCCAAAGCTGAGGACCGTCTCGTGCACGGAAATCCTACGCCTTTGTGAACTCCAACGCAGGATCCAAGATGGCCATGAAATGACAGCTGAAGTCGAATGCCCTAATAGCGTGCACTGCCTTCAGGAGCCAACTCCTCCACTTCCTGTTGCAAACTGTAGCGATGGGGACTGTGTGCAAAACACCCACACACAATTCTTTCCAAGGCCAGTGTCCACCACAGAACAGCCAGCATTGAGTGAGGGTTGGAGAACCCCAGGAAGGCCGTAGCTGCCACAGTGTGAAGACTGCTCTCCATTGGGAAATACCAAGGAAAGGCTGATGGCCCCACCCTACGCTCACTGCCTCAGCTCTGTGTTTCACACCGGAATCCCAACCAGAGACACTTTAACACCCAACAGAATGTAGCAGGGGGCTGCAACCAGAGCCGGAATGGCGCACTCACGTAGTCGTGGAAGGCCTTGGCTTCACTGGAGTGCTCGCATGTCTCTCTCCTCTCTGGCGCCGCACAGTACAGGTCCCAGAATACACTGCAACACACAGGCAGAGGTGTGGGCATGCACATCTCTCTCACACACACACACAGACACACAGACACTCAGACAGACAGACAGACAGACAGACAGACACACACACACACACACAGACACACACACAGACACACAGACACATAGACACACACACACACACACACACACACACACACACAGACACACAGACACACACACACACACACACACACACACACACACACACACAGACACACAGACACACAGACACATAGACACACACACACATAGACACACACTGAAACTTTGCATCATGTAAATGTGCCCATATTGACAAAGAGGTGAGGGGGGGGGTTTAATGTTGATTCCAGAGTTAATCATTTTCCAGCCTGTTTAAACTGCATCAGTATATCACACTGCAAAGTGCCACGCAAGTCATTTTGGGTCACACTCTGCTTTTTTTTAACGCCGTTTGCTTTGGCTGCTGAGAGAACTGCAGAGGGACGATGTGAAAGGTGTGATTTCTGCGGACCAAACACAAGCGTCAGCAAACTCACCACCACCAGGAGTGCAGGAACCCTGGAGGTTCTCCCAGCGTGATGTTCTTCTCCCATCGGATCTGCGGCGAAAAGAGAAAAAAGCACAAATATAAAACATATTTCTTCCTGTACTGTATATATTTTAAGCTAACCCTGTTCACCTCCTCCTCTGTCAACTGAGCAAGAATGAATTGAGTTAATTCCAGAACAACCTCATTTACATCTACGATAAAGTCTGAACAACAGTCTGCTTAAATGTTGGCAATTACTCTCCAGCGAAGAAATGATTCTGAATAAAAATGCATCCATCCATCAGCGTAATTCAGCGATAAATTGATTTCCTTTCCTATACTGCCGGCAGACTGGGAAGAAGCTGCCGTAACAGCGTTATCGTTGCCAAAAAACGGACCAAAAACGGTGAGCTTCTCAAACCCGACGCTCCCCTCCCGTCAGGTCTCGTAGAGGGGAAGAGAAGGAAGCCAATGAGAGAGGGAAGAATGAAGGCCCGGCTAACACGGTCCTCCATTTCCGATGTAACCCGGTTGCCAAAATCTCGCGGGAACGCCGTGTGCTAACCTGGGAATGGATTCCCTGATCTCCCGGCGCAGTTAGGGACAGCTAACGCTGTATATGGATCAGGGAGAAACCTGAGCACTAGAACTGTATTTCCCCGTACTGTAGTTTAATCAAAGTCGCTCTCTACGATGGAGAAGCCGGTGACACTGACGGCACTTTGTAAAACATCCCCCGCGCGCACGCTGCCGTCTCAATGTCCACTCGTAACGAGAGGAGGGTAACGGCTACGCAGAGACCCGGATCGATTTACTTTGATGAGTCTTAATTAGAAAAGTAATCATAACGATTAGGGCTGAAAGCCTACAGTAAGCAGCTGGACGGCTTCCAGAAGTCTCTCAAGCCCTTCTTTAGAGCATCGATTCATCTGGAGTGATCTCCCCCTTCCCCCATGCGCACTGCGTGTATTGTGTGGCATTGCTGCCAAATTACTCACCTGTTTGCTTTCATATGGAGGTGGCAGAGAGGATGAACTGCAATTATGTGGCTTTTACATTGATACAGTGTCTATTGTTACAAAATATAGTATATAGTGTTTCATGTTTTTGTAGATAAATGCACTCCTGCAGTTAGTTTTTGTGTTTTTGTTTTAAGCTCTGGATATGATACCACTGTCGGACTCTTGCTTTGCCACTTCTCTGTCCGACAGCATCGGCAGCGTGGGCCGTGACTCGAACCGTGGTGATTTCCATTCAGCTCTCAGAACCCCGCCCACTGGTATCGGCTGACCAGAGTCCCGCGCTCATACCCGCCATTTCCGCGCTTTAGGAAGTGAAAGGTCAAGAGAGGCCAGCGCGTTAAACCCGGTCACGCAATGCTGCTCGAACAGCGGTGGTGTGACGCCTCTTATCTGGATCAGAGTGAGAACTGCTGCCAGACCTCACCGTATGGATTTAAGCTCGCTTCAGGGCGTGCGGAGTCGATCGCTTCCCAACATACTCCTCATCACCTATCGAAAAACTGACTGGGCTGAACAAAGAGGAGCGTCTACGCTGTGCGTCTTGTGACATTACACAGCAGTTTGCAGCTGAACAGATTACTCCTATCAGTAATCATTCCATCTTGCGGCACCCTTAAAATGACAGTGATTAAGGCTCTGCTTCTAGAGCACTGTCCATGCGGTGAGCACACGCTGTTACCAGGGCACCCACTTTATCTGTCTCTCTTCCTGTTCTGTGTCATATTTCTGTTTTTACTGCAAAACAAGAGAGCAAAAAAAAAAAGACGTGAAGGAGGCTTCTAAAACGCCCTGCCTTCTCCTGCCCATTTCAGTCTGAGGGTCTCGGTATATCCTCAGAGAACCAGCCTGTCCCGCGGACCGAGTTCAAGCAGATAACAGCCTTTTAAACACAATTTTCTAGTGCGCGCCGTTGAAAAGGCGTGTAATTCATTAAAGCCGTTTGCGGCCGGTTTCATTCTAAACGCACAGCAGTGCTTGCAGCCAGCGCACGCAGGATGAAAAGAGGCTCCAGGTTCTCTTACAGCCCCGATTCCACTCGCACGCAGGGCTGATTTTACACTTTTAAACACCGCTGAGCAGCCACCTGTCCGTCTGGGGAATGCGGTACGTTAACCGGGAAGTGTTGTTCATCATAACAAAACACGGCGCATTTAGGAACTTACATAATTTGGTATAACAAAGATATTAGTTTATGTTCTTTTTCATATTACTGTTCTTTTGAAGGTGGTGGGGGTTTCAGTGTTCATTAATGATTGCAAAATTTAGCTTTACACCTTCTTCCTTTAAAATGTGAAAAAAACTAAGGCAAACACCAACAGCACAAACACTTAGCACTGCATGTCAAGTCAAGAAGTAGAACAGACACAAAAAGTGTCAAGCTTGGTATGTTTCTTTGCAAATTGCATATGAACAGTCTTACATCAATGCTAACCAGATTTGGCAATAAACAAATAACTACCCGCAACGTTGCTTACTGAGACGCTAAGTATGCCATTGTAAATTAATCACAGTTGTCACTTGCACTCATATCAAGGTAGAGGGGGAAATCTACTTATATAGATATTCACACACAGATAATCTGTAAGGTGCAGTTGGTTGCACCACGATTTAAATCCTTCAAAGAGTCATTCTGCAGACACAGAGGTCAGCCCTGAACTTTAACCCCACTCGAGCTTGGTCAAGCAAAGTTAGAGGAGGCAACAGGCTATGATGATGATCCAAACAGTCTAATCCATATGCACATTTTAATCAGTAAGCCTGGTTTTTATGATTATGAAGCAGGGCTCATTCGGGAAATGAAATATGTAGTTTTATATTTCAATATATATATATATATTTCAGTTTTATAATGAAAAAAAAAATTGCAGGAGAAATGTTCTGAGGTGTAATTTTCTCAAAATATATGATATTATATAGTAGGTATGTAGAACGCCCATGCATACTGTATAAATACTCTGCGCATTGCCAGGGCAGCTGAGAAAGGCTGGAGAGGGTTCAGATAAGGCCTCACAGTGTGGAGGTTTCCCCTCAGTAGACGTGGAAGTAGCTGAGAGCAGGGCTTCAGAACGGCGCCCTTCCCAGACGGCCTCATCCGGCCCTCTTAAACGGACGCTCTGCGGCTAATGCGTCCCGCTTACTAAGCACTGCTTCTGCTGCTAATGAAATTAGCGAGGGGCCCCAGGGCGCTAGCCTGCCGCTCACGGAGCGGAGCGGTTAAAAACCCGGACGCAGCGGTTCTGTTCGGCCCGGAAAGAGCTTACCTCTGACAGGAAGGTCTGTGCGGACTTCTGGGCTCCTACATGCAGCAGGTATTCATACACGTAGAGCGCTAACCTGGAGAAAGAGAGAGGAGAGAGAGAGAGGAAAGCTTGAGTTCAGTGCTCGACTGGGCCCAGCTTCCCTACGGCAGGCCGTGTTCTCTCAGATTAAACGAGAACATGTACACCACAACCAAAACCAATGAACATGCTGAACAGCGGAGCTTGAGATATGGACAGTTCAAAGCACTGGTGTGCGATACAGACATCAAACAGATTCAGGTAACGTGTATGGTCAGGTGCATTAATACAGAAGCATACACTAACTCCATGTGCAGGTATATACAGTCAATCGGAAAATCATTAACTATATTGTACCTGCCTAAAGTCTGCACAATTTTAGGCACCCTTTCATTCTTTTAATTACCCTCCACAGTATATTTAAATTCTATCTAAATGCGATTTGGGGACCGGGGGGGCAATTAGGGACAATGACCATTGGCAAACCATATCTTTGATAACCCCAAGTCCTGATCCCATACACTTGGCTTTTAATGGACCCCACAGACAGTTCTTTTTCTAGATACCAGTCGTGCTGAATATTATTGCATTGTAAACACATCAATATCGAGGTCCAAACCACAGCCATGCTGATGGTGAGGGATGGCTGGAAATGGCCTTTGAATCTGATAGCGTCTGAGGAGGCGTTTTATGTCCTTGTATTTCCAGAGGGGGCTGCTCACAGCGTTGACAGAGACCTCCATAAATCAATCAGCGTGGCGGTAATGCTGCAGTCTCCGGTAACACTAGACTCCCATGAGTCACGGTGAACACTGAGAGATGGCTGAGAGAAGCCCCCTTAACAGACAGGGCAGTAGAAGAAGCCACTTCTCTCAACTGAGGGCGGCTCGGTTCTAAGGAGGCGCTCGCTCTGTCCAAACTGTCACACGGGAGACCTTCTGGAATGTTCGGGTGTGGCAGACAGGGAGGTGCTGTTGAACCCCTGTGAGAAACTCAAGAGGAAGGGCTGATGGGCCCCTTTAACCAAGTAGAGGACAGCCAGCTTAAAAACAGATTGAGAAAGGTAGAGGGAGGAAGAAACAAGGAAAGAGAGGCAGAATGAGAGAAAGAGGGGAGAGAGTGAGTGAGTGAGTGAGAGAGATAGAAAGAGAGACAGGGAGACAGAGAGAAGATGACAGAGAGAAAGAGACAGAGAGGGGGAGAGAAAGAGAGAGAGAGAGAGAGAGAGAGAGAGAGAGAGAGAGAGAGAGAGATGACATGAGTTCATGTCAGGCCGATGGCTGAGGAGACTCATCTGCTGCAGTTTCAGAAGGAGAAACAGGACGTCCGCCGGCACACACGTCAACCATCCCCCCGAAAAATTTCAGCTCCAGCTCTCACGAAATAAAAGCATTTTTCTCCTCTCCCCCTCCTGCCCCCTCCCTCTAGGAACAGCACACAACCAGGACTGATTGGCCACCGTGAAGAATTCCTCAGAAAAACATCTCAGGGCTGAATATGAAAGCGAGAGTGGAGGATGACGCAGTGGAAGAAAGGTTTTTTTGGTTTGTTTTTTAGTTTATTTTAGGACAGGAAAGAACTCTGAGGTGAACAAGCAGCAGGCAGGCAGCCGGCCTTGGCAGCAGTCCGTGGGCTGCTGAGTGACGCACTCGGTTAAGGCACCACACTGTGGGGCAAGGATAAGCCTCATGGTCCAATCCAGACCATGCCAGGCCTGTCTGGCTGGTAGCAACTGATGATTGTGTTGCCCAGGGTATTAACAAAATACCTGCTGGTGACTAACTGGCCCTGAATTGAAAAGACCCTGTGTGGTACAGACCAAAAACATTTCATAATTTAGGATGTGTGTGTTTGTGACGGAAATATCAGACCTAGTTAAAAAACACATTATTTCCTTGTAGTTCCCTGAAGTATTTTCAAGCTTGTAATTTGTGAAATACGTGAAGATACCGGTCAAACCGGAACACTGTTCTTGGCAGCCCCAGAAGGATAGAAAAGACACTTCGGACAGATACAGTAACGAAGCCAAACAGAATTACAATTCATAAAAATAAAGGTGCGTGTCTCTGTTGTTCAGCACAGGGAAAGGGGCGGAAAGACTGAGGTTTATATTGATCTGCACCCAAGCAAGTCCAATATTTTCAAAAAAGTTGATATTGATCTGTTCCGATGCAGAGTTGCTCATATAATCTGTGGCCAGCTGAATCGAGAGCCTGTCACTTCAAGTGCCTCTGGTGTCTGGCCCATAACAGAACTGTAAAAAAAACATCACGCCAAAGACGGTCAGCTGCACTCTCCTGACGGGAAACTGTGAACGCGCTCCCATGGGTGACCTCATTATAGCCATGAAGATTGAACAGTACAACCGCCTGAAGTGTAGTTAAGAAAACAGGACAGCAGGTGTTAGGTGGCCAAGGCCTTTCACACTGTGAATTACTATTTTGTCACATCCGAACATATAAAGCATGTCCTATTTTGACATTGAAATATCATAGCCCTGCAGGTTGTTATATTCAGCGATAGCTGATATTGAGTATTTATTATGCTCCCAATGTTATAAATTTAATGGACGGGCATTTCGACCGGAGAAGGTTCTTCATCATGGCAGGCCTGTCCTTGGGTTTGAAATGTTGTCGCACCTTTTAATTCATAAGATTGGGAACATAATTCATATATTCAGTTGTCAAGCACTATATCAACATTTTAATTTAGTCTGCCTAGTGTGCCAGGAGTGGATGCCCATCCCCCTGAGTCAAGCTCTAGCCTAGTTTTCTACCCACTTCCTTGAGGAACATTTTTCCTTGCCGCCGTCCTGCTTGGCCTGAGGGTCTGGGGTACGGGGCTTTGAGATATTGGTCCATGTTGAAAATGCTATACAACTAAACTAGTGCTATTCAACTAAAAACTGATTTGAACTGAACTGAGTAAAAAGTGCTAGATATCTTGTTACAGTATTTTGTCAGCATAGCAACTTACTATCTAGAGGTACATGGCTACCACTTTGATTGTGCTATTGAGTCACCTATTTATTCAGCTGTGCAGCATGTAGAAATAACTGGATGCTTGTTTACAGATAGAAATATTGTCTATTTAATATTTAATATGAATATTTAAATGCATAAGGCAGTGCGCTGGATGCCTTTGATGGTTTAAAATGCTGCAATTTAGTCAATCAAATGTTGCAAAAAGAAATGATGCTTGTTTTTCCATCATGAAGTTACTGTACATGCATATCACATTATGATTCGCGAAGTGTTGAGCATACATAATCAGATATTTATTTCACCTTTGTTTAACCAGGAAGGTCAACTGCAAACTAATTTCACTTTTGCTGAGAAACTGTAACGGGGAAAGTGTGGTGGCCTAATGCAAGGGAGAGGCCCGACTGGATGGCTAGTTTGAAAGTTGATTGTACTCTTAAAGGGTTCTGATTTTCTGCATGTTTACACTAGGACTCGGAACTATACTGTCCTCTCAGGTCCTCTTTGCACTTGTTCTTGTGTTTAATTTGCACTTTGTTGTACGTCGCTCTGGATAAGAGCGTCTGCTAAATGCCATGTAATGCAATGTAATGTAATGTAATGTAATGTAATGGATGGTTATGTGGCCAGAATCTGACCACAACTCTAGAGCTGACACCCCTTCTCTTTTAGCTCCACAGTGAGCAGGGTCTTCTAACACTACTCCTCTACAGGATTACCCAAAATCTAGTAGTATTACCTTAACCGTTTCATGTTACATTTTCATCAAGGACTTTCATTTTGCACTGCACCATCTCGATGTTGTAGTTCTTTACCATAATTCTTGTTTCTAGTTTATGACATGCTATGACTTTAATGACTTGGCCTATATTTACCATGTGAGTTTGTTGTTCATGGCTATGGATAACTGATGCTTAACTGAATAACTGAATTGTATCTCATCAGGCATGTGTTCTGTAGTTGTGCAATGACTTTCAGTTTGCGCAGGTTACATGTTGCTTTGGATTAAAGTGTCTGGCAAATAAATGTAACGTAATGTCTTTCCTGGATAGAGAATTCTATCGGTACCTTGATCAAATTTTTTGCCACCTCAATTTGGTGCCTCAAACTAATTGTGTGCTGCTTCAAAAGTGTAATGAATACAAGCAATCCACATCATTTGTAACTAAAATGGTGGCATGACTGCGATGTGCTACTGTCACATAATCAGCACAATGCACCGGGAAGAACGCAGAGCTACATCAGACACCGCTCTGCATGTGCTGCATTCAAACAGGTGAATCTACTTCCTTTTGCACCAAAGCACGTCCAATATTTTCAAAATGGTTTCCTACGTTTTTCCTAAACTTTGCAGATATGGCCCAGAGAAGAACCCATTTGTTTTAGAAAGAGAGGGTGTGCGGAGGAGTAGGTGAAAAGATACGTACAGACATCATCTGATTATTAATGTTACAGACAAAATGTGGTAAATTTGATGACGTGCTCATGATTAAAGTACTGTCTCAGCCAGGAAAAACCCCGGTGAGTCAGACGCTCATATTCAGGATGTACAGCCTACAGTACATTAAAGTCACAAGCGTACACTTCTTCCTTAAATCACTCCCAAAATTGCCTCCTGCCCATCAAAGTGAGTGCGTTGGCCGCATGGAATGTTCCGGTAACGAGCGGCGAGCCGAGGGCTTTGATCGGCCCCAGAAAGACGGAGGCCACGGAGCGTGTAACAAAGACCCGGAAAACCTCATAAAAGTGACCCAGTTCCAAGAGGCCTCTTCTCTGCTAATCAGGAGCAGCTTGACCCCAGCATATTGGAGATGTGCACTGGCCCATTAGTCAGACTAGAGCTTCGACGTTGTGGGGAAGCGCAGAGGAAAGGAAGGCCTTTCTGAGGCCTAATGCACTGAGAATTAGCCCGTACACAAAGAACGCACTGCCGAGCTCGGGTAATCCACATCCCAGGCTGATGCTACGACCCCTCGGTGAGTTGCATCGACTGTAATTCCATTCCGTTCCATTCCAAGTGCTCTGTAAGACAGGGTGTAGTGACCCACATGTTTCATCAGGAACTGCTTCCGGTCCAACCACAACCACATCGCGGTTGGAATGTGGAAGTGCAGGCCTGAAAACGCAGAGACCGCAAGACCACACCACGCCACCAGCTTTCTTCAGTGCCCAATGCCTTCACATTAACAGCTACAGGCCACCATCATAGACAAGTCCCCCAACCCACAAAGTTGAGAGCATTCAGAAATTGGCCAAGACATGGGTGGTGTGTTTTACATTTTGACCAGTTTGGCATGACTGTATGGATCAGATTATCTCAAGAGATGTACAAGTCATTCCTTCCTGCTTCAGCTGAATAACGTGTAATGACCAACAAGATTAAAGAATATGACACTGCTAATTCATAGCATTCCATGCTAGTTAAAATCCTAACTTGCCATTCAATCCCAGAAGACCGGCAATGTGTAACAGGTAAGTAGAGGGGTCTATAGCATCACTGGTTTCATAGATTCTGGCACAATGCTGCAGATTCTGTAGGCCATTGATGCAAATCACTTACAGTTCCACTTTTCATAAACTGCAACAGAGCAGCAGTTGGCTGGAGTTGCCTGGAACCTCCAATAGTCAGGAAGCAGAGAGAATGGATGGAGTACAGAAGCCGAACCTCTGATTTGTCTAAAGGACTTGTGAATAGGCCAATGGCCCTGAATGATGTCACAGCCCTAGGGACCTTTGAGAAAATTCAATACATAACCAGTAGTATGCGTGGGTGGTATGGAAAAATTCAAGCAAAACAGTACTAATAGAGTACACAATGAGCAATGATTTGGAAAAAAATAAAAACACGTTGTGCTTTCCGGGTCCAGCTCAGCAATACCAGCTCTTTATCTGACTTTCTGCGATTAACTAAGTGAACTGTAGTACGTCAGAGAGAGATAACAGAAAATATGTCGATAGCCAAAAGCCATCTCATGAGTTGGCTTAACTTTATGTGTTGCATTTCAACAAATTCTCTCAGCAGGTCTCAAGAGGTCAGGAACTGTCAAGAACTGCTACGGTAAGGAGACGGAGAGGATTGAATGTCTAGAGCACCAGTTTCAGAGAGCCGTTTGCAGATTCCCATCTCTGAGCTCCTCCCAACAGGAGACCTGCCTGGGCAGCCAGCGAGAGTGGGAAAGCACCGTGACTGAGCATTCGTAGAAATGGAGTCACAGGCAAGTCGGATCGTGGAGAAGAGCTTTTCAGCCAGTGTTAACAACAGTGCCTGCCATTGTTCCCACCTGGCCCCTCCCCCAGGTTTCTGTCCACACCCACCGGGGTACCAATTACAAGCTCATGGGTGAAGTGGAGGTCTCCAGGCAAAAGTAAACCTGCAATCCAGTCCAGACTTTCAGTGTGTGACGAAGGGCCTGAGGTTCTAAATTCATGCTAAAAAAACCTATAAAACTTTCAACATTTTTAAGAATCTAGGATTGCATACAGTGTTTGAACTGAACACTGCGTATGCTATCTAGAATATACAATCCTAATCCTTAGAAAATTGTGTTCCATGAGCCCACACATGGTACACATGCATGGCATACTGGATTTTGCCCTCAGTTGAACAGTTCTGAATATAAATGTATTTTCTAGTCTAAATAGGTATGTCAGGATAGTTGACGTGCTAATAGTACAGTTTAGTACTTCTTACGACAAAATTATTGGCAATTATTGATTAGTGCTAATTACTCTTTGTTGTAATGCTGAAATTGTAACATTTCATTCAAGTTTCTTCTTGATAGGAGTGTCTTCTAAATGACTAATATGATGTAATCAAAGCAGTATGTAGAAAATGGTCTTGGCTGTGGTGTAGGCTGTTAAATCAAATTCTGACTTGAATGAGTTCACATCCAAAATGGAAAGTTTTACAATGATAAGTGTTGCCGTGAAATAAAAGGTAAAGGAATAGTCTTCTAATTACCTATAAATCAACACCAAAACCTCATGTAAAAAAAAAACAACAACAGTAATTCAGGGTGACATCTCACAGGTGAAATGTATTCTTATGGACAAGCCCAAATTGTTTGCAGCGAACATTTATGAAAACAATGTGGACATGTGGTCTACTGTGGGTGTAAGCACATTGCCTCCCAAGATGATTGTTTTTTCTGTGAAATGAACAAAGATGATTTTACCTCTGTTTAATGTTTATTGTAGCTCTATTAAAGGTGTAAAGAAGTTATCTGCCTAACAGGCCTTCAATGAAAAGTGTTTTTCAACAAACTGGGGAGCTCTTTATTGGACTGAACAAGACTATCATTCACTGAGGAACCACTTAATTACTTTTTTGACACAATTTGGTTCTAGACAGCAATCTGAACAATAGTTTGAAGGCTCGATCACGACCAGGCTCAGATCTATAATTCCCTAGAATAATTCCCTCTGAAAGAATTTGTCCTTGTTTGGAAAAATAGATAAATAGATCAAATAAAATCTGTACATAATGACACATTTTATCATTATCACAAAGCACTGAAAAATGGGCTACTACTGAACACATAGTGTGCTCTTGTTCTACCTTGAGACATCTTTGTTGAATAAAAATGGCCATTTATTTTCAAGCACAGACCCTTCAAGCTATGCTAAACACACCCCCACCATACAAAATGGCCCTTCTTCCACTTGAGAAAAATTCTAATTACACACTGACTGTGGGCTGACATTGACATTAACATACTCCTGTTTTGTAAAGGTGGAGGTCAGCATCAATAGTGGCGGACGAGGCTAATGTTAATGTTGCCCATTTCACATAAAGTCAGTTATAATAACAGCCTTGGGAGCCTTGAAAGTTGCTGGAAAAGTCTCTCCCGTGGCTGTCACGACCTTAAAAAAATAGGAACATGGATTGCACAAAGTTTGGCCAGATAAGCAAAGAGAAGCATGAGTAAAATAATCACAGAAGCACATTTACAAAAACCGATATCAATTGTACACCAGGCAGTTCCCGTATAGCCAGTGGTTTTCTTTTACTGAGGGACACCGAAAACTAAGAAGCTATAAATTTCCTCAGGTGAGGGCAGAGGAATGAGGTTCACAAGCCGGGTACCATACACAGACAACCGGTGTATTTACTACATGCCTCCTGTGCTACAAAAGGATGCTTTCTACCGTATATGATGCAAAATCCATTTGGGCTATGAGACGGCGGAGGTAGAAAGAGCGAACAACTGGGAGAGGAGAGGGAGAAGGGAGCGGAGGAGACACAACCGAAAGACTGAAGACGAGTCTGGAAGCGAACTGCGTCGCGAGATGAAAGCATTTTGGGAGGTTGGGGGCTGGGGCAAGGGGTGGAATACTGTACATGAGGGGGTGGGGGGTGGGGGGGGGGGACCTGAACAATTAATACTCTGGAGGTGTGGAGCCTTGTGGAGTTCTGAGGGAGATGGATGTGACAGAGAGAAGGCAGCGAGCGGAATGGCCCCCTGCTGTGTCCTGCTTTCACAAATCAACAGAAAGCCAGCGGAGAGACGCGGGGGAAAGTAGGCTACCTTCAGAGCAATTCCACAACCCCCCCAAATGGCGTACTGTGAGAACGGGGAACGCACACACTTTCTGAGGCTCCCAGGCCTTAGTCTTCATCACGAAATTACCAATTTCATATACGTGTGTGTGTGTGTGTGTGTGTGTGTGTGTGTGCAACAGGTCAACCAATGTGGATTTGGTCAAGGTCAATACCAATGCCAATGTTTAAGTGAGCAGGGAAGCCTATTTGCCAATTGCTCTTACACTCCTTCTTCTACAAGTAAAAAGCTTGATAGTATCCAGTTAAACTAAATGGATACTATCAAACCAATATTGTACTCAACTGCCATTCAATTCTGGATTTGTCTACATTTTGGTTCTAAAAGTGGTGGAGCCCTGCAGTATAGACAGCTCAAGCACTGACTTAGTCTATTTATAAAACTTCGTTCAAGGGACACGGAACAGCAGATAATTCTCTGGCCGGCTGAAACATGGTGGCCGGCTCTGGACGCAAGCCCAGTGCTGCCCGCCTGACACTTCACACTTCATAGCAACAGTCCCCAAATGATCCATCCGTCAAAAAATAGACCTCAGAGAAAAGCTTCTAAACATACCTTTTAAAAGTATTGTGTTTTTCAGCTCCATGTGTAATTGCAGAATTTGTTGCAATGTGCATATTAAATGTAAACCTAATTTATTAGCTATGAGGTTTTTCTACTGCAACTCCGCTTGGCTAGCATTGCCAAGCGAGCCACTTTGCGTTCTCACAATGGATCTCAATAATGATCCTTTTTTAACTGAGATCACAGTGCCCAGTTATCTTTGGATGCATAGGAATAATATTGACTAAAAAAGCAACCATTGATGAGATCGGGTGAATGACCAGCAAATGGACCTCTTCAATAATTTTTGGAACAAGTAGCCATCTTAAGTCACATAATTGAACTATTTGGAATGAACCATCTTCATTAAAGTAACATGGTTATTGGAATTTTCTAAATATGTGTCCAATCACTGTCCAATTAAATAGCCTGCTTATAAACTGACATTATTGCAGAAAACTAATTACAGGGGGACAGGCTCAATAATCTCTTCTAATATTTAACCTTAGCATTGCACACCCAGGAAAGACAACCATTTCGGTCTTAAACGCATGAGGATTCCCTTTACATGAAAGACCCGCATTACCACCAGGTTCAGTTAGCCGAAAATAGCCATGCTTATTGCGAATGGTAATTTGCAATCATCTGTGAATCAGATACACCTTGTATTGAGCACCATTTGCATAAAAATTTAACATTTTGGTGCTGAAATTAATATGTAAATAACACGACATTAATATGCATAACCCAGACTCCGCACCGTGTCACTCTTTCCATGATAGCTCAGTCGCACATGCCTTTCACCCACGGTGGGTGCTTTGGGATTTTTTTTCTCCCTGACATTGCCATGGTCGAACAGGCACAAAACCGTCACAAACCCTCCGTGAATAACCTCCGAATGTTCTCATACCACTGACGCCCCAAATGTTCAAACGCATCTCATGAATATTAATGCACGACCAAGTATAATATTGTGGCTATAAACGGTCCGTAGTATCGCACTAGCGCTATCAATCAGAGCCTCCTGTCCTTTAAAGAGGCAGAAAAGATGGAAAGAACATGGGATTTGATCACCAGGCTAGTCTGGCGATCACAAGGTTTGGAGAAGAGACAGTCAGGTGTGCGTTATAGTGCAATACAGAATGCCCTTCGCACAGAAAAGGGCTAAACCAAAACTACAATACATAGACTGTTTGCCAAGGTTTTCCGTCCATCCTCTTGACTTTCCCGGCACATCCACGCCGGGCTGCGGACGCGGTGATGTCGGGGCGCTCTGCAGAGAGAGGCGACGGGCCTGAGACGTCCGCACCGCTTGGCGTCTCCATGGCAACGCTTTAACGAGCCGCCACATGGCCTTCCGTGTCCCCGGCAGGGCGATATTTACAACCGCGGGAAGAGATGAAAGGGCAACGAAAAAAAAAAAAAAAAAACCCTGACACAAACAAAACTAAAGCTGAGAACAAACACCTCTGCCAGAGCCCGGAGCGGCCAATGGCAGAGGAGGGGCGTGGCCAGCGCTATCACGGTTTTTCCCTCTTATGGTTAAGATAACGGCGTCGTCTTAACGGGGCGACCGCGAGGTACGATCAAACACTGATCAAACACACGGGCTGTGTCATAAGCCCATGGTTTCACCGGTTGACTTGGCCTCGTTTGTAGGAGTTTACAGAGTAAGCCGGTAAAGAATGGAAAAGACAGTGAATGTTTCACGGCATAAAAAAGGAGCCAGGGCAAAGTGAACTACAGGGTGGAAGATGACGATTTGTCACCATCTGGCACAGACCCAAAGAAGTAGGCCTGATCAACACCTCTGTTCTTAGCTTGCCTGGAGCGACCAAGCACACACTGCAGTGAACCTAAGCTAAATGACTCCATACCCCTCTGATTACTACAGACCCTGTGCAATCACTTTTTCTTACATTTATAGTGTTCAGTAAGCCAGAAGATAAATTATGTGCATTTAGGCAGCATGTTTTATTTATAAGCAGGAAAATAACAACATTTCCTTGATGTAGGCAAAACATTGCATATCATTTCTAAATATGAGAGCCGTTCAGTAATGGATATCCAGTTTATCTCATTGGCAGCCCACTAATCTGGCACTCCACTTATTGGTGAAAATGCAAATGCAATAATTCATACAAAATTATTTTGGCCTCCGAAAGACCAATACCGTTTTGGATATTAGCTCTGGCTATAAACACACGAACAGACATTTGTTTTCCTGGGTTCTTTATTCATAACACAACTATTAAAAAATCTGATTGGTTTATAGCACAGAAGCAGGCCATAATGGTTTAGACTGTACAGTGTCTAGGCGTTTTATTGCATCTCAAAGACACACTCAGGATGCTCAAAGTGCTTTCCAACGAAGGCCAATTAAAGGAAACGGTGAGAATAAACACGCGCACGCACAACATGAAAGAGCCCGCAGTTAACCTAAGACAAGGAGAATAAATTACGCAAATATGGATACAAAACAAATGAATGTAGGCCCATCTGTTCATTAACTGCAATCCTCTTTCTGGTAATGCGTTATTGTTTTTTTGCATTGGCGGAGGTTGTTTACGCACGTTCAGCCGCTCTCTTAAGGACAGCCGTGTCGTGTGCTTGGGCAAAGCTGGGCCAGTCCGCGGTGGCCAAGCGCAAATGGCAGGAACCGCCAATCCACACAGGTACCACCAACCCACAGAGGTACCACCAACCCACACAGGTACCACACCCCAAACAGGTACCACCAACACACACAGGTACCACACCCCAAACAGGTACCACCAACACACACAGGTACCACACCCCACACAGGTACCACCAACCCACACAGGTACCGCACCCCACACAGGTACCGCAACCCACACAGGTACCACACCCCACACAGGTACCACACCCCACACAGGTACCACACCCCACACAGGTACCACACCCCACACAGGTACCGCCAACCCACACAGGTACCACCAACCCACACAGGTACCACCAACCCACACAGGTACCACACCCCACACAGGTACCACACCCCACACAGGTACCGCAATCCACACAAGTACCACACCCCACACAGGTACCACCAACCCACACAGGTACCGCAACCCACACAGATACCACCAACCCACACAGGTACCACACCCCACACAGGTACCACACCCCACACAGGTACCACCAACCGACACAGGTACCACCAACCCACACAGGTACCACACCCCACACAGGTACCACACCCCACACAGGCACCACCAACCCACACAGGTACCACACCCCACACAGGTACCGCCACGCTCACAGATAATGTGCCGTGTGCTCCACGGAGATGAACAGAGAAGGAAATTGCAGCCACATTGCCTGGCAATGCAGGATCAATCATTAACTGGGATTTTATCCAGCGGACCAGGACGGTGGGTGTAGCCTAGTGGCTAAGGTACTTGACTGGGATCTGGGAGGTTGGTGGTTCAAGCCCCAATGTGATCACAGTTGATTTAATCCCACATTGCTCAAGGGGGATTTTCACCTTCTTAGTCTAATCAACTGTAATTTGCTTTGATAAAAGCATCAGCTAAGTAAGTGTAATGTAATATCCCAGGCCGCCAGGCGAGGGAAGTGACTTGGGGCCGTTCTGGCTGGAGGTTTGCCACCCTCACGCCAGGCTCCAGTCATCCTGAAGGAATCCCTGACTGCCTGTCTGCCTGTCTGTCTGTTTGTCTGCCTTCCTGGCTCTGCGGGGCCCTGCGGGGGAGGGAGGGGCATGAGGTGATACTCATCCGGGTCTCAGCAGCGAAACTGATGAAAGGACTCCAACCGAACAGCAGACAATTACCCACAAGCCAATTCTTCTAAAATTCTTCTAATACAAAAAATAAAGCAGTGAGGTTTAGTGTCTGAAGAGGGACTGAGGCGCATCACAAGAATGCATGAGACTCAATGCTACGATTTCTAAAATCCACATCCTCCACTGTTCACTGAAAAATGATAAGCTCTTTGAATTACAATTGAAATTCCGAGCATAGACTTGCAGTATATAGCCAACAACTGCAGCATAATTTTAAAATAACACTGATATCATACATTTTATATCATTATAACATTATAAAATACCATAAAAATATATTTGAAATATTCTGGAAATATTCTGAACATTAAAAATGATCCAAAAAAAAAACCGTGAAAGTGAAAACCGAGCAAATTCTCTTTACAAGGACAATCTATCCGTTTTTTTCATCCCCAGGAAACTTTTAAAGAACCACAACAAAACCACAGACACTTAAAAAAAGTTCCTACATAACCACTGGCTTTCAGACAAATACTTGGAGGGACAAAACCCACCTCCACAAAGTGTTATATTTTTCAGATTTTGATTCAGTTGTTTCTGTGTTTAGAATTATGTCCAATATGACATAGTAATGCACCACTGGCACTGAAGATGAAGTGAAACAGTAAATGTTTTAAAACAAGCTAAAAGTGGTTTAAACTTTCATATATTATTCATTTAAATGTATTTTAAATGCCAAACTCATAAACTCATAAACAGAGAGAGTGTAGCTCTCTAGTCACATTCTCTTAATGACTAAATAATAATGTAAGCAAACTGAAATAACATGGCACGAATAATATTCGTAACATTCTTCCTTCACAAGCTGAGATCTGTGCTCATCCACTTCTTCAATAAATGTGGAAACATTGTTTGCATTTGCACTATGACGTTAACAAGGCGCTATCGGCATCGGCCAATCGAAAAATCAGGCACCGATATCGGTCCTGGAACTTCCATAGCGCGCATCCCAAATGTTTTCTTCACCGTAAATTTGGAACGCCACAGACATACGACGCTAAATGCCAGCGCATTAGCATGACAGGCTCATGAATATTAATAAAGAGCATATGGCCTTAGCCAGTAGTAAAAGCCGCTGCCATGCTGCCCTCCTTCAGGTCTGTAACCAAGTCCCCATATGCCCCTGTCCTCAGACCAGGTCTCCAGCTCGCTGACTGATGCATTACTGAACCGGCCACTAACTGCAAACCGCATGCCAGTAAAGCATCTGAGCATTACGTCACACAGGTATTAATAAGAGCAGTTACGAGAGAGCCCAGAGCAGCACGGCCAGGCAGTGAGCTGGCTTCCTGTTTGGGATGGCAGGGTCTCGGCTGCTACCTGAGTGTAATAATCTCAGATCCTGGGAGATGGATGTACACCCAGAGCTCAGGGGGAACGTGTGCTTATCGCCTTACAGTTTGCTCATTTCTAAAGAACCACATAATTTCCAATCAGCGGTACGTGCCGGTGCTTGCCTAAGAAGAATTCCCAGACAGGAGGGAGCTGAAATGCGGGAGGAGGGGAAAGTACTTTTTAAAGGGTTTCCATTTATTTATTTATTTATTTTTTATTATTTGTGTAGTCACATTTTCCATTGGGCTAGTACCAGTATCTCATTATAATTCACAGGGAATTAATGGTAAAGCGTTATAATTTTGAACTGTGAAAAAAAACCATTAAAAATTACATCCAGGATAAGTAATATGTGTCAATGACCTTTACCTGTGTCAATGTGTAATATGTGCCAATGGCCTAAGATTAAAACATTTCAACTAAAGCCCATAGCTTTGTGTCTCTAATACACACTGCACTCAAGGGAACATGGAAAATAAATGCGCTAAATGAAGTCAACCAGATCTTACACTTGACAGTGGTTGAAAAACAAAACTATTCAAAAACATGTGGGTGACAATTAAGAACAAAATGCATAATGCTCATAGGAGAAAATGTGTAAGTCACCCACACTATGCAAAAATATTATCCTGTAAGCTAATTACATCTGCACGCAACAGAAGAAACTGCAAGAGATTGGCTATTGATCACATTCTGACATCAATGGGACATTTTTGTGAACTACTTTCACAATTAGGACAACCTCTTGATTAGTCTTGAATAAACAGCATGTAAATGCAAGGTCAATTTAGCCTAAAGATAGTAGCCTAGACTGTATTTGGGCTGTTAATCTTCATCAAGGCAATTGCTTTAAAAGCAAATATATTCATTATTCATATGGAAACTCTCAAACATTAGATTGAAGTGCTTTTATATGAATACTCATTACAGCACTGAATGCTGTATAAAAAAAAAAGGAAAAAAAAAGTATTTAATTTTAGGCTAAGAAAATAACAAAAACATATTTAAATGGTTTATTGTCATTTTGTCTTCAGTTTTTCTTAGAGCTCCATTTTTCCATTTTAATTTAAGTGTGGATGAGTGAACACTCATGCTGTCAGTACATATAGTGTATGTATATTTACACAGCAAGCACTTCTTAGGTATTTACTAGACTTACTTAGACTTATTGGTCTTCTGCTGCTGTAGCCTATCCACTTAAAGGTTTGACGCATTGTGTGTTCTGAGCTGCTCTTCTGCATGCCACTGTTGTAATGCGTGGTTATTTGTGTTACTGTCACCTTCCTGTGAGCTGGCCCTTCTCTTCTGACCTCTCCCATTAACAATGCCTTTTTGCCCACATAACTGTTGCTCACTGGATGTTTTTTGTTTTTTGCACCATTCTCTGCAAACTCTAGACTGTTGTGTGTGAAAGTAACAAGAGATCAGCCGTTTCTGACATACTCAAACCACCATGCCTGGCACCAACAATCTCTAGAGTTTGCAGAGAGTAGTGCAAAAAGCTGAAGTTTGGGTGAAAATGCCTGGTTAATGGAGAAGGGCCAGACTGGTTCAAGATGGCAGTAAGGCAACAGTAACTACAATAACCATGTGTTACAATAGTGGTATTTAGAAGAGCATTTATGAACACACACCACAGCAGAGTTGAACCTTAAAGTGGATGGGCTACAGCAGCAGAAAAGCAATAGGCTACGTCCTTTTTTAAATGTAAAAAAAAGAAAAAAAGTCCATGAAGCGAAGATGCCATCAAAGATAATGAACTGAAAGTTTGCAAATATAAGAAAAAATACTATAAAAGCAGTAAAAGAATAAAAACTAAATCAACTAAATTTATTCTGACCACCTTTCATCTTCAGAACTGCATCAACATCAATTCCCTTTCGTACACAGTTTTATACGTAAATCAACTGGTAGGTTTTACCAAACACACTGGAGAACTTGCTACAGTTCTTCTGCAGACTATGGCTGCCTCACTTGCTTCTGGCCCTCCAGGTAATACCAGACGATTTTTCGGCCTATTACTTAATATGTTATTGTATTTAATGAAATACAAAAATATATCTGTAAACTTTTTTTGGAAAAATAATGTTTTTGGAAATCTCAAATTTGCTCTTCTCTACAGATGCACTAATGCAAACAATAAATGGAAATGTCTAGCTATTTTTGTTTTAATTTTCTTTTGATTGCACAGAAAGGTGTACAAGCTTTGTCTTTTAATACGTTCACTACAGAGACCAAAGTTCCCTGAGGCACTGATTTTCCGTGGTAATCATAATTTAGCGTGTGTTCTAGGGCTGCATTGCCAAGAGTGTTGAAAAGTGTCTCCATTCCTGAGATGTGTTTTGACATTTTCCAGGCCTATTTTTATATATTTTCTGAAAGATCATGCTTTTTGTTTTCTTTAAAGTCTTTCAAAGTTGTGACAGCAGACCCAGATGTGCAGATGCGCATCCTTGTGCAGTGGGTGACAGCAGTGCCAGTTCACCTGCACAGAGCAAACATTTAACAGTGTAATTCAGGGTGAGGCTGCAGATTGTCCCAGTAACAGCGCTAATTTACAAATAATGAACAAAGTTGGACACTCTCTCTCTCTCCCCCTTTTCTATCCTCTTCTCTCTATCAGCCATCTCTTCTTTCTCTCCCTTCTCTCTCACACTCTCATGTAATTCCCAAACCCAGTCCTTTCTTCTGAAGCTCTATCTGGAGAGGGTTGCAGCACTTCCTCAGTTGGAGAATGGTGTCATGACACTAAGATATAGCAGGCATGTATATAGCGCCTTTATCCAAAGCGCTGTACAATTGATGCTTCTCCATTCACCCATTCATACACACACTCACACACTGACGGCGATTGGCTGCCATGCAAGCCCCCGACCAGCTCGTCAGGAGCATTTAGGGGTTAGGTGTCTTGCTCAGTGACACTTCGACACAGCCCAAGCGGGAGATCGAACCGGCAACCCTCCGACTGCCAGACGACTGCTCTTACTGCCTGAGCCATGTCGCCCCTAAGAAATAAGAATGGAACAATGTAAAACAGTACATCACCCAACCTCGTAGCCCTAACTCAAAGCTGCACATCTCCCTCAATATTAATGCATAATTGATATTTTGTACAGTACGCATTCAAACAGGAACTGAGCGTACTTCCGAGCCTGTGTGCAAAGTCGGTAAGCATGACTAAGTGTTGATCACAACTTGCTGGCTGCGTTGTTTTTGTCTGTCAAAGCTTGCGATAAAAAAAGTAACACGCTCCGCTTAATCTCTGGAGATGGATCATAAGCAGGAAACCCCTTCCTGGCGTTCCCAGAAAGAACAAAAACAGCCTAACTGGAACAGCAATTAATAGCAAGCGCCGATCAAACCTGCCTTCAGCCAATCAGTGACGCCGACCCGAATGCTTTCTGACGGAGAGGTCAAAATACCTCCGTGGAGTCGGCGTCGTTCGCACGAGCAAAAACAATGGTGCTCGCTGGGATAACAGGAAGCACAAGCGTATCGAGCGCAGCGGGAGGAGGCTATGGGCTCTGTGACGATGGCCTCCAGGCCAGATCATCGCAGAGGAACAGTTGGAAGCCAGGCCAGATGGCCGACCAGCACAGCACTCGGAAAACAAGCGAGCAAGAAACGGGCACGTCAAAAGACTTGCGTGAAACTTCCTCGTACGTCGCTCTGGATAAGAGCGTCCGCTAAATGCCTTGTAATGTAATGTAATGTAATGTGAACCTACAGGACTTTCTCAGTGGTGCTGTGTTTTTGTAAAGCTTCTCTGTGGAGATACCGTTCTTGTCACTGTTCATAGAACGCGGCCACTTTGATGATGAGCTTATGTATGCAAAGTATCACAGTCATCACAGTGAAGTGTGTCCCATTTCTAAGTGATATAGGCCGACTCAGCTGCTCAATGAAGAACATACAATATACAACATGTAACTCAACTACTTAAGGTAAAACCAAGCAGATGTTCTACTGTGGGAAACAGACCAATTTCACCATGTATTGATGACACTCATTCAGATGATTAGTATAGATTTTAAACCCTCTAAATTTTAATCATAACTTCAAATATTTAAACAGGGTGAATTGCCAGTAAGATGAGTAATGGCATTCCCTCAATTCTTAAAATGTTTGATTAACATTTGTGCGGTTTTTGCTGAAGGTTTTTATATATAAAAATACCCAGGAGGACTTTAAAGAAATTAGCAAAAAAGGAGAAGAATTTACCAAGGTGTAAACTTCAAAGTAAAGAGAACCAAATAGTGTTTTAGTGTGTTTAATGTGCCGTAATTAGCACTCACTTATGGGCACCACATTGGGTTGCTTGCAGACTCTAATGGAGTTCAGAGTAACAGAAAGACGGGAGGGGTCTGCAGTTTGCAGAGCTGGTTGCCAGAGAGGCCAGGCAGCATGAGCTAATCAAAGTAGACCAATATACTGCAATCACAATAATTCTGTTAATGACATAATTATTTATATTCCATCCTCTGAAAAAATAAACTTCAATCCAGTGCTTCAGGATGCAATAAAAGTGAACGTTCATAATTACAAATCTAACTCAAAACACTTTTCAGACAAAATAGACACGCAATAAATAATATTGCATTTGCAACAATTACAGGATGCCAAACACACACACACACACACACACAAGAGACGATGGAGAAACCTTGGAGCCGCTGCATTGTACTGTAAGAGTCAGGCGTTACACGAGCAGTCGTGATGAGGACCTACTCCGCCTACTTCAGCCTTCTTCTCTTTTTTCTCCTGAGCCTTTTCGCCAGTGCCTTTTGAGTGTCACAGCGAAATGCAGGCTATTATCTCTCATCCTCCAGCTTCTTATTGAGATGAATGATGAAGATTATTTCCTGGTAAACAAGCCTCGGGCGGGCGGACTGCGGAGTCGGCGTCTGCTGGAGGGGAGGCTGCCCGCAAAAAAGTGCAACAGTGCAGGAGCTGAGCGCGCTCTCCCGCAGCTCATAAACACACTGCGCTGGGACACAGATGGGTTGCGGTCCCCCCCCCCCCCCCCACACCGAGGGTTTGAGTCTGGAACTTTCTGTACGGTGGTCTGTCTAGAACGATATTCACTGACTTTGCCCTGTATGAATAAAAATGGGATAAGGAGGGAGGATGGTGGTGGATTTTTTGTTGCATGCCTGTAGTTTATGTATTGGCTAACCCCCATTTAAAAGAGGAAAAAAGTCTGCACCATGCAGACAGAAATCTCCAAGCGTGCTCCAACTGCATCCTTCACTGCATCCTTCATCCTTCACTGCATCCTCCACTGCATCCTCCACTGCATCCCCGGTGTTCACTGTGACCTCGTCTGACACCTCCCAGTCTTAAAACGTCAAAACTGGAACGCTTTCCAAAGCCACCGCACCACCTCGCCATTCACAGTGCTTCGCTAAAGGGTGTCAAAATCACATTTTGCCCCCTGCAAGATACCGCCATTGTAACGAAAGAAAAGGCCCGCTCAATCAAAAGACTTTGATAACATGAAATTTAGATCTTTGGGAAGTATAAAAGGGTAGATAAAAAGACACCTGCAAGACAGAATTGTTCATTGATTTTGTGCTGCTTTATCCCGAGATACAGTATATGGAATTAACTAGCCTATATTGTATTTTTTTATTATATTGGTGGCCCCTTGATTAATAACGGCCAACGAGTGCACAAGTCAATTCAAACTTGGGAGTAAATCAGACAAGAGGTCTGTGATTCCTGTCAATCAGAGCCAGGTGGATGAAACGCATGCATTCCATGGATGAGCCAGCCAATAGTGAGAGGTCTTTTAGTTCTGATCAATGATGTCACTGCTGTATGATTAGAAAATAGCACTACATGAGAAGCAGGTACCAGGTTCAAAATGTCGAAAAGGGCACAGGTAACGGTTTTAAACAGGAAAGATTTGAAGCATTTGGGAAGTAAGATTTGTTTAACGCTTACAGGGATTTGAGCGGAGACCTGGATCATTAGCACGGTAAAACGGCTGGAGGGATTGAGCAAGGGGAGGGATGGGACAGAGGAGCAGAACACTGTTCTACAGCAGCGTCTGAGGTCCTCTGTCACGCATGCTTAACCTTGCGCTAGCGTGCCTGCGACGCCGCTTGCATATTAATGCGCCGAAATATCAGAGTCTACCTCCAGGGCCATCAGGAGGTGCACTGTTCCAGCGGCACCCTGCAGAAGGACACAGAACCTGCCAATCGATCCAAATGTTTTTGAGCATGGGCAAGGTACTAAAAATTAGCCTTTTGTCAACTGCCACACAATCCCAGCACAGGGAGGTGACTGATCTGATATGCTTCAGCCAAGCAGCAGATTCTCTTATTTAGAACAACTTATACAGTTTACATTATTTCATGTACAACTGGTTTGAACGCCAGGGTGTTTACTGAAGCAGTTCAGGTTAAGTACTTCATGCAAGGGTACAACAGCAGTGGTGCCTGGGAACCAAACTTCTGACCTCCCTAGGACCACGCTAACAGGACGCTGATGACGAAAACTAGTAGTCGAATGAGGAAGCGAGGAGTCAGAAGAATCAGCCCATGTTTATCGAATTTCCGAATGAAACATACTGCGTTATTAGTTCAGCCTATATCTGACAGACACAGGCATGTCACATTAAATTTCTATTTTTATTTTTTCTGTTGAAAAGTATTTTCTTTTGAATTTGCTGCAACACTTCAGGAATGTGTTCCTGTTTATACACTGAATCGAAAGCATAGCTGTGACGGGTCCTCTCCAAGTTGCTTGAAAACCTGAAATGTTTGACTAGAGCTGACAACAACACCAGTCACTGAAGCAACACCCCAAACCAGTGAATCAGTTGCCCCATTTTATAATTATATAGTCTTGTTTTGGAAATTAATTGACTGCAAGAAATATGTTTAAATCCAGCAAGTGCTTCATTGCTAATGACAGGCGCATCGTAAATGTGTTCAACAGACAAACAGTGGGCTATATAATAGACAAAACAGCAGGCTAATGCTAACTGCAAGGAAGGGACCAGGGGCAGAGACGAGGAAGCAAAGAAGAGGTTGAGTTTCTCGGCTAGAGTAGCTGTCAAGTCTTTCCACACTCCCACTAACCACTGTGGTGAAGATTTCCACTGTAGCGTTCGAATTTAGCTTGTACTCACGTTACTCAAGAAATGGCTGCAATACTACTTTCTTACACACTCAACACTGAGCATTTTAACATTGGTTAGAGTGGGTTTCCTTCCCTGCAACCCAGTGTCGGATGCCAAGTCTCCGAGCAGGCAAAAGCACAGGGGTGAGGCTAGGCCTCATATTCCACTATAGGAAGGACCTGCTTCTTTAGAGAAGAGACTTCAACACTTCCTCATATTATGCTCTCACTCCAGCTGACACGCACTTTAAGATGAATGGCATTCCTGAGGAAACGATGTCCCTTCACCCGGGCGGTATTAATTCACTGCCCATGTCACGTCCGCTGCAAATGCCATCACTCAGATGGAAAGCGCACGCCTCATCAACGGTCTAGGTTGTTAGCGAAGAGCCGCTGCCCATCTCCTCTCGATGTCTATTTTCAAAAACGGTTCATTCGCTACCATCAGGCGGTTTGCTTAGCGCAGGAATAGAACAATGGAACAAAGCGGGAATTTTCAAATGGAAAGAATTTTAATTACTCAGATACATATTGTTCACACTAGGTTTAGTTTCACAATAGTTAAGGCTGGCAGATATACGCTCCGACTAATAAACGCCCTCCGTTTCCCCGACAGAAGTAATGACCGTGCCCCGCACTCATCGAAGGCAACAGTGGGGTTTACTTGCCGGCGGAGGTGCTGGGTTCTCTGAAGAGCCTGGAAACGGGAAAGGCGCGTCTCTGTAACTAGGGCAGGGCGACGGAGGAAGAGCAGGATCGCTCCGCGCTCGCGACACGCGGGCCTAAGCCGCAGTCTCGGCGCGCTCCGGAAACGCGGAGGAAAAGGCCCAGCTAATTAAGAAGGAGAGTTCTGAACCCTCTCTCCCGATCCTTCCGCCTTGGGAATCCTGGCACCTCCTCCCCGAACGGGAAGCGTTCTTCCGCTCGCCGACTTCAACGGCGCTGATAACAGGCTCCCGGAATCCTTTAAGCGCTCGTTCCTCTTGTGCCTTTCATGTTATCTGATAGCGCTGGAGCTCCGCCGTCACGGCCGGGCCGCTCCCGGGGGGCATCCCGCGGAGGCTGCCGGAACGAGGGGTCTTTTGTTAAAGGGACGCGTCGCCCTCCTCTCCCCCTCGTATCAAACGCGGGTCTACCTCTGGGCCATCCGGCTGCTTTCGCCGTGGGTTCTGACGCCGGGCGACTCGCGTAGACGGGCCCGGCGCGAAAATAAAAACGTCTTTTCTCTCAAGCTGTCATGTTGTCAGAGCCGTCGCGCCGACACTTTCACAGAGCGAAAGGATTTCTATAAACCCGAGAAGCGAAGACAGGTAGTCTAAAGAAAGTCTCGAAAAGCCACGGGAAGTCATTGTACTCGGGTCTCAATTTAACAACTTCCCAGCAGACGGGGCTTCTTGTCGTTTAAATTATCATTACACGATCAGCACAGTTGTGGGGAGTCATATCATTGAAACTGTATTATTATTCAAAATGCTTGTATAAGTTCGGCTTCAATTTAAATAACAACTTGCCGGCATTTGAGCTTTCCGTGCACGTGCGTGTGGAGATGCTGAAAATCTCAAGATTGAAAATGCATATTTCATTTTGCGGGATAGGACATGCACAGCGTTTTAGGGTTTAATCAACTGTGAAATTAACCACAAGGAAAACATAACAATAGGCTATATATGTATAATGCAATAACACAATTCGGCATAACATTTTTCGACATTTCTGCATTTCTGGATACGAGAGTTTGGGACAGAGCAGCCGAGAATTTATTTTCTTCAGCACAAACAGCAAAGCCGATACCGTCCACATGCGGCCTTCGCTCACACTGCTATGCTTATGTAAAGAAGCATACGTTTCTGCTTGAAGGGATCATGTGTAATTCAATTTGAATTAAACTGCAGTTGAGGGCGGGCTATATCCAGCATCCTCCGCTGGACTACTCCAAACTTCCTGGAGGGTTCTGTGACACCTGCTTTAATTCCCTCCATCCCAGCCGGCGGAATCGATGGCGCAGGTTGTAGCCGCCCGCCATGGCAGCTGGCAGTGTGTGAACGACGCCCTTGGAGAGGAAGGTCACTGGGGACGCCGAACGCTCCAGTTTTTTTTGTTTTTTTGGACAGGTTTGGAGGGATTGGTGGAGAGCGAGGATCAGCAGCATCTCAGGAAAGAGTCCGCTAACACACATTTCTGAGCCCGCTTCCTGCACGGCCCCGTGGTTTTGGAAGAGACGGGCATCGGGAGTGAGTGTGAGCTCCCCCCGTCCCCGTAGGAACGGGACCCGTAGACGAGACTAAGAGAAGGTTTATTAAACAGCGTGTCTGGCACACGTGCCGTCTGGGGCCAGGGCGGCCGGGCGCTGTGCCAGGCGGTCGCCACGCCGACGCTCGTTACCGCTCTCCTCTCCGCCAGATGGAGCTCCTCCCCCTTCGGTGTCGGGCGAGGGGAACGGGCTGCGCCCCGTCTCTCGTGGTCCCGCGGACAGATGGAGGCCACCAAAGTGTCGAGAGGCCACCCCGGGCCCAGACCAGCAGGTGGGCAGGACTCATACCCCAGCCTGCTTTTCACCTACCAATGGGCTGAGGGGGGACCCGGGTGTCAGACATGAAAAGAGAGGCTCTGAAGTGCTCAGACCGAGAAAAATCCAGACCTCAATGTCACAGGTTCAAACCCTACGGCCCCTGCACCTTTGAGTAAAGGAATGTCACCCTTGATTCCCCCACTAAATATCCAGTTGCATAAAGGGGTAGCAGAGTGATTTTCACTTAAATGATGCAACAATACATTGAAGGGAAAAATCTATAGCAGAGGTGCAATAAAATAAACAAAGTAAACAAGAGCCTTCTTTTGTGGTGGGGGGTTGGGTCTGTTCCCAGGTTTGAACCTGTGTCATCGAGTAGCTTGTGTGGGCGGCGATCCCCTCCACCGAAATAGTCAAAGTTAATAAGAGCGAAGCTGTGCTCCGCTGAAGCACGTCGGGCTATTGCGCGTGCTGTGAGAAGCTCGCTCAAGACAGTCGCCGTTTGTGCGTTTGTCTCGGTGGCTCGCTGACGCCCGCGCTACTGTGCGCACCGGGGGTTCTGTCACACGTGGCGGGACGGCTCTGGGCTCCGCCAACCGCTCCGTCTGTCGCCCCGCGGTCTAACAGCTCGCCGTGGTCTGGCAAGCCGCTCGTTCCCGCCCGTCTGAGTGGTGTGGAGATCAGACCCGTCTAAGAGCAGAGAGAACCCCGGGGGGGGGGGGGGGGTGCTCAGGGTAATGTGGGTCTATGACAGTGCCGTAGTGTGTGGTCATCTATAATAACCATGCTCACTCACTAAGGCGACATGGCTCAGGCAGTAAGGGCAGTCGTCTGGCAGTCGGAGGGTTGCCGGTTCGATCCCCCGCCCGGGCTGTGTCGAAGTGTCCCTGAGCAAGACACCTAACCCCCAAATGCTCCTGACCAGCTGGTCGGTGCCTTGCACGGCTCTCAATCGCCGTCGGTGTGTGTATGAATGGGTGAGCATCAATTGTACAGCGCTTTGGATAAAGGTGCTATATAAATGCCAACCATTTACTAAACACACTAATATGACTGGGCCCACGTCTTTCTTTCATATTAGGCCTGGCCAGTAAAGTGGTCTCATCTTTTTGTGGCCATCAAAGAAACTTATAAATAAGGAAAGGTCAGCCACAGTCTCTTCTCTCAAAAAAGTTAATGGAAGCGAGAAATCAGAAACATTTCAGTGATTGAAAATCAGGGTTCAGCAGTACCTGAAATGTTGGAAGCTGCCCTAGTTCAGTACACATAATCTTCTACACTGAACTGAACTGTTTTCCCACCATTTCCAAAACATTATTTTGCAGGAAATTTCATATGACCACCACCTGTAATGTATGGAATGGAAGAATGTGATCACGGACAGGGGCACCTGTGGTTTTTGCTGTAAAATTACACTAAAAATATTTTACAGGACAACTAATTGTTTCCCTGGACATTTAAGCATTTTTCTAATTTCCCATTACTTTTTCAAGATTGGAAAAAATGCATCAAAATATCCTAGGTTTTCCATACTGTCCAGAACACAGGGGAACACTCACAGAAGAATACGTATCTTTCCTTATTCACATTACTTTCTGTTTGTATGCACCTCATCAATTTCAGATTTGAGTTCCTCTCTTTCTTACTTCCCAAATTATGTAGGATTATGTAGTTTAGAATACCTTATCTTTGTAGCATACCATTTACTTCTTTCAGAGATGTTATCACAGGACAGTTAGAAAATGGCAGTTGTTGAATTCAGAAGCAGCTTTCTTAATGGAAGAAAACCAGGTTACCTACCCAGAAAAACAACTGAATTCCACTGAATTCTGGATTACGACCAGCAACTAGGGTACTCAGGGCAACCCATTAATTTGAGGATATACACAGAGACGATGGAAGGCACTGTTCGCAACTGTGGACCAATGACTTTTCTGTGTTTTTCTTGTAGTGTGTGCTTGTGTGTGTCTAAGCGAGGAGGATACCCTGATACTCTCTTCTCCCTTCGCAATAAATCCGAAGGACTGTAGGACATTACAGTAATGCAAATTGAAAATAGAGCCCGCATTTCACCAACAGCAGTGGACTTGAAGAAACTTAACAACAAACAAAGCTGCATGAACTAAAATAACAACACTTGAAACTCTGCAAGTTGAACTTAGTCCGAACCCCGTTGCGGTTGATCGTATTAAAAGGGAACCTGGTCAAAAGCCTTCATGTCTCGGACAGTGTCGATGCAGTACAGGAATGATATCCCTTAGCGCTCTCCCCGTCAAGCACAGGCGGCTCTGCGGCGTATCTTTTGTTTTCTCTGCCGTTGTTTTGGGAGAAGGGCTGTTGTTCCTTCCAGGTCTTCCCGCTGGAATAGCTGCGCTCTCGGCCCTGTTAACTCCCCCAGCTCCCCAGCAGGAGTGATGTGCGGGCAGGTTCCGCTCTGCAGGTCCTCCTGCTGCGCTCCTCCTCGCTCGCCTGCCACGGGTCGAGGTCTGTTCTCCCCCCCACTGACGACCTGCGTCTTCGCCCTCAGCCTTTGCAAGCTGCACTTTGTTCGCCAGTGTCTACATGGTGTTCCTCAACACAATAAGCACCATACCCTTACATAACTTTCACTGATTTTTTTTTCTTTCTTATAAACTCACACAAATCTATGCGTGACTCCATACCATACCCAAAAATGTTATTTAATGGGCGTTATACATCAAAGTACAACAACACAGCATATAACCAGGCACTGTACTCATTATCTGAATAGGACATGGCTAAAAGAAAAAAACTATATCAAAGACAACATCAAAACTATATCAAACACTTCCCCAAAGCACTTTTTTATTTGCTGGAACAGCAGTGAATGAGGTTTGCAGCTTTTTATCGTGAGACCTCCACAGAAGCCTGCGTGGGTCAAAGCGAAGAATCAGAAAGCCCCGAGACACAGGAACTCAAGCGGGGAGTAAACACTTCGTCAGCATGTTTGGGTCTTGTGGTGAAAAGAGGGATACCCTAACCCAGCATCGCACGGGAGGCCTCGTTCACTCGCTCGCTCGCTCGCTCACACAACGGCGGACCTGCCCTATACGCAGACGCCACGGGGAAACTCAATATCAGTGGGATTCTTCCTGGAGGTCAAATGCACTACACCGTAAATTAATGAGGCTGAAACTCTCTTTTTTTTTTTTTTTTGGCTGTACTGTCAGAGCCCTGCTGCGCCGTATGAATATGCCTGTCTCAATGGGGGGGTGGGGGATGGGGAGGGTGGGGGCTAGCGAGCAGTAGCGCGTGACGTCTCTGTAGTAGTAATGAGGATATCCGACCAGCACTCACGCCTCACTGCACTCCCCCCTCTCGGTCTTCATGCGGGTTAAACATTTGTCTCATTTGATCTACAGAGAGCCTCACTTTCAGAGGCTTAGCACACCTAATGATTTAAAGAGGAATGTTAAGGACAAACTTCACAGTGGCACTGCAAGAGCATGACGGTGAAGAACGCATACGGCATGCACGCACGCCAGCCACCATCCAAACAACTTTTTGGTACAGGCCCTCAGTCAAACTTCACCAGATTTGCTAACAGCAGACTGACATGAATTTCAATGTTCCTGTAGTGGCTCCCGGGTGTATGCATATTCTCTGAAGATGATTTAAGTATGTAATGCTTATAGGATGTTAATATCTCACTTAAGACTGCAGGGCACTTTTCAGGACTTCTCTGAAGTAAAGGAGAAAGATCCGCTATTTATGGATTTGATGCTTTTCACTTGTTGAGGAACTTATGCACTTGTGAGTCGCTTTGGATTAAAAGCGTCTCCTAAATGACGAAAATCTAAAATGGAATGTAAATCTGTGAGTGGAAGTGCAACATCTCTCTGGATGATTGGCAGACCATAACAAATGTAATGGGCCATGTGCACACCCACCCTCATTTTTTTACCACGCACCCCTTTTTACCTCTTTAGTCGTATCCAATTAGAAGGTTACATAGCCTACAAAATTGATGTTTAATAGTTATTTTATTAAACCTGTAAAGAGTCAGTACATTACGCATGTTGTCACCAGACACAACTATTGAGGCAGGGACCAGGATTTACAACTGTGACCACGACTGGCGAGATACTTTACCTCACATCACACCAATATCTTCTGCCCCCCCACTAGCCCCTCGCCCGCTCCCTCTCTGGCCGGTGAAAAACAGCAAAACCCTGACAATGACCGTAATTCAAATACACTTTGGCAAGGTGAACTCTCAACAAGGGAGAAGGCCCGAGGTGAATATTTCCAAATCGCAAAACTTCTTCCAATGAACTCACGCAGTATGCGCCTTCCCTGGAACAATCGCGCGTGGTTCTTCGCATCTGGCACAGTGACAACTTTGCTGGTCTGTTCCACGGGTTTAAACTCGCTCCTGCCTACAACAGCATCGGTTGCGGTTTAGCCGAGGCGTACGCAGATAACACGGGAAAGAAAACTTAGCTAACGCCTGTCCATCACAATCAGCTAAACATACTCTAGTTTTCATTCATGATGATGTTGTAGCAATTGTATTAATGTCACATGAATGTTCGTTGGTGCACTTTTCCGTTTTTAACGTTACACTTCAAGTAAAGTCTGTCAACAATCACATTTGTTTGAGTAACATTATTTCCAAAACTGCCACGAACTGCGCGTGTGCATCTTGTCTTATGACATTTCACGTAACATGTAACAATAAAACTGTAAGCCACAGTGAAATTAACTTTTTTGCTTCCGTGCATGGACATAGCTAAGTCGTGGGACAAGTTAGCACATAACAGACAGATAGGTAGGCTAACATTTTGCTGATCGCATGACAACAGATGACCATTCGCAAGGTTGCTCCGAAAAATATAACTTAGTTATAGTATTACCCATCATCGCTATACTAGCGAATATAAGTGACGAGTTAGTTAAACGAGTAGACTAGACATTAGTTGTTTGTGAATTTCCCTGCGACTCAAAGCCAGTGGAACTTTCCCTATAGCGTTACCGCAATGACAAACCTTTCATTTTATACAGAAAGCAATACTTTTAACCAGTTGACATGAATGATGCCTGCGAGTGGCCAACAAAAAACAACACCAGCTTGTTAGTTAGCGTGCGTTATTTATTTAAAGGTTAGTTGTCACCCGTGTCTTTCACATTCATTTCCCCAAACAATAAACATCCAGCTGCTTGTTAAGTTCCAAATTCTAGTGTGTGCTCTTTAACGTTAGTGTAAATACAGGCTTCAGACACTCTTTTAAGCAACTGGCTAGTTTGCTAATGCAATGCAACAGCAGTCAAACCAAGTTACCTCGCTGGCTAACATTAAATAAGCGAGGTTGATCCGTCCAATATAGCTAACGTTTATATTGCTCGTCCAGACTAAAAGTTAAGGCAAAAGCCAAGTCTAATATGAATAAAACAGGCGGCAATTGAGCAAGAAGTGAAAGCAAGATGTACGTTATAGGCTAGATAGCAAGCTAACCATTACCACACAGCTTGGTAATTACCGCTGAACTTCGCGTTAAAACTGTCGAACTAACCAACATTGTGATTTAGGAACTCTATCTCTAAGTGTTAGCTATCTCGCTACCAAACGTTAGCTAATTTTGTTGAACCAAATCGCTAACGTCAACTCCAAGCAATGACAATACTGTTAACCATGTCTAGATATCCAACAAACTAGACTTAGGTACCTTGCCGGTGTCAATCTACGTAGCTAGCTAGCTACACATGGTTTGGCTCCCCGTTTAATTTTTTTTGCAGAAAATAGTTCAAGATATATTTAACAGCGTTGCCGATTTCTGTTGCCATCTCGCTAGAACTAGCTCGCTACGTTTCTCTTTTACACACTGCTGACAACTGACAATAACAACTTTCTCGGCCAACCCAGCACTCTGCCGCTATCGCTACATTATCAGCTCCTCGCCAATCCATTGCAGTTACTCCTCTGGCCGCTCCGCGATTCATGCACTTTCTTCATTATCGCGATTTCCCCCCATAAATAAAACTTACTTTTCCCTGGCTTGGTTGTCGGACGGTACGTTGTTACTCTTGCCTTTGGCGTACATGCTTGCAGAGAGCTCCGATTGTCACGCACCTGTCAACCCATCACAGCCTCCCCGAGCACAACCCCGTCACCATGGCGACACAAGGAGCGTCGCTTCCCATTGGTGTCTCGCTGCTAAAACACGCCCATTTTCTGTGGAAACGGTCATGACTGGCAGTTAGTAAGCTCCGCCCTTTTCCAAACAACAACCCCTCCTCCTGCTGTATCCTATCTCTCATTCCGCCCGCCTTTCGCTGTGCTTGTTGGGAACGCGCGCCGCCTGCGATCTCTCCCTGTGAATACAGACACACACGCAAGCATAGACACACACACACACACACACACACACACTCCCTCCCTCTTTCTCCCCTCGCTACTCCCCCTCCTAGCTCGAAGGGCAATTTGAAACCGTCTGAGGAGGATTTTAAACAACTGGCTGTTCCTTTTATAGACAATCACACCCTCTACAGACTGGCAACCCTGTGCTCGGCCGGATAGCAAACACGGAGTGGATTTGTGTGTGTAAAGATGTTGAACTTGATAAGCTTCAGTGAGACTGGTGCAGGAAGTGCAGCTGCATACTAAAATAAATGTCAGGTAAATCACCTAAAGGTGCTAAAGGACACAAGTAAAAAAGAGAATAAAGTACTGAAATACCTTTTTCAAGGAGAGAAATTAGGCTTCTCCGTGTGGAACTTGCATGTTCTCCCCGTGTCTGCGTGGGTTTCCTCCGGGTACTCCGGTTTACCCCCACAGTCCAAAGACATGCAGGTTAGGCTGATTGGAGAGTCTAAATTGCCCGTAGGTATGAGTGTGTGAGTGAATGGTGTGTGTGCCCTGTGATGGACTGGCGACCTGTCCAGGGTGTATTCCTGCCTTTCGCCCAATGTATGCTGGGATAGGCTCCAACCCCCCTGCGACCCTGTTCAGGATAAGCGGGTTAGGATAATGAATGAATGAATGAATGAATGAATGAATGAATGAATGCATACTTAATTGCATGGATATTTGAGGACCTTCATGCAAACTTTCCACTCGCATGTACCACTGCCCCTGCCACCAAGACTAGAGCTATCTATATCTATGTCTATTTGCTCAGTTAGTGCCTCCCAACGGCATGCAGGTTTTCCGTAAACACACATCACAGAAACTTCAGATGTTTCATGAAATGTTTGTGCTTCTAAAATGTATATCAAACATGAGTTGAGCAAAAAAAACTAGATTATATCTAGGCAAGGATGAAAAAAATAAATATAATTAAACAAACCTAAAAACAGCCCAAATATCCTTTCTTACAGGAATAAATAAAAGGTGCCCTAAGTGCTCAACATTACACTGAAATGAGTCCCCAAGGGTAGAAATACTATCAAAATTCAATTCCCAATGACTAGTGGTAGGCATTGAATGTAAGTCAACTGTAAATCATGGCATCAGCTAAATAAGTGATGTAATGTACTGTCATGTAGGCATGTGATATAGGTGGGGTACAGTTTTGGAACAGCATCAAGGAAGGTTGTGCCCAATAAGCGCCCCATAATTATTTTGATGAAAACAGTTGAATAAATGACAGGACTTGTGTTCCTGTTAGTGAACGCAATTACTGCGATATGCAAGATGATACAATAACAAGCTTGGCTCTGAAAAGTAGAAATGCACTAAAATACATGCTCCAGGTTTGAAGGACACATGTATTTAGGGTAGAGGTCAATGCACAACAAATAAATCGGGATCTAATAATGCATTAAGGGCAGGCTACAGGGCAGTTTATACATGACAGCTGATAGCAGTTTATGTAAACACACTTGTGAAGTACATTCGACTGGCAGATACATGTACTGATATATCATGCTGAACCGACTCTAGGAGGGGGAAGGCCAACTCCCTGTCTCATTGTGATGAGAGATGGTTGCATGTATCTTTGTTCAAAAAAAGTAAACATATCAATCACTGTGAGCATTGTTCTTTGTTTGTTATGACCATACTTTGTGATTGGTGAAGCTCCTCTTCTTATTTTTTTTAAATCTATAAGTTAGGTAACAGCACAACCATCTTATGTCTATTTTATCATCCATGGTCTGACATACTAGGGTGCACCACTGTAAAACAATGTTCATAAATGCCAACCCAGGTGTTTCCTAAGCTCCATCACAGACAGTTGCTCTTATCGTATCAAAGCTACATACAAACACCCTAGAGTTGGAGCCAAGGAGGTTTACGAGATAAACCTTATAAATCTTCCAAATATCCTTGCTGAAACCATGTGCTGTAGAAACGTAGCCTAAAGCTCGTTACCCTCAATCTACACAAACCCAAAAACAAAAGGGTCTAATACCAAATAAACTTTCACTTAATGAAACAGCTGTGCTCCGCATTACTGGGAACGCTACAAATCTGGAGCCAGTGGCATGGAGCTCCAAGGTTTGTGTACTGTACATGGAAACCTGGCAGGAGTGATGCTCAGAAAAGCTCTGGGGACTTTCCCACAAAGCTGGTTAATAGCCGCAAACTGGAATGCTGTAGCTGCAATCCATCAGCATTGACTTCTCCTTACGGTGCACTGGTATTGTACTCCCTGGAGTCGGCAGCTGTCTCTCCAGCACGGTGTCATGTCACCATTGATCAAACAAAGGAGGACGGGAAATGTAGCATGTGACAGCATATGACATGCGACAGCAGACATATGAACCTTGCTAGTTCATCTGAGGCCAGGAGCTGACTGCGCCCGGGCTGCAACGATCCTGGATGACGGCAGGCTGTAGAAGTTAAACACGTTGAGGAAATTCCCATGCCTTAGGTGTACAATTCTTTCTGCTTTAGGGCATTGAACACCCACCGAAGACTGCATTTTGGGGGGAACCATTAAAGTGCTTTTACTATGCTTGATAATTCCCTCAAGCATCAAGCAATCAGAAGTCAGCCAAGCTTTTTTAATTGAAAAATATAACTTTACTTTCGGAGTTCTCCCTCCCCTGAGCACAATTAGCATGTGTTTGTTTAAGGAGCACCTAGGGCTAGCCCCTGAATGAATCTGTTCACCTACTATTCAGGGCATGTATTTAGCCAGGACTTGAATTTAATATTGGGCTTTTCTGGAGAAGTCAATAAGTATCTGATGAACAGGGGGCTAGTTGGCAAACATAGCTAAAGACCTAGACTTTGATGCTGGAATTCTGACTGTAGGAATGTGGCAGCCCCACAGAGAAGCATCATCATTTCCAGAGAGGGAGGGCTTCATTGAGCAGGGTTTCCTTGTCATGCACTAGTGAGTCCTCAAATCATGACATTACATTACATTAATGGCATTTCACAGACGCTCTTATTCAGAGCGAAGTACAGTTGATTAGACCTAGCAGGAGACAATCCTCCCCTGGAGCAATGTAGGGTTAAGGGCCTTGCTCAAGGGCCCAACGGCTGTGCAGATCTTATTGTGGCTAGACTGCTAGACTGGGGATCGAACCACAAACCTTGCGGGTCCCAGCCATGTACCTTAACCAGTACGCTACAGGCCGCCCGTATCAGTCTGGTGCCTCCAGGTCACATGATCCAGCTAAGCAGGAAGTGGAGACCTCAAGTGGCAGATGACTGCACTTGCTAGCCCGACTCCTGACGAGCGACCGTTGTGGAGATGCAGCAGGCAGGCAGATGCAGTTGGGGATTCTAAATTACAAAGAGGAGAAAATACATTTAATAAAGAAACATTAACCACACCGATGGTGATTGCATTGGACTACTAATCATATGAAAGTGTATGCCCATTTCAGGGCTGATTTATGAACCTCTGCCTGCCACTGGTTGATATATCAAACACTTTCCATGAATACTATTTTATCACGGAGCCATTTAGAGCCCTGAAACATCACATTGCATTGCGGCCCCCTCGTTAGCATTCATGCTAGTCACTGGCCGTGTGCTGAATTTGGACTGGCCTGGTTGTGGCCACAAGCTCCACTGCCAGGTAACTCAGGTTGGATGTTATACAGTCATGCAGGAGGAGACCCGTCAGACCCTGGCACTGCAGATCCGTTCTGCCACTCCGCTTATGGGAAGTCATCCATCAATACAGCGAGATGTTGCGGGGCAGTGAAATCACTGAAGCAGGGGGAGAAGATGGGAGGAATGTCACCGGCCAGTTCCAGTAGGACGGGAGGTTTTCAAATGCTGCACTCATTTTCCAAATTGAAAAAAAAATATCTTGTATTGTCTCCATTTAAATTCCTGTAATTCCTATAGGATTCACTCCACCTGGATGTATTTTGAGGGTATGTACACCGATATCAAGTTAAATGTGAGGGAAATACAGCCCTTCAAAACTGTGTCACTTTCCAAATAATTTTGGACCTCACTAGGAAAATCACTTTTCTTTCGGTATACTTTTTTTGAATTGAAACTTCTAAAGTTAAACAGTTTTACTGTAGATAGGAACAGTCCAATTAAATGTATGTTTTGTTACAAGCTCAAACAAGCAGGTTGATTGAAAAAGATTTAAACTAAAAAGCAACAAGTGGGAATGGCATTAGATTAAGACAGGCATGTACTTTAACCATTATTACATAGGTTACAGCAGATGAATACTTAAAAAGTAAAAAAAAAAGTAATAAATACCTAATAAAGTGCTCACTGAGTGTACACAGTTATTTGTAACAGTTTTAGTACACCCATTTCAGTTCACAGCCTAAGCCTATGGTCTCCATGCACTCAATACTGGACCAAGGGAACACAATCGGAACAACAAGAACAGCTTAATCGAAACAAATTCACAAGGAGCTCACCAGTGAAGACAAAGCTCTCGATATAAGGTGGGTCCCCTAGACCACCACTGGGGAACTTGTGGTGTAAAAGAACATAATGCCCCAGCATTTTGAGATCCCTAGGCAATTTGCTAACATGACAGCCCTTCCTAGACAACGTTTCCCACACCACTCCTTGTGTGACTTTTCTCCTCCTTGTTTTTTGTCCCATCTTGGTTCTTGTCGCGTCACTTGTCGACTTCAACCCCACAGTCAATTTCAACCAAAGCTAACAAAAATATTGACCCAAAACCAGCTTGAATCACAAACGTCACACCCTTTCAGTCATTCCGTTACATTTCAGAGGATAGCCCATGACAGGGGTTGAATGAGGGAAACAGATGACATTTGTAGCCACAACAGCATGTGCCATTTCTCTGATGTTAAAATAAACGCCGTCGGTGCACTTTGAACACGGAGAATCGTGTTCAAAAAGAAACATCTTCAAGAGCTTCAAAATCTATTCATCTTTTTATTTTTTTATTTACCCATTTACTCACTTACTTATTTGGACATTTTTTTTTTACACTGCTCTGAAGAGCACTCGGGTTAACTTCAGATAGTTACATTTCCACCGAAGAAGGTGATTGGTAAACGGTCACAAAATGTTCCACAGCTGAGTCCCTCATAACGTTTGGTTGATGCTGCTTTGGTAGGCCTGGGGTACATCAAACCCTGAGAGGCGGCCTGTAGTGTAGTGGTTAAGGTAAATGATTGGGACAGGCAAGGTTGGGGGTTCAAATCCCAGTGTAGCCACTATAAGACTATTACATTACATTACATTATTGGCATTTGGCAGACGCTCTTATCCAGAGCGACGTACAACAAAGTGCATACCCATAACCAGGGCTAAGTGCGCTCAAAGACCCTAGAGGGAAGTACAATTTCAATTGCTACCCGTACAACAAAGATAAGGACCAGGGCCTATTTTTTTTTTTAACAACAAATAAACAAACAAAGCAAGAGTGACCAAATTTAACTATCCAAATACTGCTTACCTAGCCAACTAAAAATACCGAAACACAACGTAAATCACAAAGGCAACAATTAAGGATCACAGGGAGGTAGGGAGGGATGGGGAGAAGAGGTGCGTCTTCAGTTTGCGCTTGAAGGTGGGGAGAGATTCTACAGTTCAGCACAGCCCTTGAGCAAGGCCCTTAACCGTGAATTGTTCAAGGGTGGAATTGCCTCCTGCTTAGTCTAATCAACTGTATGTCGCTCTGAATAAGAGCATCTCCCAAATCCCAATAATGTAATGAGAGTTTCCCTCACCACACCCACCAGAGTCTTTTTCACACCTGCATGCCATGTCAGACACCTCATTATATCACAAATGAAATAAATCATTAGGGGGCATTAATCATAAGTTCAGAAAAGTTATTAATAATTGCACTCTTGTATTCAAAGCCAAGGCATTAAGCACATTAATTGCAGACCAAAGAGCACAACAGTGATGATAGTTGTAATGTAGGCAGGGGAAATGAGTAGGCTGTGATACTGTAGCTTTGTTTTGACTGTGGACTGCTTCAGAATCTCAAAGCCACTGTCTCAATGTTAAATTATGTAGTCCTCTAATTGAAGATGTCTAGACACTCAAGTCAGTGATTCTTATGCCAATGTTTTAAATGAGATATTGAAATGAAGAGAATAAACTTAAACTGGCTCTCTCTGTATAGTTAAAAGTTTAGCCTACCGGACAGCAGGGCATTGGGTTGTTTTGTAGTGGGCTGGCAAAGGCATTCTAATTTAATGACAGACACTACAATGCACACGCATTATTAATAATATTGACAAGTAATCATGTAGTTTCAATTACAGATGTCAGTTTACATTCAGCAATTAACAGACAATTATGTATTCAGACAAACAATTGTTGGAGATTAATTGCTGCTGAGGTTTACATATGCATTAGCTTCAGTAAATGATTAAGAAAGCATGATGGCTCTGAGAGAATATAGCACTTAATCTCCATGTCATTTCTGATATAGCGTTGCCTTTAACTCAGTGCACTGGTCAAAGCGTGCCTCGCCCAATAATCCCTTAGACAAAGACAAAACTCCCTTGGCCTGCAGGCCATAGAATACTATTAAAAAGTCAAAATGCTGCCAGGACGTTTAATTTCATTTCCTTATTAAATGAATGAATATTTAAAAACAGTAGGGGCATGAAGGGTAGAAATAGAAATATATAGAGTGGAAAAACTGCATATCATGTGACACAGGCTTTGTTGAGATTTGCGCTAAAGTGAATCAATGTTAATCTGAAGGGTCTATCACAAACTGGAACCTCACCACAGTTCTGTTTCTACGGCAAATATATTCTGACTAAGACATGTAATAGTACATATGCTTTGTGCCCCCTTCCCATCAACATTATGTACAGATTCATTAGCAACAGTATATACTATAATAGGATGGGATTCAAATATATGATCTGAGGAAATGGGTGAGCACACCTTAAATTAAATCCCATCATGAAAGACATGGGGCTTGACAAAAAGGAATCGTGTTAGTATTTCCCATCTGCTGCATACCTAATAAGGAATGTTTACATCCATCCATCCATCCATTATCTGAACCCGCTTATCCTGAACAGGGTCGCAGGGGGGCTGGAGCCTATCCCAGCATACATTGGGCGAAAGGCAGGAATACACCCTGGACGGGTCGCCAGTCCATCACAGGGCACACACACCATTCACTCACACACTCATACCTATGGGCAATTTAGACTCTCCAATCAGCCTAACGTGCATGTCTTTGGACTGTGGGAGGAAACCGGAGTACCCGGAGGAAACCCACGCAGACACGGGGAGAACATGCAAACTCCGCACAGAGAGGCCCCAGCCGACGGGGATTCGAACCCAGGACCTCCTTGCTGTGAGGCGGCAGTGCTACCCACTGCACCATCCGTGCCGCCAGGAATGTTTACAGAGTGGGAGAATTTTATTTATTGATTTATTGAATTCTGTTTCGTCAAAAGAGGAGTTTGGGCCAAATTCCTTTGGATCAGAACAGGGTTGTCCGCATTCCTCTCTTTAATTTCTGATCCTGCCATAGCTTTGACCTTTCATCCTTTTTCACAATCAGCTTTATCCTTCACACCCTGACTTGATCAAACCCCAGTGAATTGTCCAAACTGCTATACACATTTCCGGTACATTCGTTTATGACAATATTTTCTTTTTCTTTCTGCAGCAGCACAACAGTGCTTTTGGTTTGGTTTCATATTCTATAGCTCTCGTTATTTCATACCTCATTTTATAGACTGTTCCTAATATTACTCTATATGTACTGTATATTTATTTGGTAACCTCAAATATAATGCTTAACTTAGCTATTTGGCATCCTTTGATGATTTTTATACATGAGATTGAGGACTTTGTTAAAAAGTTTATACTAAAGGATATGCTGTTTAAAAGAAATGACAGTAAAAGAAATGTGCATATTTTTCTAAAAATAAATACAATAAATAAATAACATCTAAAAAAAAAATCTCCTGCTAAGACAACTCTCATAGTCTACAGAAAAAGTGTGTGTGTGTGTGTGTGTGTGTGTGTGTGACCCATAATCCTCAATACATTTGGGAGTATTGTACAGATGATGTTCTTTCAATAGTTGCTGCATGTTTTCACTAGCTATGGATGTTCTGTCTTCAGCCTCACCCCACTGTAGTTAATTATAATGCATCTGCAGATTCAACTTCAGTGATGGCATCGACAGAACAATTAATGCTGAACACACTTGGGGTGTGTTTAAAATCTAGAAAAAAGTATTTATCAAAATCAATCTCTGGAAAATGCACATATCGATACAGTGACTAATATTAATACCGCTATTGTTTGGTTTTTAATTTAATTTCCATGAAATGTGCACATTTGTATTACAAATGAGATGTTGGTTTAATGAAAATTTTAATTGTTAAAAAATAATATTCATAGCAATCATAACTGTTTTCTTCAGGATGTAATGTGTGAAAGCTCATTGAACATTGGATATACATATATGTATATATAATATACACACAGTGACCACTTTGTTAGGTAGACCTGTACACCAGCTTGTGAATGCAAATATTTAATCAACCAATCATATGGCACCAAATAAATGCATAAAGGCATCCAGACGTGGTCAAAAGGTTCAGCTGTTTTTCGGACCAAATGTCAGAATGAGGAAGAAATGTGACTTTGACTGTGGAATGATTGTTGGTGCCAGACAGGGTGGTTTGAGTATCTCAGAAGTTGCTGATGTCCTGAGATTTTCAGACGCAACAGTCTTTAGAGTTTGGAGAGAATGGTGCGACATCCAATGAGCAGCAGTTATTTGGACAAAAACATGTTGTTAATCAGAGAGGTGAGAGGAGAAGGGCAAGACGGGTCGAGAGTGACAGGAAGGTGACAGTAACGCAAATAACCACACATTACAACAGTGGTATGCAGAAGAGCATCTCTGAACAGACAACGTGTCAAACTTCTAAGTGGATAGGCAGAAGACCAATAAGTCAAAAAAATAAGTCTATTCAATACCTAATAAAGTGCTCACAGTGTATGTGTTATTTTAAAACAAGTTTTGTTCTTGGTTAGCATTATATGGTTTATAAGAGTCAGACTTTGCCATATATGTATAAACAACAGTTATGCTCAATTATATCTGATTTAGTTTTGAAAACTTTGTCACAATTCAAATCCCCATATGTATCATGATTCTATCCTGACCGCATATACGGATATGTACTGTATTGTTATCCCTTATTGGGAAATGCATTGTACTATGAGTTTAAAGAATCTCTTGTACTTCTCAAAGGTAAACTTCTGAAAAGCAATCACAAGCCAGTCATTTATTGTTTATTGGTTTAAGACAACATATATAGCATGATTTTTGAGGGAATTTAGAATGAGATATTGGAGAATGATTGTGTATGGATTGCATTCAATTTATCCTTCTAGATGTCAACATTTTAAACACTCAATATGTAAGCAATTACTCATAATTAATTTGTACAGCCTTGACATCTGATGTGATGGGACAAATCTATCCATATATCTCGGTTGGACCAGTCATTTTGTATGTATGCCAAGCATCAAAATGGTATTTAGCACTAGGTGTGTCATTCCTAACTAAACCAAAATTAAGAAGTGGAAATATTACACAAAAGTAGCCTACTATGGCTGCATAAAGCTTTATCATAAATGATTGATTCCAACAGATGACAGATCACAGTTTAGTTTAAATATTTCAACTTCTATCATGGTGTTTTCGGGGAAAAAGAACCTTATCACTGCCACCTCGACGACTGCCTGCTACTAGGCTGCTGCTGCTGCTACTACTACTACTACTACTACTACTACTACTACTACGAATAATAATAATAATAATTTCACTTCGGGATGCTCAAATAAAAAATAAAATAAAATAAAAAAAAGTTAAACTTCAACGGCTGTTTCTAGATAAATGGAAAACACTTCTCTCGATAATTTTGAAGAACATGCACATTGGACCACATTTCACATGTGTGCCCTGCAAAAAACGATTGGACTAAGAGTAGTTTAAAAGGCTGTTCATCTACTCTGCAGTCAGTCTGTTCTTCCCCTACCAGTTTCGGCCGCCTTGGAAAGACCTCGCTAGCTCCAGTAATTCCCCACGAAGGGCGACTTGAAACCGCCTGTACTGAATAGCGTTTGCTGTTCCGTTACCTCCCCTCCGCAAATAAAATCCCGGAAGTTACCCGGTGAGAAACAAGAGTTTTGCTGAGCCTTTGTATGAACTTGGAAGTGTTGCTGGCCGAGTATCTCTGTGCATGCATGCATGCTGTGTCCGTAGCTGTATGTTCCACTTTAGCTCCCTGTAATTAAACACTTACGTGGTTAGTTTGTGCTGAGTTTGCTGCAACATAATGACGATGTCAACCAAAACGAAGCAGTTTTGCAGGTAGCAACATAGTACATGCTGCGTTATCCTACTGAACAAGAGCATATCCGAACAAGTGGCTGATTGACAAAGGCAACGTTACAGACTCTGCCTTGTATGCTCCACTAACCATTTTCATTGTTAAACAGATGTCTGACAGGTCAATTAATGTTCACATTTTTTATACAAAACTGTTGGGATGTCCTTAGTTTAGCCTTGCCTCCCCACTTTTCACTAGTTCATCATGCAGTTTACAAGCACTTACAAGCCAGGGCCGGTGTCACTAGCACAGATTAATCTTAGCCTTGGACTATATTGAGTTTTGTATGGAGAATCTCTATTCACAATGTAATTTAGTCTAGAACTAGGCTTGATCTGTGTCAGTGAAACTGGCCCATAGACTGTCTGGGAATGTTTTCAGAATAGTAAGCAATTAATATTCTTTGAGTGAGGTAATTAATAGTTGTCAACAAAGGGAACAGTGACAGGCTGCTTTGCTGTCTTTGGTTGGCGGAAATCCTTGACCTTATGTAATTGTCATGTAATTAAGGGAGCAAGTACGCTGCATCATAAAAATTGAAAAGACTTTTGATGCAACTGGCAGCTATGTATTCAAATGTAGAGGACTGTGTTATGCAGTGTAATCATCAAACATAAGGCAGTACTATTGTAAAATGGCTATTATAACGATTATGTATATATTCCAATATTAAGGGTTAAGTTATTGTTAAGTTGTAAATTCAAACATTAATGTGGTAAATAGTTAATACACAGAACACATGTAATGTTCCACTTGTAAACAAATAGAATGGCTTTATATGCATTTTAATTTAATTGTACTAATCATGATTAATCCACAATAAAAGTAAAGAGTTTAGGAATTCAGACAGTTTTCAGAAACTTCCCATGCACAAAACTTCTCTTGTACGTCACTCTGGATAAGAGCGTCTGCCAAATGCCATTAATGTAATGTAAAATGTATTATTTTGGGTATAGCAGAGTTTCCAAATATGGCTGTAATTTGCTATCACTTTTCTGAAAGGAACATGTAGTATTTGCAATATAAATATTAATATACCTAAATAATGAAATATCTATTAAATGCAACATAGGATTTTAATTTACAATACTGTGTGGTGGTCTGCCTCTTAGATATTAAACAACATTATAAACAAATTACTTATGGGAAAATTATTCCCATTAATTATTTAAAACAGGTAGCTTGTTATTTAAATATTGTGTATTTTGTGTATTTTGTGCTGCAAATGTGATTTTCCTTTCATTCCTTTCATTTCACACTTGAATGTAAGAAGCAAGCCAAATGTTAGCATGCTAAATACTATCACTGACTAAAGCTATCTCAACTTAAGGGACTTTTTTGCTGCACTCTCATCGTCTGCATTCAACATCAACATGAGCAAGCAAGCAAGGTTAAGATTGGCAAAATTACACCCTTTCCTCTACAAAGATGGAAAAGATGTTGGCGATTCTCTCTTCTTAGCTTTTTCTGATTTGCTTGTAGAGCACTGACTTTTGCAAGCAAACAACATAGCCTAAAGAGGCTAAATTCTGAGCTTGCATGGATGGAAGTAATTATCTTTCTCACTTTCCTTGATTGTGATTTATTCAGTATAATGGCTTGGTATGGTACTTTACTCAATGGCTGCATATTTTCCATGTGACATATTTAAAAGGATATGTTCAGAACATTTACACTGGCATTTGAAGGAATGAACTGAGAAAGGGATTATTATTTTATCTGCAAAATGTAAGACTATTCATATAATTAGATTTCATGATTGATTAACTTGTGCATTGCAATGGTGTTTATGATGTGCATAGTGCAGTTAGTCTGTTGAAATGTATGTATTCTAATGCAATTGTGCATTGTTTCCTGAAGAGTCACAAATCCCTAGAGATCCTGAATCTCAAGGAGATGTTTCCTGATTTCAAAAGAAAATCATTGTCACTATAGCCGTCACTTAATTGATTCAGAATCAGCGCTCAGCAATGCAAGCAGTATTGCTTAAGAATTAGAACTGCCAACTGGCATTTAAGGCACTTCACCCAGGGGAAAACACACCTCATTTTCAGTGAATAACGCATATCCCTGGGTGATAAGAGCACTTACAAAATGTGTCAGTTTGTAAGCACTAAAGGAACAATTTAAAATCTGTGAGCAAGCCAAATGTTTTGTCATTTGTACTCTGGTATGACCATAGACAGGTGACTTTATACAAGTGTTTTCATTTGAAGAAACAAAGTTGCTGAGCATCACAAACACTTACTTTGTGTTTTATATTTCATATGTCATTTGTCTTTACACATCGTCTCGCAGCTTGGGAGGAAATACTAAACTAGTTTGATTGGGAAGCTTTACTTTTTAAAAGTAAATGTAATGGAAAATAAAGTATTAGCCTGAGGCTTGGTAGATGGAGCCTTAAGAAAAAAATTGACTTCCCCCAACTTGTACAGGCTGGCATTGCATCTAACTGAATGTATTACACTACCCACAATGCAACACTCTTTGATCAACTTTGTCCTAATAATTTTATATTTCCATTGTATTTCCTGGCATCCTACAATGTCAAATATTATTTATTTTACCTGCATTAGTAACAGAAGTTCATCCACTATTTTTAAAAGCAGGTTTAAAATGTGATCGTCCCCCACCTGATGGTGCAGTAACCTAGCAACCTAACAATCTTATTTCTTGTATTCATTAGACAGCTACCAACGTATTGCTCATATTAATCTGGATGAATTGGCAAATGCATAAGAGCAGTGTACGTTATACATTGTTGCATTCAAAGTGGGCTAGCTGTGATGTTAACTACAAGCAGCTGGTAGGCAGATGATATGTTCCTTTTTTAGTTATTGGAATGTAGCTACCAGTATGTAGCAATATGACTTTGCTAGGTTCTGTGATCTCCTACGTGGCATTCTCATCAATGGCTCTGTTCCACTTTTTCAGAACAGTGTCATGCAATTTTAGCTAACAACTTCAAGTTAGTCTACTGTTTATCCATTAAAAGCTTAGTTTCGGAGCTACTACTTTACCAGATTTTTTAATTTGAGTGTGCTGTTCTCTGATCACATGACTTTGGACAGCGCCAGGTAAAAACCAAAAGGTGAAGTACTTTTTTATATATATGGAAGTAATCTCTGGATGTTACCAGCACTACATACTTTCTGCATGAAAGGATAATATAAATGCATATTTTTTCCAACAGTTTAAAATATATTCCACATTTGTAAAAATCAATTACACATTATCTTTCATGAAATAATTGAAAGTGAGTGCCTGGTCCTTGTGTTGTGATGTTTGTCAGTCTGTTTAAGACTGTCTGATCTGTGTAGCAGTAGATAGCATCTGGTTCATGCAGCCTAACATCTGCATATTGCATATTTGATTGATTGTATTACACAATTCTAACTATGTATGACTTTTTTTCCAAACTAAACTCAAATAAAATGAAAGACATCTTTAAAATGACATAGCAGACTTATTTGAGGTGACTTTCGATGTCTTCTAAGCTCATATGTTTTTTCTGCATGTCTTGCAGGAGCTATTGTATTTCTTCACCTTTAGCAGCAATCATTGCAACCAAACTCTTCCTGTAATTTCATTTTAAAAATTTCACATTGCAATGCTAGCCCCTTTTTTGCAGAACTACTTTAATTCAGACATATTAACCGGTTTTTGAAAACAAACTGCCACATCATCTCTATTGGATTCAAGTCAGGTCTTTGATTAGACCACTCCAAAACTTTAATTTAGTTTATTTTCAGCCATCGCTTCAGACAGCCATTCAGACAAATGATCGGACAGTGTCCTTAAGTATTTATTGGTGTAGTCCAGAATTCACAGTTCCTTCAGTAAAGTATCCCCGCACCATCACACAACCACCACACTGTCCATAGACCATAATCCCAAAGGTCTTGGGGATCATCCAGGTGTTTTTTGTGCAAATGTGAGATGGTATTGGTTGGCATTTATATAGTGCCTTTATCCAAAGCACTGAACAATTGATGCTTCTCATTCACCCATTCATACACACGCACACCAACCGCAATTGGCTGCCATGCAAGACACCAACCAGCTCGACAGGAGCATTTGGGGGTTAGGTGTCTTGCTCAGGGACAGTTCGACACACCCAGGGTGGGATTGAACCGGCAACCCTCCGACTACCAGACGACTGCTCTTACCTCCTGAGCCAATGTCACCCCATGAGCATTGATGCTTCACTTGGTTAGCAGTGGTCTCCTTGCTGCTCCCCCATGAATATCATTTTTGCCAAACCTCTTACTTGTTGTGGAGTCATGAACACTGATCTTCACTGAGACAGGCCTGCAGGTCTGTGGATGTTCTTCTGTGATCTCTTGTGACTTCCTGGATGAGTTTTTTCTGCACCCTTGGATACATGTTGGCAGGCTGGCTTCTCCTGGGAAGTACTCTCCATTTGGAGATAATGGACCTCACTGCAGTTAAGTGGAGTCCCAGAGCCTTGGAAATGGCTTTTGAGTGGCCTAGTGAAAGTCTTTACTTGAACCCAATAGAGATGCTGTGACTGGACCAGAAACGAACAGTTCATGCTCAAAAACCTACTGATTTGTTTGAACGAAGTTCAGCAAAGAAGAGTGGGTTAAAATGATTCCACAGCAATGTGGAAGACTGATATAAAATGATACAAAGCATTCAATTGCCATTATTTATACTGAAGGTGGTGCAACCTGTTATTAAGTTTAAGGGGGCAATTACTTTTTCATATGGGTGATATGGGTGTTTGATAAAAATGTTCAGTAAATACATTATATCATTATTTGAAAAATGTGTTTTGTGTTGCCCAGTTCCTTTTCTCTCTGATATTAAATTTTGCCTAAAGGGAAGGGTTCAATACTTTTTCAAGGCACTGCATGGTGGAACATTCAGAAGAGCATATCTGAATTTCCACTTTGGGTGTTTGCTGTGGTTCCATAAGCATTTGCTACAGCCATCATGTGTGCAGGCAATAAACACAACATTGCTTGAATGTGAAGTTCTGTACGCTGGAAAGCTGCAGAGGTTGAAATCCCCTGAGATTACCCTTTTCACAGTTTACCTTCACTGTAGCAGTTTAAAGGCATACTATGCAGGAGTTTACATTAAAAATAAATAAATAAAACTATAAATATTATAAAACAAACATGCTCTGTCATTACTATGATACGCTGGCAATCAAGTGTCTGTATTCACTTCTGCCCAATACCTTGCTTGTCTACTTGTATTTGTTTCTAAAAACTCCTCGGGCCTCTTTTAGGCATGGCCTTCTGTGCTGTATCTGAAAAGCATGTGTCCAATACACTGAACTCATATGCTTTATGATCCAATAGGATGAGGAGGAGGGGGGGCATACAGTTAACCATTAATCAAGTAGCTGGCCAGCTTTCGGTAACATTAATTACCTGCCGTGTTATGAAGCTAACTAAATTCAGTTTTCTACGTAAGCTGGTTAGCCATGATAGCTGGGCCCCACTGCACAGTACTAACGTTTCTGCTTATGTTTCCGAGCGATTCTATCAGTGTATTTCCTCTCCTGGGCAGGGAGCTCATGCCTAAATCTGTGCAGGTGAAGCGGACGGAAGTCCACAGGCGGCTAACGTCACCACTAGCTAACGTTTAGCTAAAGTTAGCTAACTAATACAAACAGGAGTAATGACAGTTAAATAGCAAGCTAAATGGCCTGTGTGGAAAGCGACTACTAAAGAGGTTGTTTTACAAATCATATTAGACAGCCGTTTCTTAGCTCATTCCTACCATGGCACAAGGTCGTCTGCAACAGGGAGGTGAAGGGGCGGAGACATTTTTTGTATGTAACACTAGAGCAAGAAAATCTGCATAGTCTGCCTTTAAGAAGGGTAGCCTGTAGGTGAATCAAATTTAACATGTTCCTAATTAGAGCCTTGCCAATGACTTATGAAGGTGTACTATGCTATATCCTAACGAAGGCAGTGTTAGCTAGTAGGTAATGGTTTTGTCAATTCTTATGATACAGACTTGATTAAAAAATCTATATTCTGGTAAAAAACAAATTAGGTCTTTAAATCTAAAATGCACCGTGTTGAAGGCAGTTTTTTTTTTTTACTGATGATGGCCTTTTGCTCATAAATATGTGTCTTATGTTATTTCGAACAAATTGACTAGGATCTCCCCAGTATTTTATTGGCTGAAAACATTTAAACATATCACTGGAAATGGAACCCGGCCTGATCTGTGAGCTATTCTTTTTTTCAAGAAAAAAAAAAGCATTATTTTTTTAAAATTTCGTTTCATTCCCTGCTTTAAGCAGGGAAATGCTGTTTCAGGGCTCATTTATTGCACTTTTAGGTGGCTGAGGCTAAAGCCAGCCGAGGCAGACCTCAAACGATCTCTGTCATTTACCAGACACAGAAAAGGCTGGTAACGTGTTCCATGTGCAGCACTCCTCCCTCTGTTCTGAAAGGAAACAGGATGAAAGTATTTTCTTTCAGCCTTTGGCTGTGTTTGTCTCTTCACAGCAAAGCCAACAAGTTCAGGGTTACTCCTCTTCTTCACTTTTTGGTCGTATAATGGTTTTCATGGAAGGCAAGCCATTTACCTTAATCAAATTTAGTGGAAGCATATTTTGCTAAAAGAAAATATGCACCTCTGCCCCCACCCCTTTGGTTACCAGTAAACACACAGCCCTACCTCACACCAACTACTGCATTGACTGGCTATGTGCAGTGTTTGGGTTTGTACCAACTCAGACGGCATGTTTTGGAGATTTAAGATGCACGGCAACATCCGTGGAAAATGCTTCATAAACATTGTATCTGCATTTCTAGTGCTTTGTCTCATTAAAGTCTGAGCAATGATTATGTTTTTCAGTAGGCACAATTAACATCTATGAGCAAGCTGTCGTCCTTTAAAGTTTAAAGATTTAAAAGCAATTAACCGACTGTATAAGATCCTGGTAATTGCACGATCAAACTAAGGTTTAATAGGCTATTTAATACACAGTGCTTTACTTTCTACCCTACTATAATCACAGTTTAACACGAGTAGGGCAAACTGTACATCAAATGTTAAGTACTGAATGGCAGAAAATATGGCAGGTGTGAGTCCCTTTATAGTGCCTTTACTGTGTTGGCACAGATGGTAATGAAGCATCCACCTGGATCGTTTATGCTTAATTAAGACTCTCAAGTGTTAATGCTTCAGAGGTGCTTGTGCATGAGATAATGTTTAGATACCCTAACTGCTTAACTAAAACATCAGCATGACTCTCCGCACAAAGATTTATTTCTCTTTGCTTTGCTTGCTTTTTAAATAATGCACTTACAACAAGCATGTATACATTAAAAATAACTTTGTGATGTTTTGTTTCATTCTTCAATCATAATAATTGAAAATCTAGCTGCTGAAGTAAAGCAATATTTAAGTTCATTTAAAAATCAATTAACAATTTTATGAAGTAAAGCAGACTATAGCACTTTATAAAATATCAAATTGAAAAGGACAGAAGAGGTTGTCGGAATAAATTAGGCTAAAATGAGGTTTTTCCCCTGCATTCGAAATATTAATAATAGCAAGAATAATATTGAAAAAAATAAAATACCACTTGCCTCTAACCACATAGCCCTATTGTTTGGAAAGCAACAGTTTCTTGGTATGGTTTAGAGAAAGGGGAGCGCGGTGGTCTGAGTGTTAGGTGTGTGAAAGTCCTCAGAATTCCGTCCAGGTTTTGAGCCGGTGAAATTTCTAATGATCGGAGCGCCTGTGAGCGTGGGGGGAATGCCAATGCGCGGAGCGTGGCTGGAATGCTGGGCAGCAGCCTGCGGAGGAAGGGTGGGAGCGCCGCTCGCCTGCAGAGAGGGGAGGGCCTGCTGACCGGCTCTTCCAGTACACAATGAGAGAGGGTGTATTAAGATGACCTATTCACTGGCATATATACGCTTTATTCAGTAGACCAGTACACCAGCTTGTTAATGCAAATATTTAATCAGCCAATCATGTGGCAGCAACTAAATGCATAAAAGCATGTACACGTGGCCAAGAGGTTCGGCTGTTTTTCGAGACCAAATGTCAGATTGGGGAGGAAATGTGATCTAAATGACTTTGACCATTTGAAACATCCAGTGAGCAGCATTCTGCGGGCAAAAAGGCCTTGTTAATGAGGAATGTCAGTGGAGAAGGGCCAGACTGGTCAAAGCTGACAGGAAGGTGACAGTAATGCAAATAACCACACATTACAACAGTGGTACGCAGAAGAGCATCTCTGAACACACAACACATCAAAAGTAGGCTACAGTAGCAGAAGACCAACGAGTCTGAAAGATAAGTCTAATAAATTCCTAATTAAGTGCTCCCTGAGTGTATGTGTAAAAATTAAGAAAATAAAAGCAAATCTGCCAGTAACAGGATTTGTTTGCAAAGATATTGGTGAAGCATGGAGTCATGGGGGATGTACAGGTCCTGGGCTTGTATCTGTCTCCCCTGAACACAGCATTAAGGAAGATGGTTTCCTGCATGTGCTGGACTGTAGAGAGGGGATGTGTTTCAGTTGCTTATTTCTCTCACTTCCCACTGTCATGCGTCCACTGCGTGGGCCAGCAGTATTTCTTTTTTTATTTCCAAAAATGTTACGTTATTTGCAGATTTACTCCGATTTACTCGGGTGACCATCACACATTGAGGCAGCGTAGATTTTGGCTGATCTCAAATGTTGAAAAATGGGGAATTCAGCAGTGAGGAAGGGCTTTAATGGAAGATCGCCTTTAAATCGCTTCTGCAGCGAAAGCCAGTTCCAGAGAGCTTGTCAAAGTGACAGCTCTCCCTGCCCAGCCTTGCCGGGTGCCTGAGAAGTGACCAAGAGAGATGGAATTAAGGTGGACTTGGCTCACGATACGAGGTGAGTGCCGGCCAGCAGGCACTCTGGTTAGGCAGCTCTGATGGGTCTTCACCCTCGCAAGAAAAGGCCACAAGGTCACCAACATGTTCCTGTCTTTCAGTTAGTCATTCATTCAATCAGTCAGTCAATCAATCAATCAGTCAGTCACAATGTATTTGCTAATGTAAAGTTTTACAGTTAGGTGACAGAAAGTTGAATAAAGTGGATATGGGTATGGGGAGGTATAGTGGGGTACTGTACAGTGGGCATGGTGTGGGGGATCCGTCAGAGGGGCAAATTAACATATTTTCCTGACTGCTTGCTTACCGGTCTCTTTCCCCGTGCCATTTTTAACTCGACTGTGCACTCGCTGACAGCTCCCTTCTTTCTCAGATATTAACCGAACCATGCGGGCGCTGACAGCTTCCTCCTCCTTCGCGATATTATCCCAAACGTGCGCTCGCTGACACTTCTCCTGCTCGTGGATGTCAGGGCATTGGGCTGCCGTGGGGGCTGCTGCCTGGATGAGGGAATGTTCCAGAAGTGCTGTGAGAACTTCCTGCAGCTTGCTCACAAGCTCAATGATGGATGGAGCCGGGAGGAAGTGCACAAATTCCTTAGATTTCCTCTCATGCCATATATCGTATATTTCAGCTCTTATCAAAATGACACGTATTTATTAGCAAATATGGACTGTAACATGTATTAGAAGAAGTAGGTTTTTAACACTTCATAATATTCTGATACATGTAGAAAGTATTAAAGGAAATATATTAATATTTAGCAAATACTGTACATATCAATGTATTAAATAAAACATTCAAAATTCAGAATGCCAAAATTGTATTTTTCTGTGGAAGACAGTCGGCAGTAGGTGTTTTTAGACCCATGAGGAGTATATTGTGTAACACTGGGAAATCCACAAAAGGATTGGGATCTATTAAACCATCACGAGTACCAGAACAAAAATATGCAAGATTCACAGAGCACCTGCAGTGAGTGGAAAGCATGTTCATCTGGATGGTGACACTGCGCCTTATGGGTCATGCATATTTAAATAGTGTGTTTTACATTCATCTTCTTAAATTTAAGTGCCAGAATGACTCATTTTTATACAGATAGAGCTCAATACAGAGCATGTCTTATTCACAAAGATGATCACATGTTGCTGATTGCGTTAAGTGGGTCTGTAAGACCACGTAAGCCGAGTGATGATGTGGTGCAGTCTATTTTTAAAAGCCATGTAAATTGTCGTGCAGGAAGCTTGCCAATGTCCATGGTAGCTGTCCTAGTTGCAAGATGACAACACAACTAACATGTTAGGCATATCTTCCATACATAGGTATCACAAGAGAGACGGAAATTATTAATCATTACTTGCAATACTAGAATTGTTTAACGACGAAAATGAAATTGAATGTGCCCTGTCATTTTTTTTTTTCTCAAAAAACCTTACTCTTATGAAGGCTTATCTAATGGGTAGCACAGCATTGTGCCATTGCATTTCCAACTGCTGCAAAATAAGCAATACAAACTGCTCTGTATGTAGTTGCATCCATCATGTACTGCAGTGATGTCCAGTCAATGTCCCTGTTACAGGAGATACGCCTGGGTATGTACGTCAAAAAGTCTCCCCAAATTCTCTCTGTGTGGTATGCAGCAGGAAATGGGGTGAGGCTGTGCAGTTGATGCCAAGGTCTTGGCAAGTCTGACTTTGAGAGCTTTTTTCACCATTCTACCCAGGAGCAGAATAAAGCACTCTTTCTGAGGAACTATTGACCTTCACGGCCACCTTTACCTTCACCCTATCGGCTGCAAAGGAACAAGGGAACCACTCAAAAAAGCTCTGCAAGGAGGTATTGTCTCACAGGTCGTTGCATGGACTCCCAGTGACCTGAAGTGAAAAAGTAACCAGCAGAAATGGTTCTGTTTGAGGGACAGATGGTCAGAGGGTGGATGTGACTGCCTTTGGTTCCAGGTACATGAAGAAGACTGTTCTTGCCAGGACTCTGGAAGAATGGACACTGCAGGGCAGAGCAAAGAATGGACAGCACAGAGGAAGAATGCCAGGTAAGGACCTCAAAGGTAAAGACTCACTGGGTATTTTTGGAAACATTTCGTGCCCTCCAAGCCTCCAGGGGCGCACTTGTGTTTTAAAGTAGTTGAGGCCTGTTGTTGTCCCTGGCAACTTCTCGGGTAGGAGAGCAATGGCACTGGTGGGTGGCTCATGCTCTATTGGACCAACTGTTCCAGAACTCTCTGTCACATACTGTATGAAAGGTAAAGGCATGCCAGGCCTATGCAATGCCTGCGTCTATGATTAATAACAGATGCACACTAAAATGTAAGTATGTTCTCCGTTTAGCATGTTCTCTGTGAATGTCTGGGTTCATTGGTTTGTTGCGCACACCTCTCATCGGTATTTAGTGTATGTGTTTGGCTGAGCCTGAGGTTTGACAGACACGTTCATTCATTAATTTTTACACAATGCAAATTCTCACCGTGTAGAAAACAGACAACGGAGACCACAAATGCAAGTGAGGAAAAAAGAGAAGGCGAAACCAGTCCTCCCCCCCCATTCCCACAAACACACACTGGACCAATTATCTGGAGGAGGCACTGCAAGAGTCTTCAACTAAATCTTGCAGTTTATATTAGGGTTAGGTACAATGCTGGAAAATTTTGCTAATGCTGGCATATGCTTTTATGTGCCTGTTTTTGCATAATTGCTTGCCTGTGTGTTGCACATGTGGCTTTTGTGTTCTCCGTGCACATATTGTCCACGTTCTCTGACCAAGAGCTGCAGTGGGATTCACATAGTATTGCACCATCTGTGAGTGTGAGCGAGGCTCGGTATGTTTTCCTCTGCAGCATCCATCCACAACTGTGTGCTGCTGTAACTGCATTTTGTTCAGCCTCAGCTGTTTTTTATTTTTGCCTTTCCCACTTCCCTACAGATCAGAATATTAACAAATGTGTCCAGTCCTGAGAAATAAATTAAACAATCCGCAGCGTTGTGCCGGTGCCGTGTCGATACTATTTTTTTTCTTCCTCGTTTCATTAACGAGCCCTCGCGGCTGATTGCAAACGACACGTCTCCCTCTTCCCTCCCGGATTGACATTCCACTCACACGTGAATGAGAGAAAGACATGAGGCGGGAGGGAGAGTGAGTGAGAGAGTGAGAGAGAGAGAGAGAGAGAGGGAGCGGGAGAGAGAGAAAGGGAAAGAGAGAGAGGGAGAGAGACAGCAAATGAGAGAGCAAGCGAGAGAGGGAGAGAGATACAGCGAATGAGAGAGCAAGAGAGAGAGAGAGAGAGAGAGCACTCTTTGCTGCTTCTCTTGAAATAGACTGCTTGTTAGATGATATCAACAGCGACTGAATTCGTAACAATCCTAATGTGTTAATGAGTAAATGTCTGCTGCGCATTTCACCTCTGATATCTGGCTGCCAAAAGCCTAGAAACCATCACGGCCCCCTGCAAACAGACACCTGTCTGAACAACAGTCTTGCTTTAGTCACGATTCATCATTTTTTCTGTCTTAGTCTCAATGCCTGTGGAAAATTGGGCTCCTTCTTCAAGCAAAGATAAGCCCTCTTCCCTTGTGCTGCATTGCAATTCCCCATCTAAAATGGAGAATACTCTGCAATCATAGCACATATTTCAAACAGGAGTCTGAATTACCTCAGAGGAGAAGGAAGCCACAAAATGGGGGTCTGCTAAATGAAGTAAAAAAATAAAATAATGAATTAATAAAGTTAAATAATGGTTATAATGATTCTCATGTGAATGGCAAAACATTGTGAACCTGTGATATTCTTTGAAGTTAAGAAGAAGCTTTTATGAAGTAACCCAACCCCACCAAAAAACTAGGACATGTATATCCCAGGGCTGGACAATCTGTTTCCATGGAAACCTTAAATACAGGGGTAAAATATATTTTCGAAGAGGAACAGCTGTGGAAACCACACCCTCAGGACCACAAGAGAATTTACACAGCCATTCCTCGGGTCACAAGTGGCTGACATGTTAACATATGTACATCTGCATTGTTTGTCTTTGTCCTAAATGGTATGGTATGAACTTCTGGAAGCAGTGTAGTACACTGTAATGCTTGAGGAAGTGAGCTTGCAGCAGTGTTGGTCCCTGCCATTGAACCATTCAGCAAGATTTTGAAGTGCTTTCGTAAATATTGAGCAGTATGAATTCACTGTTTGTATAAAAACCTAGCTGTGTAAATTGTTTGGAGATCTCATATGAGCAATTGAATACTTTCAATTTTATTTTTATTTTTTTTGTGCCTCTGTGCAGGAAGATCATATCATCATAAACCATCATACATCTCTTCCATGATATGTTCAGCCATAGTGAATATTCTTCTTTCAATGCAACTGTCTAACACAAGCATAATCAGTAGGATTTAAGCAGCGCAGTTGTGGGGTGCAAAGCACGTGTGAGGTTTAGATTTTTATTCCCCCCGGTGGTGTAAAAATCAAAATCTGGTTCTGAAGTTTTGCCAGTTTGCTAAAGAAATATGCAGAGCTCAACACACAGTAAAGGCCAGCAGATGACCCATAATCCTCACATTTTCATGAATTACACATCCATCAACAGCAATTTTTTTAAGATGTCTCGCACGTTCTAAAAATTAACAGTGTGCCAATTTTGGCTTCAAAAACAGTATATACTGAGTACTGATATTATGAGTGGATCTTAAATAATACGGTACGAAATTAAAATGTTTAATAAATCTGTGATGCAAATATGTCTGTTTGATGGAGTTATTCACTGATTTTCATTTGTGTGGACTCAAAAATACAGGCATAATGTTTCAAATATAACATGGAATAATAACTTAAAATATGCTCCATTTCATATCCTAGCTGGTTGTACATGTTAAACTGTTATGTCACGGCAGCAGCCTACAAACAATATGTACACTGCATCCTTAAATATTATGGTTGGCTTAAGCATTCCCACAACTACAGAGGCAGTTTGCTATGCGATTTGACACAATATTTCTCGCTCATTTATACCTCTCACTCAACAAGCACACATGTATACTCACACTCTCACACTAATTCAACCTGGACAGGCAGACACCCACGTGGACATGTATACACAGACACACATGCAAATACATACAGTATACTAATGGAAATATAGAATAGACCAGAGGTGGGCAACAGGGGCCTAGATTTATCTGTTTTTTTATGCGAACCTTAATTATTTAATTACATTTACTCCATCTGATATCTTAGCTAGCTACATTTTTTGATAAGCACATGAATGACAGCTTCATGTACCTACATGAAACATTTTATTGTGATCTAATCTACGAGTGAACCAGTATTGGTGTATACTGCCAGTTAGCTCATTTAGCCATGGTAATTGTTGGAAGCAAAAACCTGCGTGCAAACCAGCCCTCCAAGATCAGAAATGCCTGGAATAGACTGTCTGGTCCAGCTGCACTTCAACCAATTGAGGCTATTGTATAGATTTAAAATTCAAACAATTCTAGTTGGAGACAAAGACACAGTATATAACTACCATTTAGCAGACACTCCTATGCAGCACAACTTATACAACAGTTTGCTCTTTTTTTTTTTTTACATAGAATCAATTTATGCAGCTGGATACACATACAGCTACGAAAGCAATTCAGGTTAAGTACCTTGCTCGAGGGTATAACAGTCCTACCTGCGAATCAAACCTGCAAACATATAGTTACAGTCCCAGTTCCCTACCCATTATACCACACAGCCACACGCGCACACACTAATGGCTTTTGGATTTCAACCTGAACAGAAGAGCCTGTCTGTACCATTTTAAAATGTAATCCACTGCCAAGCTTAAGTGGCAGTGTTTAACAGGAGGTATCTCACTCCATTAGAGAAGTCTAACATGCTTTCAGTCACCAGGCTGCAGGAGTTAGGTAGATGCAAACTGTTATTTTCCACATAACGGACTCCTTTCTGCTGTGTTTCAACAGTATGCAAATATTCAGCTGAAGCTGGGAGCGACAATCCAGTGCTCCATGGCTCCTGAATTTACGGGGCAGACAAACTCTGGGAGATGTGCTTCAGAGAGTCTGTTACTTCAAAGTCAACATTAAGGTACTATTAAGAAGAGTGGGTGGTTCAAGGGTATAAAAATACAATAACAGACCTCATGGGCATGTATAAATCAAAATGGCATTTACCTTGAAAGGGGGAATTTGAACCATGTGAGCGAGTCCTTTATTCCCTCTTAGGAATTGTGCCAGGAGACGGAAGTCATGACACAAAACTCCCAGAGGACCTGGGAACATCCTCCTAATTCATTGTGTTGGAAACTACAGAACGACTGCTCCTCGAATAATTAAACATCAACAATGCTTAACTGCATCAAAGACTCCTATGACTTGGTATTCAAACAGAGCTGTTAACACGGTTAGCAGGCTGTCTAGGCTGTTTTCCCATGTTACATGAGAGGGTTTGAGCTTTTCACTTGTCTCACTTGTTGTGTTACTTAATTATAGTGAGAAATTTTAAAATGGCATCAGACAACACTTGTGTGTTTAAGTGACACATACTTTACCAAGGAGGAAAAGGCATTGTTTTTTTTGTTGTTGTTGTGGTTAGTCACACAGGAGCAAATCTTTATAAACACAGTTGCTTGTACATAGTGGGTGATGGGCTGTAGTCCGTAAGCATGATGCAACAAGGGAGAAATTACGGAAATGAATGACCAAATGGAGTTTTAGGTTACTTCACTTCAGGTGACACCCAGCTTGGTGTGCAGAAGAGGCGGGCATACTTTCTCAGACTGCAGTGATAATCACAAGATGAATACAACAATCATTGGAATTAGCCATGAGTCAGCCCATAAAATTATTGCAGATTAGCTCAGTGAAACAAAACAGTCTAAAACTCTTAACAGAGTACATACGTATGGCCCCCGTTGGGCTGAAACATGTAGTTGATTTCACGCTGAAAGTTTTGCACTATAGGCCTCAAAACAGAGCTTCTGGTACTGGTGGAAATGGAACAACTATTTCGTTGTGAGACAGACTTTTGAGCTGTTTAAAAAGTAATCTTCACTAGCTTAACTGGGAGAGGAAAACAGCTGGACAATGTATGTAGTCTCTCCATCAGTCTCTTCAAGGGAGTTAGTCACAATCACCAAACTGATTGGCAGCTGAAATAAAAGAAACAAAAAAGTCCCAAGGATCTTTTTAGCAGCTCAAACTGGAGTGCAAAACTGGATCCCCTGTTTGAATTATGTGTTTGTGTTCATGGTATATACTACTTTCCTTTGGGACATACTGTGCCTTTCTTGCAAGGCAGTCATCCAGCTTCCTGTCACTGAAGTTTGCCATTCACATTATTAATAGTAAACTGAACACAGGCGATCAGAGGGGTTGCTGAGCTAGGTTTCCGCTGTTGTCTCCTAGCAGCAGTTCCCCGCACCTGGCCAGCTTGTAGCGTGCCAGTAGTTCTTAATGCAGTATGTTTGGTTCTGCACTTTCCTGGTAAAACATCTTTCTAGCTAACCATCTGTGCGTTTTGTGTGCCCTTCCACTAACTTCCCATCTGTTTGTGGCATAATACTGAGTCGTGGGCTGGATGGACTGTTCACCTTATCAAACATTTTTTTTCATTTTATAAAAAAATCCAGGCAGTTCTCCAGGCATCTGAGGAGTTTACTGGAAAAAGTTCAGTTGCCTTAGTTGCATAAACAGGATGGTCAGGATGCAGATTTCAAAGAAGTACCTAAACGAGTTTGCAGAGGTCTTGACAGACAGATGATAATGCACTTGTATAAGAGTGATGGCAAAGGTATAGGCTAAAAGGAACTGCCCAAGATCCAAGATCCCCCGCTGTGAAATATGGTGGTGGGAGTGTTATAGTTATAGTGGGTATTTATGGCTGCTAAAGGTGCTGTTCATCACTTGTCATCATTGATGATTTAACTGCTGATAGCAGAAGTAGAATTCTGAAGTGTGAAGAAGCACCTTATCTGCTTGAGTACAACCTGATTACGCCAAACTGATTTGCCAGCGCTTGATCCTACAGTGATACAATGATCCCAAACATAGTTGAAGACTGGAAAAACGTAGCCTGGTCTGATGAATCTCAACCTGCCTTGTGTCAACAGTCCAGGCTGTGATGAAGAATTCAGGCTGTTTTGAGAGTATTAGGATAGTATTCCTAATTCCTAATAAAGTGCTCAGTGAGTGTATATCAGCCAGGAAAGGCACTTTTAGTTTGGATTTGCATATTATCTTCAAAATCCACCAATGATATTGTGGGTTTGTGGGTGTTTACGTTTCCATTTCCATTAAAATGTTACATTTTCAATTAAGACCGTCAAGGCAATAATTATGCATACCTAAGTTAGTGTTTATGCTTGGCAATATTGTGTTTTTGTAACGTCAAGAGGAGCCAAGATATCAGAAGTGCATCATGGTAAAAAATGTTTACATTTTTAAAACAATGTTACTGTGAAAATCACAAGTCAAACATAACTGTATAAATTATAATTATGACTTAGATTTGACCAGTTTCCAAACTCCTTTTAAAATATATACTGTATATTTTGGAGAAAATAATGACGAATTGTCCTTGATATACAGTATGTTGGATTGTATTAATATACTGTTTATTGTCCTATCCATTTAGGTCAATTGGGTGACAGAGATGAAATTGGACAAACAATAGGAAATACAAGTATCTGTAGTGTTTTATTGCAGCTGTACTAAGTCTGTTTGTCATGTCTCTTTCATTGTAAATTGCTGCAGCAATATTTTTATATGCAGCCATGGCAATAAAACATTATTGAATTGAACTGAGCTGACAGAGAGGGCAAAGCAAGAAAGAGAAACAGGGGAGACTTCAGCGTCGTGTTCGCTCAGATAACGAGCTCGCGCAAGGCTCTGCCGATGACTGTCAGCTGCAAGCAGCAGCACGTAGGCTGCAAGAAAGCCCTTTCAACCATTGTTTAAGGGGGGAATGTTCCAAAAGATCTGCCGAAGATTAGGGCTACCAACTGTCCTTTATGCGGTTTCCTGTTTTTGGAAGAGAAATTCTTTTAGTGGGCACGAAATATCTCACTCTCCCAAATTCCATCTGGGTTAACCCCTTCTCTGGCGCGACGGCTCCGATGCCCTTTGGTCTGTGTGTGTGGTCGCCCGAGAGTCATTGAATCATTACCTGTGGAACTGCAGCCAGCACAGGAAGCACTGGCTTCTGCATTTTCCCCCCTTCCATAATTGCGTCCAGCTATGGTTTACATCATTGAATGACATCACTGACAAAGCCCCGCTCATTAAGGTAGCATTGAACTGTACAAAAAAATGTTTTTTTTCCTATAATTATAGTATCTGTTGATAATCCCTTGAGCAATATATTGTATATGATAAGTATGGCTCTTACCATTTTCAGTTTCCCAATTAACATGAAAGGAAACCTTTAAGTGTAACAATTAGCATTAAAGATGCCTGTTATAATTGTGGTATATAACTATCATCAAATACAAGAGGATTGTGACCAATTTTTCTTCTTTCAAAGGGAAAAAAGCATTTATGTGGCGTTGTACAGTACATCGATTTTCAACCCTTCAACCTTTCATTGTGTAGATGTTTTAAGCCATAGCAGGACACATTTTAGTGTGCCTTTGTGTGGTTCTGTGAGAAATGGAGTCATTGGTTTTGTAGCTGCTGTAGAATCAAAAGCACAGAGAATGGCAGGGTTCCTAACCAATTACAAACCATAAATGTATTACTGGCTCTTCCTAGCAGGTCAGTGAACTTAAGAACATTTAGACTTAAAATCTTTTGGTTGTCAATGTGGAGCAAGTTTGTGACATTTTTGAGACCTGCTAGCATGGCATAGTTTATGATGAGCTGAGCTGGGCTTGATTCCATTCTGGGTCACTGCCATTGTTTTCTTGAATAGCATACCTAACAGTAACATCAACGGTCTCACTAAATGTCCATATCAATGGATAATAGTTTGAAACTATATGGGTTTCAGCTGGAGGATGAAGAAAAAGAAGAATCATCATAAACATCATCACTTTCTTTATCACCACTTTTTAACCACTGCTTGATCATTATTCAGACATCATTATCATCATCATTTCAACTACTACTACTAATATTACTACTAATGATAATAATAATAATAATAATAATAATAATAATAATAAATAAGTGAAAAAATGAAAGTAGATGAACATTTCCTTTCTGATGTGGAGAGTGAGCTGACCCCACAGAGACGGGTGGCGTGCTGCACTCCTGGCTGCGGTCCCCAGAGGCTCCCACACAGCCGGGGAAAGCTGTGGACCGTGCAGGCAGAGCAGGGAAAACGGTTAGCAGTGTATTTTTTCTCTCCATTTGAATTGCTAATTCTTCTCTGCAAGTACCCTTCAATGTCAGTGTGTGTTATTCCATGGGTTCATGAAAAGCAGTTTTTTTGGACAGAATGCCTTTTCTCTTTTTTTGACTTCCTGAGGAAAGCGGGGTTCATGTTTAGGTAACTGTGTGGGGTCATGTTCATTTTTGTTTTCCTGGCCCTGTTTCCTGGGGGGATCCTGTCACAGCCAGTTTTGCTCCTTACGTAATTATAAGCAGCTGACCTGTTCCATATAAATGAAACTCCTTTCTTTTATGTCTTTGTGACTACAGGTTTTTCTCACTTAATGCAATTTCATATACTGGTGTAACACATTTTTTTGCCTCTACGGGTGATCACCTCAAGCTTACGTACAACTAGAACATAAAAAAAAAATACAATTGAATGGGCATCTTGCTGTGGGACAATCTTCAAAAACAGGTAATTTCTAGTTGGCATGACATCCCCCCATCATTAGCCCCTGCTGCCCGCCCCACACTCCCTTGACAAGTGAAATGGACACACAGGAACTTGATTTTCCAGTGCGTCACTTGGTGATGGACGTTTGGTAAACAAGGTTATGGTTTGAGGACATGCTACCCCAGGGTATAGGTACAGGAAATGAGTGAAAGCCCGTTCTCACTGGTTACGTGGGGGCCATGGATGAAGATGGCCATGGACTCACAGTACTGTTAATCTCTCGCTCTCTCTCTCTCTCTCTCTTTCTCTCTCTCTCTTACTCATGCGCACACACACACACGCGCATGCACACACACACACACACACACACACACGCACACACACAGTATGCAGAAATAGTCATGCAACAGAGAAAAGGGCTTTTCAGGGCCTGGGGCAGAAGGCAAGTGCCAGGTGGAGAGAGACCAGAGGGTTGCCATGGTGTAGCACTGATGAATCACAGTTGAGGAGAAATGCATGACTCCTGCGTGATGCATCATTTATGAAACCTAGACTGGCTTCTGCACACAGGAAACAATCTCAAGAACAGTAGGGCATGGAGAAACCTAGCAGGCAGTCTGCGTTATAGTGTCTGTGTGTGTGTGTGTGTGTGTGTGTGTGTGTGTGTGTGTGTGTGCTTGTGCGTGCCAGGGTGTGTGTGGGAGGATGTGTGTTTGCGAATATACACTGCTTACTATAGCCTGAAATTATTCGCCTCTTGAGGACCAGGTTAATGCCCTAAAATAACACTAAAAAACCAGGTCAGTTAATAGCTCTTTTCCTGAGGGGAACGTTATAGTGCACTCTTCTGTCTCTGATCTCCCACCCAAGTGTAGTTGATCAGCCTGGACCTGGACCTGTTGACCCTAGACCTACAGGACTAGAAATATTCTCTCTGTCTGAGCTTACTGTGAAACCTGGGAGGCAAAGCTTGTAATCATTTGTGCTGTGCATATCATTAACATTTGATTGCATGATTTATTAGGGTACTGTACTTATATTTAAAATCAAATGTGAGGGAGATTTCATTTTTTGTTTATCTTTAGGTGAAGTGTTCTGTACAGTTAAACTATGAGGGCCTCTATTTTGACTTCTGCTTGCACTGAAAAAAATTGGACCCTTGTACGTAAGGTGTAATGCTTCTCATTGCAGGGGCCCAAAAGAATCCAGGCATCTTGCTAGGCCTCGCATACTCTTTTGGTCTCACACAGAACACCTTTGTTTGGCGCTGAAAGTTGGCTTGCGCAATGCCACCCACCGCTTGCTGGGGATCCCGCTTCCTTGAGTGTCGAGCTGGGCGGTATTTGGGGGTTAATTGCTTCAGCGTGCTGGCAGGTAATTCGTCCTGAGGGTGAGGGGTGGTGGGGTCAGTGATGTACGAGTACAGGCAGAGGGGCCAGATGTACAACTCTTTTTTTTGGTTGTTTCTGCTTTCCTCTCCGAGGCAGGATACACGTTGCTCAAATTACACACTTAACCAGTTTGGCACCAAGACTCCTTCGAGACTTTAGTGTGCGGTAGCTCAGCTGTCTGCTGCAGCACAGCTACAGTTAAAAGCCTTTGACCAAGAAGTTGTAGTCTGCCACGTACATTAGGATACCGGTTCCTTTTGACAGAGAATGGGGAAAAAAAGTATTTCTATACAAAATTCCCTAAAAATAATAGTGTCAAAATTAACTAAAATAAAATACCATATTTTGTATTTAGATTACAGTATATTTAGTTGTAAATAGCATAGAACCACATTGTGTAACCTTTTTTATAGATATTATACAGTGATTTTTCTATATAAATATTTGCCCATCCTGGTCAAAGGGAAGAGGCTTTGTTAAATAATACAGGTTGTTCGTTTATCTCTAACTCTAGTGTAGTCAGTGAGGACTTCTCTTTCCTCCGTTGACCACCCCTTCCTACTGTCTTCCTTGAGTACCCTGGGGTTCTGCGGCACAGATTTTTGCCGGTTTTCTACTTGCCTAAATGATCACTCCTTCCAAGTTGTGCTAGGCGGGGGTTGTGGGGAGGGGTGGAGGGTGAACAGTATTGAGACCTCTCAACGGGTGTCCCCCAGGGCTCTGTCCTTAGTCCCCTTGTCTTCTCTATCTAAACCAATTTTCATGGTCTTCACATCCTGTCTTATTACTGCTATGCTGATAACTCTGATGCACTCAGCATCACATCTATGTCTGCCTATGTCAGGTTTCGGGACAGAGGAACCAATTGCAGACTCAGGGATAACGTGAATAAGGCAGGCTTCAATGGCAAAGGGCAGATCCAAAATGTGTCAAAAAACAGGCAACGGTTGGAATCCAAAAAGACAGGTACATGCAGGGCAGGCAGAGCGAAGTCGGGAAACAGACAGAGTTCAAAAACCAGGAAGTCCAAACAAGCAGAGGGGCAAAAACAAAAATCCAAACCGGAGTCCAAAAAACCTGGCAGACATATCAAAACCATAAAATCCAAAAGCAGAGCAAAGCAGATCTAGACAAAATAACAGGGCACAGGTACAGGGTAGAGGAAGCTAGAACCGGGGTAGGGAACAGAATAACAGAAAGACAAACTAACAAGAAGAAACTGAAAAGGACAGGAAATTAATTAATGAAATGAGAGAACTGACGGACAGACTATGGTGAGTACAGAGGGTAACAAGGGACGAAAAATCTAAGAACTTAGAAAAAAAACAGATAACAGAAAAACACAGAACCTGACAGCCTACAAGACATTTTTTGGATGGCAGACCATCATCTGAACCTCAGCTTTGCTAAAACCGAGATGATTCACTTGCCAATGACTTGCCACAGTGCCGAACTCTTCTCTTAGGGCCCTTAAATTGAATTATGTAAAATTGGAGTTTATTTGTAATTTGACCAGTAACAGTACAGCATGTTAGCAGTTGTCGGCTGATAATGAAATACTTACTCTTCAAGAGTCACGTGTAAAATAGAGGGTGGGGTAAATAAGAAAAATGGAAAGAAAAATAATAGGATAAAAAAGAATGAAAATATGTAAATTAGGTATGCGATACGCAATGGTAGACAGTCGTATAGATGCGCACACAATTGCAGCAAAGTACAGCATGGTGCTATGTTGAGAATGCACATTCTTCCCGCACAACATGTGGACAATGTGCCTTTTTTAGCCCAGCATTTGGTCCAAGCACCGGCCAGCTCCTTTCTGGACTGCTGCAACGCCCTCCTTGCTGGACTCTCTGCCTCTGCCATCAGGCCATCGGAGCTCATCCAGAACACCTCTGCTGCTCTCATCTATAACCTCGCCAATCTCTACCATGCAAACCCCCTTCTAATCTCAATTCACTACCAATATCACATTGCTTCAGATTGGGGTTTTAAAATTGAATTAGGGAACCAAAAGTAATTGGACAATTGAGTGCTCAAATATTTATTGGACTGGTGTACAGCCATATGTAAGATGTGGTACAAAGAATACATTTTTGTGAAAGTTTGGGTTTTGCTCTCTGGCTTAGCTACTTGGTTTAGCTCTGAGGTTTTCTTTAAATCTGTGTTCATTCAGACTCTGAAAGGACAGATCTTCTTTGTTCAAGTGAGAAGTGGGTAGCCATGATATGAACACATTTTGTTTATAAATCTCACCGATTGTTTTGATCAGAGTAGTTTCCTGTTGGGGTTTTGCTGCTCACAGAAGTCCTTTGTTTATACAGTAGCTTATGGGAGTGGGCTGGAAAGGGGGGCAGGTGGTAAGAAATGATACATTACAAGAAAGATGACTGGCACCAAAAGTGATTCCAGCAGGGTGTGCGTCACTGTTTTTACAACATGTGGGTGCCTTTGTTTCTCCTCATTTCACTCTTGACAGAAATAGGATGTGAAATACGAGTAGCTTGTTTCTCAAGACATGTAAGACGCAGATGTTATCTGCAGGGGGATAGATGAATGAACAGGCGAGGCCTGCATGTAGTCACAGCGACCGGGCAACCTGCCTGTCTCATCGCAGGAACATTTGGGGAGCGTGTGGGGGCTGTTTCAAGGGAGGTATGTTAAGGACATGATCTTTAACCAGATCCTGAAAGCGTGGCCTTGCGTGACACGCAGCTATGAGGTCGTCGGCTTCTGATGACATCACTGTTACCGTGTGGCATCATCCAATAGAATGGCTCCAGCACGGTAGTGTCTGGGCAAACAAAAAACCCCTCAAATCCACAACATAAAAGGAGGCCACGCGTCTAATTCTCAGAGGGGCACCCTGGAACCCCGCCTGCTTTTAAATGTCCCTTTTCTTGTTTGTCTGTCTTTTCGTGGGTGCCCGTGCATGAAAGCCTCATTACTGCCTCTGACAGCCAATTAATCAACACAAGTCTGAGAGGAGGGGGGGGACAGGCAGGGGAAAAAGTGGAATTCAAAGGATCGGAGAATAAATAAATACATAAATAAATAAAAGCTTTATGATGCTTGCTCTTCCAAACCAGTCTGTTTCCTGTGCCCAAGTGATTACTCATGTTCCGCAGTAAAACAAGTGCACACATGATAAGACGGTGTGATGTTCATAAGCGCATGCAGGTGCCCTTGTCCTTAGTGTGAGGTAAGAATGGAGAGAGCATTCCGAACTGGAGTGGCTTTGAGCGCCTTCTGCTGCTCTGAGGAATTGGATACAGTAGCTTTGTCTGCTTGAAACCAAAATATGGTATGTTTGAATTAAGAATATCTGCCACATGTATTTTAATACATTATTTGTTTAAGGAAGAAAGCTATTCTTGTTACATTTTTGACGATGTATTCCTAAATGCTTTGTGAACATGAGTAACATCCTTATTACCACATAATAACATCTTTATAAATTATATAAGGACATGTAACAGTGTTTTTAAGCACATAATAAAGGTAATGATGATGTTACACATGATTATAAAAACATTCATGAGCAAATCTTGCACTTTCATAAGCATGAGGTAACATCGTGTGAGCAGGATTTTTTGGCCTGTGTTACGTAGCATTTGACTATGATATTGTAGACAATGTCATCATGTCATCTTTCATGAAAAATAGACATTTATTGTCAGTTGTTTTAGAAATATACTGACTTTAAGAATTGAAATATGTGCAAAGTATACACACTCAGTGAGCATTTTATTAGGTATTTATAATGTTTTAGACTTGTCTTCTGCTGCTGTTCTGTGTTCAGAGATGCTCTTGTCCATACCACTGTTGTCATGAGTTACTGTCAAGTTCCTGCCGACTTTGACCAGACTGCCCCTTCTCCTCTGACTGCTCTCATTAACAAGGCATTTTGTTTTTCGACCATTCTCTGCAAACTCTAGAGACTCTAGAGGAGATCAGCTGTTTCTGAGATACTCAAACAGGTCAAAGTCACTGAGCTCCCCATTCTGATGGTTAATGTGAACATTTACTGAAGCTCCTGACCTGTATCTGCATGATTTCATGGATTGCACTGCTGCCACATGATTGGCTGATTAGATAAACACATAAATGAGTAGGTTTTTGGTGAGTAGTTCCTAATAAAGTGCTCCTCAGTGAATATATGTGGAAAAAATGGCATACATTTTTTTCCAGAAATGCTTACCATTGAACATTATTACAACATGCATCAGGTCATACATGACCTCAGAATGTATCATATGATACAGATACAAAATATACAAATGTTGACTTGTGCATTAGCCAATTTTTCCTATTAGCCAAATGTTCAGCTATTTTAGCTCAGGAGGTAGATACACTCGCTCAGGAGGTAGCTAGGCAGTTGTCTGGCAGTTGGAGAGTTGCTGGTTCGATCCCAGGCTCTGGGTGTGTCCCTGAGCAAGACATCTAACCCCCAATTGTTCCCAACGAGCTGGTTTGGCGCCTTGCATGGCCGCCTTTCACTGTTGGTGTGTGAATGGGTGCTATTAATTGCTTTGTGTAGCTTTAGTGCTGGATAAAGTGTCCATATAAATACAGTCTGTTTACCATTTTTACTATAAGTTTGCCACATGACTGAAACATGCTCATATCAGTCCAGTTTTTTACTACAGAGCATTTATCCATGACTAATACCTTAATACATCAAAATGAACTGAAACATTGAAACATTGTTGTAATGCTTTCATTTTCCTTCATAGCAAATTGTGGCTCATTTACATCTACATTTTTCCGGGAATCTAAGTGAAATTCATAATACGCGGACAATTTAAAGTACCCCAAATAAGCTTCATTGCCTATTTTTCCACCTCTCTCAACTGTTGTTTGTACATTTACACTGTTTCTTAAGACATTACCTTAGATAAACCGTGCTTAGGAAACCCTGAGTTGTCACTTAGCTTGAGACCCTTTGCCAATGAAAGGATGCATGAAGGACTGTGAGCAGAGAAGGCTCTCTCTGCGTCAGCAGACACGTCCTGCAGTGTTGAGAGCGGTCCAGATCGTTTGATCTCTTTTCAGCGGATTCAAACAAAGAAAGAGTGAAAGAGAGATAGACATTTTCTTCACATTGTATATTTTTAATAACTACAAAGAATGAGTGCACAAAGTGCAGTGCTGGCAAGACATGCAAAACTCTCAGGGCAAGGAAAGCAAAACAAAAAGCAATTAGACACATTTTTTAAGAAATCATGTAGCGCATAATTTACTTAGCACAGATCTAAAATACAGATTTCAGCTAACACTGACTTTTATCCTTTGCCGTTACGTTTTTTGAAAGAAAATCTGTTCAGGGGGAGCTAGCTATTTCCTAACTACTTTTGAGGGATTAAAAATGTCAGAAGTCAGTCTGGTGACTGGTCTTCGTGTGTGACTGCAAATGGTTAAAAGTGATACATCACCAATAGCAAATGATTTCCCTGTGTTGGATAGTACCACTGTCATATTACCTCCATGGCTACTTTTTACCTCATTATTGGTCCTGTAAATTTGCTGAGAGGCAAGCAATGGTGGGTAGCTGAGATGTAACTCAGTACTGTGCCATGTGTCTAGTGTTAAGTCCTTTCCCTTATTGGAGATTGCACATAAACCACCTATGGCCTTACAGCAAAGAGAGCGAGGGATTTTTTCAGCGTGTCGTGAGGAAAGTCTGATGAACAAAGTTTAGTCTTTGTTTGGCGAGTACAGTCCAGCAGCCTGGTTTAGGCTTTGTTGTTTTATGGTCACAGCGCTAATGCTAGTCCTCATTTGGTCGTGGTCCAGAGGCCCACGAAACCTGACAGGCTGAGGAAAGCCGCTAATCAGATTGGCGGTTTTGTCCCGGGGATGGTTTACAAAGCTGACACCAAAGGTTACGTCTGTTGCAACCGCATTAAATCTGACACGGCCCTTATCAGAGGCGGCTGAAGTCAAAGCGCATTTAATGGCACGCCCGGAGGTAATGCACACCTGTTAGTGATCCTGCCGTTGCCCGGGAGACACGGCCGCGGCTTCCGGAGCGGGTGCGGATAACGCCGAGCTTTCGCTTTCCAGGAACGTGGATCGCGTTTCCATCAGGGCCGCGCCTCGTGGAATCCTGCGGTTCACAGATACCGCAGGCTTTGCCTACTGTTCATTACAACCACCAATCACGCCTCAAATGTCACCTCAAGCCCTTTTAGTGGGACAAACCACAGGAAGCCTTATTTGCTCAAATGTATGAGTTCTTCAGGTTGCTTTAGCCTTCCAGCAAATGTCTCAATGGAAGCAAGTGACATAATATCATGACGACCATGCTCACTGTCATCTGTCTCGCACAGCAGGCTGGCTAGCACTAACTCTCCCATCCAGGACTGCATCAGACCAGGTTTGAAAAAGGGGTGCTTTAAATACATGGATCACACAGATTATTCTGATATAATAATAATAATAATAATAATAATAATAATAATAACAATTATAATATAAAAAATAAATAATAAGAGGAATAATAATAATAATAATAATAATAATAATAATAATAATACATTTTATACAATACATTTTATTTTATTTACAAAGTGATTTTGAAAATAATTTCTCAGTGCTGTATATGGACAATTATGTTGTCCGCCATTTTCTGACTCCTCCCCCTCTCCCTATCTTCTCAGGAGGTGGAGGACCTGGAGGATGAGGACACCAACAATCATTCCTCTTCCCGAGGGACCCCCTGTGATCAGTTTGGAGTACCACTCCTGCACTTACCACACCCCCAAGCTGTGTTCCACTCTAGGTATGTCTGGCCAAGCTTTCTCATCTCTGCTATCTTCTGACCCAAGGTGGAAAGTCCAGGGGTCAGAAAGTAAAAGTCCAAGTGTTCCTTCCACCCATGAACTCAGCCAGCTGATTTAACTAATTACGTCTACCTCCTCGATGAAGAATTGTGCTAATTGGCAAACCCTGCTCTTCCACCTTTGACATCGCTGCTTTAGGGTTGATCTATATCAGCATGCACTTAGCTGGCACTGTTAAAGACAAGCCAGTTTTACTGCTTCTAATAAAGCAAACCCGAATCCTCTTACTTAATTAACTAAATGCGCCCCCATCTTTAGCATCAGGTGTGGTGTAGGGATGCTGTCAATTCTGTCTGGGTCTGCATTCCGAAAGCAGAGATCTGTGACTACGTGCTAGAACCCCCACCCCACCCCCATCATGCCCTGTCCCTCTCCTTCCCATCCTCCCCAATACCCCATCCGGTTTTTTGGAGTGTAGCTTCCCTACTCCCCTCTGCCTTCGAATAATGTTCCCCAATGCCCCCCACCAGTGTTTGGAGTACCCCTCCCCTCCGGCCCTTCTCCAGGCCACAGGAAGCAGAACCCCAGAGCGCCGCCCCCCTCTACAGGGACTTCCTCGCCCCCGCACTCGACCCATCTTGTACCTTGGCGCAAGGGCCCCCCTCCCCCTCGCGAGGGGCGGAGACTCCGGGGACCTGCGCAGCTGCGGCAGCCAAAAGCTCCGGCCCCCCGCGGACCCTTCCGGCCGCCTCGTCGTGACATCAATCTGAGACACCTGGCGGAGAGGGGGGGAGGCGTGCGCGCTGAAACGGCGAGGAAATTAGGGTCTGTTTATAAGGCTGAGTGCCTATTAAAAGAAAAGAGACTCCCTTAGCAGGCCCCCTCTCCAGTGCCATTTTTAAATTCAAAAACACAAGAGGAGGGATGCTTTTTTTGGATCCCTTATTTGAGATAAAAGGGGAAGAAGGGGAAGCGATGGCGCGCCTGGCTCATGAAAGCACTCAGAGGTCATCTGTTTGGATCCTCTGCCTCGGCCTCATCTCTCTCAATGTTTCTCTTCTTTTTTTAATCATTTTTTAATTACCCTCTAAAGTGGCCATTCCACTTCTGATGTCACTACTCCAGAGGGCTGCCTTTGAAAATCAAGTGATCGTTTCTATAAAATTTTCACTCAAAAATAGTAATTCCAGTTCAAATCGACAAGCCCGCCTTTAAATATCAGCGGAGTAATTGAATATCCGGCTCGTTTGGAGTGTTCCTGGTGGTCTTCGCTGCTGTGCCTTCACTGTAGCTTGGCACAAGGTCTCGGGGTCTGGCGATGGAGAGTGTTTCCTATGGCAGTTGGTGCCGGTCCAAGAGCTGCCAGAGGAGATGGCACTAGCCCTGTTAATCTCCACACTCTCCCCTGCCAGTACCTGCTCCCATTGCCAGAATAGCATGTCAATGGTCAGCACCAATTTGGCTGGTGTATCAACAATGATTATTACTCTGAGTCTACGGTAGCAGGAACTCTAAAGACAGAGGCACTCATCTCCCATCTGTCTGCTGGAAATACTTACTACTGGTGGTCTGAGGGACAGTCATTATTCCAGCATGAAAATTGCCAAAAGCTTCTAAATATTGGTGAACATAGCATAGTCAATGCTTCCTCTGTGAGGCTTAAAACCCATACAGAGCCTCATATGAAATTGCCTTCCCCTACAACTCTTCTCTGTTAAAGTGTAGTTGGTAGTGGTTAAGCATTACAGCCTGTTTTGTGTTTCATGCCTGTTTATGTTACACTCCTGTGTAGCATCTGGAAACCATCTTGTCTTTGGAACAAAGTGTTTCACTTTGACTTAGATTTCAGATGATGGTGTTGGATAAGCTGCTATTGGAGAGGATTCCCAGTTTAGTGTGATCCTTGCTTAACCTCCCTGTGTTTGCTGTTGTGAATTTGTATCTGTGTCAATACTGATGGAACAGAAGGTAGAACAGGTTGAACTAGACGAAAGAGAGTGAGAGAGTGAGAGAGAGAGGGAGGGGGGAAATGGGAAAAAGAAGGAGAAAAATAAAAGAGGATGACGACTGAGACTGAGAGAGAGATGGGGCTATAATAAAGGAACAGGAGACGGAGAATTTGGGAGATGGGGGTACACATGAGTGAGTCAGAGCTGGGGCCTGCATGGCGATGCTATTCTCTAGTCTTCTCTCTCTTCCTGCTCTGAGCTCACTTCAGCTCAAGCAGCTTGATTGGCATGACAAACAGGATATCTAATTCTCCCAGGAACAATAGAAATGCCAAAAGCTGAAATGTTTTTTTTAAATAGTTTTCTGATTCCCTCAATCATAAACCGTAGTCTGTAATTTCCTGTTACCAACTGGAAAATCCTTTAAGTAAATAAAGGTAATGGAAGGACAGAGAGAGCTAAGCACTTGGTTACTGTAGATGATCTATGCGCGTTTTCTGCGGTTGCACCAGTCCACTTCAGAGTTGGGGTCAAGTCCATTCCATTTTGAAATTGAATTCATTCTTTATAAAAATGTTTTCACTTCATTCATTACTTCCTGTAGTTCCTGTATCTCCGTTTCCTGTAGTTCTTGAGCAGGCATCACGTGGGTGGACTTGGCAGTGAGTTTAGTTTAGAAGTTTAGTTTGAGAGAAAGAATGTGGGCCTGACGTGATGACACCCCGTCTCGTCACAGCCCAAGATAAGATCAGTGAAAGCTGATCAAAGGTCACTTAACGTCACTGCCGATGGTATGAGTGCTCATCTCATGCCTTTTCAGTCACCGAGCTTGTAGTAGGGAGGGGATTACATCACCGTAAACCAGGTTCACATTGTTGTGGTGTACCTTTTGCCATTTTACAACTGCGTAATGGAAAAAAGAGTCAAACCAGACGTGGGCAATAAAAAGTAAACTGTAAAAAATAGGGAAGATAAAAGCGAGTGAATCACAGGGGAGAATGGAGGGGCGATGCGGGAAGCTCAGAGTGGTTTCAGTGGGCCCCTCGCATGCTGTGGCTGTTAGCAGCGATGTAGCGGTTAGCTCTGTCCTCCCCCAGGGAGCCTGCAGATGAAGTCATCTTAATCGACTCTGCGCTGGCACCGAAAGCCTTTCAGATGGCTGCAATTTAGTCGGAAGTCTTGTGGGAACGTCTCGAGCCCCCGCTCTGCACCCGACGGGCCAGCAGCCGCCTCCCGGCCTGCCGACTGCAAATCTGGGACACAGATTGCCAGAGCCTCTCAAACACACACACACACACACACACATATACACTCACACACACACACTCACACACACACACTCACTCACACACGCACACGCACACGCACACACACACTCACACTCACACACACACACATACACACACACACACTCACACACACACACACTCACACACACACTCATACACACACACACACACACACATACACACACTCTCAAATACGCACACACACACTCACACATACACACACATACTCACACACACACACACACACACTCATACACACACACCCACACACTCACACACACACATACACATACACACACACACACACACACACACAATAAGATCCGCACAGCCATTGGGGCCTTGAGCAAGGCCCTTAACCCTGCATTGCACCAGGGGAGGATTGTCTCCTGTCTAGTCTAATCAACTGTACATCGTTCTGGATAAGAGTGTCTGCCAAATGCCAATAATGTAATGCATGTACATGCACAGATACACAGACAAACAGGCAGCAAGTGAGGGGGCAAAGGATCAGACAACCCAATAATGTACAGTGAAATGTGTTTTTTATGTCAATATTATGCTAAATAATTTTAAAGTCATGGTAACTTTTGTCAAATCTGGTTGGCTAAGCATAATATTGTCAACATAAACAAATTCATCAGCTCAAATGAACCAAGCTACCAAACTTTGACCTTTTTAAAGCAGGTGAGCACTTTTTATTACAGTTTTTTACAATCGTTTTCACACTTGTCTCAATATCATGTCCACTTTTTCAAAACTCTTCACATAGTGTGCTTTTGAAACACACACCTGAGTTAACCTTTGGTGCAAAATGCACTTCAACCACCAAAACATTTAATATTTCACCCAAAAGTGACTCATGCTGCCATAACTATAGCATATGCTTTCTCCCATAAGGCTACTTTGTCACTCAATGTTCAATGAACTACAAAACAACTTGGAGCATTGCTAAATACATATATTATGTATTTTCCTTTCCTCTATTCTTGCATCCACAAATATTTCAAGCCAAGCAGCTAAAGAAACTTTTGATCTGTTGGTTTGCCTCTCACAATAGACATCATGACAGAGTGAGGTAACTTTACAATAAACTGTAAATGAATTAATGTTTTACTGTATCGGAAACCCAGAATAACAATTTTTACTGTGTAATGTAAAATATGATAAAGCGACAGTATTCTTCAGGAGGTTTGCTGTATTTTGCCATTTGTTCCATGACTCTCTACAGTAAATTTGAGAATACACAAATTGTATAGCTTACTCTGCAAAATCTCAAAGAAAATGCTGTGTTGTTAAAAATGACCTTAGATATCTTACCTGGACATATTGGTACCTGAGTTCCTTGACACGCTCAGAGTTCCTGTCGAAGGGGACAGTGTACAACTGTTTCATCCAGATTTGATGTTTCTGTAGCACTCTGGAAATAGTTGTAGTGCTAACACTGTCAATGTTTGTAAATAAGTTGTTGTCTGCAATTATGTCGTTTTGTATTTCTCTTAGCCGGATGCTGTTGTTGGCAATGACCATCCCAACTATTGCATCCTCCTGTTGAGGCGTAAACATTCTTCCCCTTCCCCCTGTGTGAGGTAACCGCTGGGTCCTGTAGTGAGTCAAAGACAAATGTTCACTGATACATCTGCTTTTTCTAGAGACCTCTCAAATCACAGTACTACTGTAATATACCCATCAACTGAATTCCTTCAGAATGCTGTAAATATTGTATAGTACCTGCTGGTTTGCCTGAAAATCCTCACTATTGAAGCCACTGTGGATCTAGGCAAGTTTGGTTGAACCCTCAACCTGCTTCCCTCAGGGACAGACCATGATTTACCAATGACTGTGGCTCTGATCTCATCAGACACAACTGTTCTTGCTCTTCCGCAAGGTCTTCTTCCTCTGCTTCTGCCTGCATCCATTTTCCCTACCAAGGCTAAAGAATTCAAATGCCAATCCAAAGATGGCCCCTTTTGTATATGTGGTAACGGGGCACAAACAACAAACACCTGGGCCGGTTGTTCACTGAAATGACAGCCAGGTGTTTCAGCAGTACATATACAGCAGTAATAGCGGAAAAATCTCTTCAGTGACAACTACATCTATATTTACCCTATATACGTGCACATTTCAATGCATTTCAATGAATAAACTGAATAAACTTTCTGCTCAAATCAGAATGATCTGTCTTACGTATTTCAAGCATATAGTTTCATTTTTCTGCCAAAATGCAGCATATTTCCTTCCACAATGATCAGAATTTTATTGGGTTTTGAACTGAAAGTTAACTGTTTTGAACAGAGTATCTAAATGTCTGCAAAATTTGCTGTATTTGTACAAACTTTTGCTGGTAGTGAACATTGACTGAGAGAGGTATTCATGAATTTTGGAAGAAGTGGTGATTGAATGCCTTTAGTATGAAAGCAATGCAAAAATATCCACAGTTTAGTTCACATAGTCTAATTATATGGTGAATGTGTTAAGTGTTTTGAAAAGTGGACATGGTATTGAGACAAGTGTGAAAACGATTGTAAAAAACTGTAACTTCCACTGTTCCACAGCCAATTACCTTCAGCATTACCTTTAGGTGCAAACCAATTTGTGACCATTTCTATCATAATCAGTTCGCAACAGCCAATTTAACATAAATCGATGTTTATGTAAAAATCTTTTGGTTGTTTTAGGCTTTCATCTTCATTTTGTAGAACAATATCTTGGCGTTCATAATTTTCATGTCTTAATGCCAAATTCTGATTCTGATAGAGTTTTACCTTTTAAACGCAAGATGTCAAAGTGAAAGTAACACTGGAGTTGTGCATTGTTTGGAGGCTAGCCAGCTTGTCAAAGTTCACCAGTTACAAACGAGCACATCCGCTGCATTTGTGGTTAAATTTTAATGTATTTGCTTTCATGATCTGTATGTCGTAATGTCAAGAGTAAATGTTCAGAGTGAAAATATAGTTGTAATGGGTTTATAGAGAAGATGACAAGCTATAGCCCAGTGTTGGTAGTCTCCCAGCAACTCTTTTTCTCAAAAACATGATATGATGGCACTCAAAATGCAATGGGACACAGCTCCATTGATATATATACTAGATAGATTTGGTATCATCAGAAGGCTTGCATTCTCCTCTTTTGAGTAGCTTCTAAAACTCAAAATATGTTTTGGGGTCAATGCGACTGATTTGAAAGAGCAGGTCACATTTAAAACTTATCATGCTTTAGCCTTTACTGACTGTGTTCAAAATGGGTAAAAAAAAATAAAAATAACTGCTGACTGTATTAATTATCCAATTTACTAAGGCAAAGAAAATTTTGTTTTAATGTTTGGGAAAATGATATCATGTTTGGATCCTGCAAATTCTCATATTTTGTGGATGGGTGATCGACTATGCTTGGCGAGGGTTAGCAAAGATGTTTGGCAAATGTTTTATTACATTTTTTTGCCAGCAACACAACTGTATTTAGTTTTGCCCTCCCAAAGTCAGAACCGAGTGTATGGGCAGCGAAACACACACACACACACACACACACACACACACACACACACACACATAGAGAATTATGAGAGTACATTTCATTTCAGATTTTTTTAGAACAGTACAATTTGCACCTGAATAACAGTCCCTTGGCATAGCCTGGTGGTTTATTGATTTTCTATATGCCTCTTTATCTTCTGGTGAACTAAAAGATTAAAGTAGACATACTGAAAGTAGCATTAGAACCTTACAATAACCTGATTGCCTGTGTACTGTGAGTTTGAGAGTTCTGTGAAATGCTGTGACTTTCCCTGTGAAATGTAATTGTTGAACTTTTTAGTAATGGAGATATTGTGATTTGGAATGATGTTACTGTGGAGAGGTGAATGCCTTTATTCTTTTACTTCTTTTCTGAGAATCATGAAAGGTGGTGAAGATGGCACCCACAACCCAAACCCTTTAAGTTCCCCAAATACTTCATTCAATGTCCAAAGATGTACCATGAGCACAGTATCTATGCCATATGTCGCACTGCATTACACCCTATTCGCATGAGTTTATGCTCTGATAAACAATGATAAAAGCCGTAGAAACAGCTTTAGGGACTGCTCCTCTCACCCCTACCTTTGGTCTGTAAAGATGCTCTTCTGAAAGAGATATTGAGTGCTAATGTGACCGTCTGATATGCCAGGTATAAAGTGTAATATTAAAAGTGATTCATCCATGCCTGTGGAGCCAGGCAGTTCTCCTTGGCAAGGGTTATTGTAGAGGGAGGTCACTGTTTCAACAGGGGTTAGCGGCGTGGATGAGTTTTGTCTGGCGTCCATGTCTGCTGTCTAATGAGGGGGCAAACTGTGTTTCCCAAAGGTGTAGCATGCGCCCACTTCTTCTTCATTGGCAGCATTTCCTCTCTGTTAGCCCAGCAGCCTATTAGCTGCCATTGGCGTCTGCGTAGGATTACAGTTGGGCGGCATTGGCAGTCCGATGCACCAGGGATAGCATCCGGGCAGCGCCGTTCAGCTCTTTTTTCCACGGCTTAAATCACCGAGATATCCCCGAGTGATTTCGCCGCCAGATGTCAGGCCGACACTCAAGCGATCGTCGCCCGCTCTCTATCCAACTGCGGCGCGCCCTCCGCCCAAGTGCTTTGGCTCTTCCGCTAGAATTAGCGCACAGATCGTGAGCGTCGCACGTCCGCGGGTCAGAGGCGAAGAGCGAGCGCGTGAGTGATGTTCTCACGGAGCAGCTGCCTCTTTGAGACCTCACCGTTACACAGATTAGCCGTTTTATATTCGTGTAGTGGCGCGCAGCGTCTAACCGACTCTGCCGCAGAGCATCGGATTTGACAAGCCGTTTAGTCAGGGTGCTGCACTCGACTGCCCTCGCAGGAGGGAAGCGCGGCCGATCCGTAACGCCGGGGACTTCGTGTGGACTCTGGGAGAGCCGTGTGGCTCTAAAGCCCTTCTGAGAGCAGTGACATGTTTATTTCACCATGAACTGCTTCAGCTTGTGCTTTTATTCTTTCTGACTTTTTGTGCTATTTTTTTGGTTTATAACTGCTCATTAACGGTGGCTTCACAAAATAAGTCAATCTCTACAAGTATTTTAGTCTTTAGTGAATTTCTATTAAGTATATTTGGACTTAAAATCTTAGGTATAATTTTTTGCTAAATAAGACAAAACTATTGCGGTGAGACAGTTTTGACTAATTTCAAGATTTGCCAATGGGGTAACAAAATCTCCATTGTCAAGAAAACAGTGCCTTAGAACAAGCAAAGGTTTTCTACATGAGATAAAAAAAAAGATTTTAAGTCTCATTCAAACACAAAGATGTCAAGATAGACTTTTTTGGGGTGTTCCATAGTTCTTGCAGCATGTGTTCCTAGGAGACACGAGGCCGCAGAACACATTTCCATTTGCAGACCATCTTACTTCCTTTTGGACAGAAATGGTACAAGGCAGATATGCTTTCATACAAAAAAAACTATTGAGGCCTAGAATAGGAAAGTAGTACGTAGAGAAATTCCAAGCGTTAAATCAACTTTTATGCCCGACAAGTACAATACGGGCTGAATTTGATTTAAAAGTGTTCAGTGTTATCACCATCACTGTTGGCTTTACACTGAACATGGCTAGCCCACAAGGGAATATGATCATCTAACTTTCCTACATTTCTTCTGATCTTGTAAAGAGATAGGCGGCTAATGGTGGGGTTAGCGTATCACACTGATTAGGGGACTGGGCTTGTAGTTTCAATTGCCAGATGAGGTTCTGCAATTGTTCCCTTAGGAAGGGTACTTAACCTGATCTGATTCAGGAAATGCTCAGCTTCATAACTGGATTGCATGTAAAAAGAATAAGAGTTATGTTAGTCACTCTGGATATGACCAAATTTATGTCACACTTGAGTCAATATTTTCTGTGACAGAAAAGTCACGGATCATGGCAAAGTTGATGAAAATCACGGAAAACCTAATTTAGGGAAAAAAATAGTTTATCAAATTCATTTATATACTGTATCTCGTGCACAGCTGTGGGCAACAATTGAAATAACATTCACGTAACTGTTGCAACAGTAGCAAGTGCTTGAAGTTTATAAAAATCAATGAGCATTAACCAGCAAGGAACAAGTAGGCTATCAGTAAAATACATTGATAGGCTGGAGCATTTAATGGTTTAATTTGGTCCGTCGTGGAATGAAAACACACTGTTTACAATTAATTTAACAAAGCGTTATTAAAATTAACATGGTTACTATATGTCCAGTTTAATTTCTTTAACTTTTGTCTTCGGATCCTATACTACATTTTGTACATTGATAGGTTTGGTCTTTAACCCATGTGTAGTCTTAAGTATGCTTCCCTTGTTCTAAGGGTCAGAAATGACCCGCCTTCACTAAACCCGTAAAATAAAGCAGCCTAATTGAATTTTAAACCCCAAATATATTTTGCACAAAGAACCTGTCACTCATAGTCAAACTTTGTCATCAAATTTCAAGTTGAAAAAAGATAATTTAGGGGGTTTTCTCTGCTGTTAAACATAGTCAGCCTCAGTCATAGTTATGGACAAATGTTGATGTAAGAGCCCAATCATCCTTTCTACACGCTGTAAAAACCAAATAAGTATTTTTAAAAAATCTGATTTCTATTACTTTTTTGCTTCATTTCAGTTTGACTCATTTCAAGATTTTCCTCTGGGGTAAGACAGTCTCACTTGCCAAGCAAAACGTAACTTAAAACAAGCTAATATTTTCTACTTGAGAGGAAAAAAAAGATTTGAAGTCTCATTATAAGACTAAACCACTTGTCAATTGAAGCTTTTTCTGCCCCTGAATGGCAGCAGTAAGGTAGATATTCTACCCATTAAGCTTAAATCTGAATGGGACAAAATCAGCTGAGTTGCATAACTGCAGTGTCTATGGGGCTGCATGCTTATCTGACTGAGGCGCTTGGTTCTCCCCAGGCTGGCTGGAGGAAGGAGGTCTGACATGGCAGAGTGCTGGGGGACCTCTGCAGTTCACCCGGAGCGGCCCTGTCACTCCCCCGTTTCTGCACTCCATCTCTCTTTCAGGGAACCTCTTTTCACCCAGAGTGGGACGGCTAGCCCTCTTAGACCACCCCGTGCTCCTTGTTCAGCCACCTGCCTGTGCTTTTCAACGTTGTACACCAGGGTTCTTCAACTACCCTGGGGGCCTATGTTTTTCTTTACGTTGTGCGTACAACACAAATAAGACGGTTTGGAAAACAATATGTGAATAAAATGTGTAGTACCTGAAAAAGATGCCTGGTTAAAATAAGCTGTCACTTATTATTCTGCCAGTAATGGGTGGGGGTGGGATTGTGCTGACACTGTACAGTCACAATGGATGCATTTGATGGTTCTGTTTTTTTTGTTGTTATCCTCGATAATTGAAGGACCAAGAGCATATGGAGTCCATACTGGGCTACATGTGGCCCTGGGACAGTTGAATAGCCCCACTGAATGTAATTACAGGAACTAGTGTACCTTTATATCATCACAGAGGGTCTGCTAGAGCAAGGACCCCAGAACATCGAGGTTCAAATCCCCCAAAAGCCTGTTTTATCTGAAATGGAAAAACATTCTAATTAAAATAAGCAAAGGACTATACCCTTTGTGATGTAAATGTTGACTGCAAGGTTTCCGCACTTCCCTGGCTTAGAACTTGCTGGCCAGATTGTTATAACAGTGTATGACATTATGTAACAATACTTTAATGATAGCACACTTCGGTGAAGGACATTGTCTGTATTGTATTATGTTTACATGGCTTTACAGGTGGGAAGTGAAATCCAATGGACCACACTGCAGTATGTTTCTTAATGTAAAATAAAACTATGATATGTAGAGTATGTGTATGATATGCATAGGCTTTATTCTATCAAAAAGTGTGTCTCAGTGATGCTCTTTCAAGTTTCAATGACCATCTCTCTGCAGAGCTTATTTGGGCTGAAAAACAAACCATTTTTACATTTTTGGTGGGGAGAGTTTGTATAACTGTAAAACCAGGGAACAGATTTTATTGCTTCTTGCCAGAAAACTTCTCCCACTGGATTGGGCTGTGTATATGAAACATCTTCCAGAGTTGTGCAGAGAGGCTTAGAAAAGATAGTGCTAAAAAATGGTTTAATGTCAAAGTCCGGTTCGCTCTTTAGCACACACCACATGGTGCGTATTTCCAAGTCCTCCGGATAAAGGGCATCTGGTAAGCGGATGAGTAATGCAGTAATATAATCACCCGCCCCCGCTAAATTTGAGCTGTGTCCTCACACACCGTCTGAAAACTCTGAGATTAGTAGTATAAATACCTTGTTGACTGCCAGTTCCATCAGCACTTAACCCATGAAACCTCATACACTTTCATCACGCTCCCTCAAAAGTCCAGACTTCAGAGTGGAGGCGGTTTCTGCTTCCTTATGTCTGTCTGAGCGTATGTAATAACTGTGTTTTACTGCACTCAAATGCACCACAGAATAAGAAGTTGGTGCTAAAATGTCTGTGTGCGTGCAAGTGTGCGTGTGCATGCAGATGGAGTGGGTGGTGTATGGATGGGTGTGTGTGTGTGTGCATGTGTGTGTGTGACAGTGGTGGGTGAGGTCTATTTTGGTTGCGTGTGTAATGCAACAAAATATGTCCTCATAGGCACATTATGGGTCTGTTGATCTGAGACAGAAAGAGAGAGAGAGAGAGAGAGAGAGAGAGAGACAAAACATGTACATATTTATTTATTCATTGTTGTTATTGTTTCTGTTATTTTAATTTTGTAATATATGGTTACATTCATCATCATTATTTTTTGTAACATTATTATTGCCATAGGCGGCATGGATGGTGCAGTGGGTAGCACTGCCACCTCACAGCAAGGAGGTCCTGGGTTTGAATCCCGGTCGGCCGGGCCCAATGTATGCTGGGATAGGCTCCAGCCCCCTGTGACCCTGTTCAGGATAAGCTGGTTCGGATAATGAATGAATGAATGAATTATTGTCATGTTATGAATTTGCATATTATTTGTGCATTTGTATATCATGCCAATAAAGCAGATTTTGAATTTAAGAGAGAGAGATATAAAGAGAGAGGGAGAGAGAGAGAGAGAGAGAGAGAGAGAGGGAGAGAGAGAGTGAGAGAGAGCAGACAGAGAGTGGGAGAGAGAGAGGACAGCAGCCTTCCTCTGGAGTGCAGTCACAGAGAGGTTCAGGGGAAAATGCTGTCGTGAGGAGATCAGTGATGTCCCATGCATCCTTGGGGCAGAGGAATTTTCAACATGCTATTCAGGTGAAGTAATGCAAGTTTCTGTCTCGAGCTGTGCACGTTTTATTTCTGCTTAATATGCAGCCATCCTTTGCAATGTGCTCTTTTACAATAGTGCTTTAATCATTTACACCTATTACAGTTTGTTTGGAAATTGACCCCATTATGAATCAACTCAAAACAGTCATACGTGGTGCATAACGTTTTACCCACACACCATGTTCTCTAAATAAAACATTTGGTTGTTCTCAATCTTTTTCATCTGATACTCTAGTAGATTGATCCAGGATCCCCCTCAAGTTAAGGACACCTTTTATTCAGAGGGTGCTCCGTATTGGCCATTTTGTTTCCCAGTCACTTAGACGATCAGGCTCCTCCAGTCTGCTTGTGCCAGAGGTGTCGGCAAAGGCCAGTCAACTCAAAGCCGTCGGCTGGTAGCCTTGGAAACTCTTCCACTTTACTGTGAGATTAGAAGCCATGTTTTAAAATCACCGTACACCTCTGCTGTAGGGGCAGATAACCTGTTTCTGCTGCCTTTTTGTTTTCACCTTAAAATCAGAAGCTAGTTCAGACCAAAGAGTCTAGCGATGCACATGAGGTGAATCCATGGTCTTTTCCTCCTATAACTGACCAAATAAGTAGTATGCACTGAATACAGTAGACCCTGCATTTTCAACACAAGAATTTGCCACCCCTGCTCTGGTATAAACATGCCTACTAGTTCCTTCACTTCCTCTGGTCATTTTTAAGTATAATGAATGAAAACAAAAAGATTAAAGATGCACAAGGAACCATTTGTCATGCTGATTGTTTATTCACATTATTATAGTTATCATGTTCTTTGTATCTCATTCTGTTTTCTAACCGAAGTATAGACCATCTCATGATTCTTGCGGCAGCAAAATCCGAAGGTAGTTGTCTGTCAAGCATGGTGCCCTTTCAGAAAATAATAGAAGCACTACTGCCATCTATTGGTGGGTGTGCGGCAGTGCAGCTGGATGCGCTCCCAAGAGTGGTAAATGACCGCGCAATGACATGAGACAGTCACGACAGAGAAGGTCATTGAAAACTCCGGGGGGATCTACTGAATACTCCGCTACTGTGTCTCTAGATCATTATAAACTGAAAACATTAAATGCACTGTCGAGATTGGCTGAGCAGGAACATTGTTTCAACAATGCAATTAAGCCTTCCGATCAAGGGCTGTGATTATATAGACAAACACAGGACTTAAATGCAAGCTGCCCTGTGGACATTCCATGTTATAAATGTCACAAAATCCATCTTTGCCCTTACTGACAAAGGAAAATACCTTTTGGGGAATGTCGAAGGATTCTGGCTTTGAACTGTTCTGCAATGTTGCTGTTCTTTTAAATGTGTGGGTGAAATTAAAAAATATATCATCCATGAATTAAGTACACCAAAATGGATTTCTTTTGAAGCCATTTCCTGTGTTATCCTGAAACGCCTTTTCTGTGATCGAACGCAGAGATCAGGCTCCCCCTACAGGCAATCAAATGATCAAATTAAAATGTAGCACTACAAACAAATAACCAAATCGATAGGTTTAAAAGAAGATAAGTGAGTGTTTTTCTGCCCTTTGCCTTTCGGTGGGGAGAGTGTGGCGGGCTGGGGAGTAATTGTGTGTGACGGGCCAAATCAGGGCGAGGCCAGGGACACCAGACAGCAGACACAATGCGCTCTATATCAGAGCACAGAGACGCTGGAGCACCAGACACAATGCGCTCTATATCAGAGCACAGAGACGCTGGAGCACCAGACACAATGCGCTCTATATCAGAGCACAGAGACACCAGACACAATGCGCTCTATATCAGAGCACAGAGACACCAGACACAATGCGCTCTATATCAGAGCACAGAGACACCAGACACCAGACACAATGCGCTCTATATCAGAGCACAGAGACACCAGACACCAGACACAATGCGCTCTATATCAGAGCACAGAGACACCAGACACAATGCGCTCTATATCAGAGCACAGAGATGCTGGGGCAGCAGACACAATGCGCTCTATATCAGAGCACAGAGATGCTGGGGCAGCGGACACAATGCGCTCTATATCAGAGCACAGAGACGCTGGAGCAGCGGACACAATGCGCTCTATATCAGAGCACAGAGACGCTGGGGCAGCGGACACAATGCGCTCTATATCAGAGCACAGAGACGCTGGAGCAGCGGACACAATGCGCTCTATATCAGAGCACAGAGATGCTGGAGCAGCGGACACAATGCGCTCTATATCAGAGCACAGAGACGCTGGAGCAGCAGACACAACGCGCTCTATATCAGAGCACAGAGACACTGGAGCAGCGGACACAACGCGCTCTATATCAGAGCACAGAGACGCCAGACACAACGCGCTCTATATCAGAGCACAGAGACACCAGACACAATGCGCTCTATATCAGAGCACAGAGATGCTGGGGCAGCGGACACAATGCGCTCTATATCAGAGCACAGAGACGCTGGAGCAGCAGACACAATGCGCTCTATATCAGAGCACAGAGACACCAGACACCAGACACAATGCGCTCTATATCAGAGCACAGAGACACCAGACACAATGCGCTCTATATCAGAGCACAGAGATGCTGGGGCAGCAGACACAATGCGCTCTATATCAGAGCACAGAGATGCTGGGGCAGCGGACACAATGCGCTCTATATCAGAGCACAGAGACGCTGGAGCAGCGGACACAATGCGCTCTATATCAGAGCACAGAGACGCTGGGGCAGCGGACACAATGCGCTCTATATCAGAGCACAGAGACGCTGGAGCAGCGGACACAATGCGCTCTATATCAGAGCACAGAGATGCTGGAGCAGCGGACACAATGCGCTCTATATCAGAGCACAGAGACGCTGGAGCAGCAGACACAACGCGCTCTATATCAGAGCACAGAGACACTGGAGCAGCGGACACAACGCGCTCTATATCAGAGCACAGAGACGCCAGACACAACGCGCTCTATATCAGAGCACAGAGACACCAGACACAATGCGCTCTATATCAGAGCACAGAGATGCTGGAGCAGCAGACACAATGCGCTCTATATCAGAGCACAGAGACGCTGGAGCACCAGACTGAGACGGCTGGCATTTCACTGCCTCAGACAACACCGCCCCTACCAATGTACACGCACACACACACTGACACACAGACACACTGACATGCACACACACACACACACAGACACACACACCCACACACACCATACACACTGACACACACACAAAAACACACACACACACAGACACACACACCATATACACTGACATGCACACACACACACACAGACACACACACCGACATGCACACACACACACACACACACACACACATATACACACACATAGAAACACACACACCATATACACTGACACACTGACATGCACACACACACACACACACACACACACACACAGACACACACACCGACACGAACACACACACACATATACACAAACATAGAAACACACACACATAAACAAACACACACACATACACACACAAAAACACACACACACACAGACACACACACACACACACACACACACACACACAGACCATATACACTGACATGCACACACACACACAGACACACACACCGACATGCACACACACACACACACATATACACACACATAGAAACACACACACAGAGACACACACACCATATACACTGACACACTGACATGCACACACACACACACACACACACACACACAGACACACACACTGACACGCACACACACACATATACACAAACATAGAAACACACACACATAAACAAACACACACACATACACACACAAAAACACGCACACACACACAGACACACACACCATACACACTGACACACCGACACACACACACACACACACACACACACACACACAGACCATATACACTGACATGCACACACACACACAGACACACACATATAGAAACACACACACATAAACAAACACCCACACATACACACACAAAAACACACATAGACACAAGCATACACACACAGATAAAAACACATACACACACACACACACACACACATAGACACACATACACACAAGCACACACACACACACACACACAAACTGACACACAGACACACACACATCTACACCCATAAAAACATACATAAACACAAGCACACACACACACTCTCACTTCTCAGACAGAGGCACACATTTGTTTATACACACACTGAAACATTGTCAAATGTAAACAATTTAGTTTGGATTGCATCATTTTTTACATCTTTTTACAAACAACAGTAATAAGAGAGGTGTAAAGCAATTAGTCCTAGTGATACTACATAGGGCAACCTGAGGGTTTAGAGGGATTATTTAGGAAATATTATTATTTAACATAATTAGGCTGAAGAGAATCAATAGAGTCCTAATGGTGAAAGTCACCAAAACCAACAATTCATAGATTCATAGATACACATAATTTACAAAAACATAAAACTAAAGAATACAAAGACAAAGCAAATGAAAAGCTAAACCTGCATTGTGTTAGTTAAAGAGCTCAGGAAAAAATGATTATCTTAGACATATTGAGTCTAAGAGTCATCTCAGTCTTTCACCAGTTAAAAAAATTGCTACCTCTTTTTAAGTCGTCTTGATGGCATGCACAGCTAATTCTGACATAATGTTGCTTAAGAGCGTTCATAATCCCTCTACACAGGAAAGGCACCTAATTAAGAAAAATGTACAGCTTGTTAAAATTCTGTGACTACAATTGGAGCAAAAGTCGACATACACAGTGGTCCCCCAGCACCGAGTTTTGGAACCGCTGCATTAGTTTAGACGGTGTTGCCAAAATGCAATTTAGTATGTGAAGTGCTGCAAAATGGAACAGTTGTCGATTACAATATTACTGCAATATTATTGTCGATTTGTTTGCTTAATGATGTTTAATAGATAGTTATTGTAATGTATATATATAAAAATGTTCCTGGCAAATTCCTGGCAAATTGTGGACCGCTCTCATTCACAGTCTCAAATGTCCAGCAGAGGGCACTGTTAACCCAAATTGCACACTAAATACAGAGATGCTTTCATTAAAATAATTAAATTAATTAATTAACATTTGGGCCAGTAGTGTTTGGCTCAGTCTCCCTGTTGCCAGACTTCTATAATTGTATGCTTTTTTCCTAAGCGTTTCACAAATGTAAAGAAGACATCTGAAAAACAAAACAGAAAAGATGACTCTCGGGATAAGAGCGTCTGCCAAATGCCAATAATGTAATGTAATGTAATGTAATGTCTGACTTCTGGCTCAGGCAACAGTATGGTGATTTGATTCAGGATGTTTTATATCATAACTAATATATTATAAATATTTATTCTTTCATTTTACAGACGTTTTTCCAGTGAATTCTGACTTAGCCTGTCCAGTATCAAACAGCACGGTAACCAGTATTAAATTAAAGGTGTCAAACTTCTGTCACATGCAGTAGCAGTGTGCCTGTGAATGTTGGCAGGGCCTAACCACACACACTGAGGGGATTACTCAGAGAGACCAGAGGAATGTGTCTATTTACTGCATCTGATCTTCCTGATCTTCCTCTGGTCTGGGGATTTCATCCCTTAACAAACCGTTGTTGTCACACAGTGCTGATAGCCAGGCATTTTTTCGGTTATTAAACCTCTGCTCGGGGATATTTACATCAGGATCTGAAAAAATTCCCTCTGCCAGTGATTATCCCTCCCTGAACCATCCGTGGTTTTGAACCACGGAGAGCTGGCAGAGTAATCAGCTTGACTGAGGACAGCGTTCACAGCTGTGAGGGGTTTATAACAGCCACTGGATATCTGATCCCCCATTATTACAATTAAAGGCATGATGAATGCCCTTTGCTCAAGTGTGTTAAAGGAGTAAGCATGACCTAATGACAATAGCTATCATGACTGATCCAAATGCCTTAGCTGCACTCTAATGTTATGAAATTATATCTGATACTTAATTGAATTTGTCTTGGCTGCTCCTCTTCTGCTGTATAAGAGCCACTCTCTTATTCTGAGTAAAGTTTTGTTCTCATGCTATGACATAGCCAAGCTGGGCTAACTTTACCGCAAACTGACGCTGTGAACTAACCAACATAATTACAGTACCACTGCAGTATGCTTTACAAACCTCCAGGCCTTTAGCAACAGGTTAACATCAAGAAATGAGATGTGCAAACCCCTTAGTTGGTTCAATTAAGTGTGCTTCCCTCGCCCAGCATTCAGTTTAAGATTTCATGTTCATGTTCAAAGTGAAAGAGAGAACTGACCAATGCAGGGACTTATGTTGCTGCCACTTTTGAGTTCTCAGCTACACTCTCAGAAATAAGGGTACAGTGGAGGTACGTTTCTGTTCTTTAAGGAACAAATTTCACAAATGTACCTTCAAAAAAGTGTTCTTTTCGGTAGAAATACATACCTTTTACAAACAAAAAAAGGTACAAATTCAATGGCATTGTACGTACCCAGTGACAAGCTTTTGTAATGTTTTGGCCGCTTTTCGTACCTCTTTTTCTGAGAGTGTAGGCAGCTCATATCTGCGGAGCCACCTGCACACGATCATCATCAGAGAGGAAGCCCACTCGCCAGAACCCCGAGATCCGCCCCAGACCACAGAGAAGCTTTTTACTGGAACTGAGCGGGGTACAGACTGGCGACCCGGAGCATGCCTGTGTGCGCCGCCCACACAGCCTTTCCACTGATCCCCATCCAGGAAAGAGGGCGGGGGCAGATGACAGGACCTAGGACCTTGTCCCACACTGCACAAATGTCTTCAACATTTTTTGTCTTGTAATAAGACTTAAGAGCTTATTTGTATGTAGAAAATATTAGTTTGTTTTAAGTTACTGTTACTGTCTCATTTTACAAAAAAGTAATAAAAATAGGATTTTAAGTCTAAATGTAAGACTAAGGTAGCGCAGGTGTCGAGGAACATGGAGCAGTCATCCTTTTGCCAACCTCATAATCTGTGTCTGTTCTGCTAGGATCAGCATTGCCAACAGTGTTTTGAGTTTTTTTTTGTTTCAAAATATCCTTTTGATTTGCGCTTTTACAGGAGAAAACACACAATACCAGAATCACTTACAGTCAACACAGTACTACAGAAGAGCTAGCATTGATGTTCATACTGAGTACCTAGTATACTGACTTTCATTTCAGCAGACTCTTGCTAATAACAAAATATGTTGCGTAAATATATATTGCTTTGTTCTTCTCTCCCCCCCACACATGCGCTCTCACATATATACAGATTACACACAGAACTCAATACTCACAACAACTTCAATACTAAAAAAAACAATTGTCCCTTTCCTCTACCTTGTTTTCCTCCAGGCCTAAAAATCATTGGAAGTTCATTGTATTTCCATTCGACATCTGTCAGTCATAAAACCATACACTCCCTAGAGTTACCCCAGGAAATGAATCACAGGAACAATAATAATACCATATTGGAGAGAGGTAACAATTGGTACAAATCTGGCCTGGCAGTGAAATCAACCGCAAACGTTAATACCAGACCTGTGCAAACAGCAGAGTCATATTTCCCTAGTTCTCATCATCCTGGTTTTATCACCCCCAGTGGTATAACAATGAAAATGCAGAGAGGCTTCTTGTTCTATTCATTTTGTTTTCATTTTGTCATCGAATCCACGCCATACAGCTTCCAGCCTCTGCATGTATGCTACAGGACATTAATGCCCATTAGTTCCAGTGGCTCGCTCCAGTGCCTCCATCTTGGCCCTACTCCAGGCAACATGCAATGCTTGCCAGTGACTGGACAATTAGGACCCCTTTGTCACAGTAGGGTGTCCAGTCTGGAATCCCTGTTGAGCCGCCCCATTGGCCCTGAATGCTGCCCCACTAACAGGCCTGTAACAAGCAGCTTTCCCTTGCCGTAACAAAGCTATTAACACCATGCACAGAAGCTGTTCGACCCAGTTCACTGGCATTCATCTAGAGTAGGATTCATACTTTCAAACACAGTTCCAAGAACCCAAAAAAACATTTTCACTTTCGTCTCTGTTACCCTGAGGACTCAGCAAGATTCTAGCACAACTTGGGAATGAAAACATTCAGGAATCTGGGCATTGCATTGTCCAGCTTGTCGTGTCTCCAAACCTTCTCACATTGCCAGACTTGGGTTGTAAATCGTCTTTGCAGAATCCACCAACACACGTGTAATCTCGGTGTTGGTCCTTGGTTTAGTCTACAGGGTACTGGTGCATTACAATACTATTGAGAAAATGAAAAAACAAAATATTTTGCAGTCAGCTTAGGTGCTATGAATGTTGAATTTTAGTCATGATAATAATCTGATATATTGCATCAGAAATGAGTGTACACATAAACAGTCAAAAACAGTCAAAGACAAAGAATGCATGTGCACAATCTGTGACCATGTATATGAAAAAAAAAAAAAAAAAACATTTTTTACTGACAGATTACACCAGGGGTCTCCAATCTTATCCAGAAAGGGCCGGTGTGTGTGCAGGTTGTTGTTTTAGCACAGGACTAAGACAGCTGATTCTACTCATCTAGATCTTGATTAAAGACCACGATTAGTTCATTAGTATAATCAGGTGTGTTACTGCTGGGTTAAAACAAAAACCTGCACCCACGTCGGCCCTTTTAGGATAAGATTGGAGACCCCTGGATTACACAGTAGGTAGTAATTCCTCAATGCTATACATAACAGTTGGGGGACAACACCGGTAAGTAATGACTGATTGTATGCATTCTTTTTTTTCCTTAGGACTTGTTATGGATGTAATCTGTGTGTATTTTGAATGTGTACTGCAGATTGCTTTTTGGTTACCATAGATAGCTAGTGCTTCAGTGATAAATATTCACTTGTCAGGGAATGCACTTACTCTGCTGTATGTTTCTCTATTGTAAGTTGCTCTGCATAAGAGCATCTACTTAATGTAATGTACTATAATGAAGGAAATTGAGAAAATGGCTGTAAACATAATGCAGTGGAGAACATTTCCAATACCCTCAATACCAAAGCACAGAAGCATGGCTCACTCTTTTCCCATCAGACAAGATACAGAAAGCAGACGATGTCACTTCCCTTCCATGAAGAGGATCAATGGCTTACTTCTTGTTCTTAGCCTTGGCTACATGATGAAGGCTCCTAACACTGATAAGGACGATGACTGTGTGGGTGATTTTCTGTCAAAGCAGCAGAAATGTTTTTTGTTTAATTCTTATCATTATATTCTCTTTACGTCATCTCTTTTTTTCTGGAACAAATGCCAGAAGGCTTGTCTCTCCATTCATTATCTACTGATTAGTTGTGCAACCCAAAGCCTTGTGCCAGCCTTGCTAGTCCACTCTAATGTTTTCTTACTCTTAGCTAAAGTGAGTGCCAGTGAGGAGGAATTGGATCAGGGACTGTTTATTGAAAGGACCATGGCATACAGTATGATAACCTAGTTTTATAACCACAAATAAACACTATCCTGGCCGTGCCTTGTTAGTACCTCATACTTAGGGGTGTCATTGATCGACATTTGATAACATAAACACACTACGTTTGAATACTGTACATTACCGCAGAGCTTGGCCGCATCATGTCTGCTCACTGCCCTGACAAACGTCTTCAAATACAGTAAGTGTTCTGAAAATTATGCATGAATAGTGACTAAACTTTAAGTGAACTGTCATAGTGCTGACCAATATGTAGGAGCTTATTTGAGTCAGGAAGGGACTAAATGACAATGACCAAACTCTATCAGATATTGAAGAACACCAAATAGGTTTTACACTGAATAATTTATGTTGTAACAGCCAGGATCTGACACGGCTCAAACTCCAGGGAGAGAAGGGGCTGTTCTAACCATTGCGCTAAAGATTTCACCTTTAGTGCAACTGTAATACAGTTCAGTCCTGTAGTTAAGCACAGTAAAAACTTTAGGATACATTTGAGGTTGATGACTGTAGCTGGTGTTTATACAAATGTCATATCAAGATATGGTTGTGCTGAATTAAATATATAATAGCAGAGATTAGCACAAAATCCTGAAACGGATCAGCCCTTCTTGTGTACCCCTACTTTTGTGGGGTGGGCTTCTGTGTTTGCGAAACATATTGGCCGTGCTGCAGTAGCTGGGGGAGTGGCTTGTGTTGTCATTTTTTCCATTTTGATTGGCTGGCATTGTACATCTTCTGCTCATTTAACTGAGGTTTGCAACACTGAGCTGCAACACTGAGCTGCCTAAATAAAATTGTATAGATGGGGAACTTCATTACATCAAAACCCACGCACTTGTACTAATTAATCTAATTTGTTCAAAGGTGAGAAACCAGGGCTGATCAGGATAAATTGGAGCTGGATGTGTGTTAGTAAATTTCATTGCTTTTGTGGAAGTAAGTTGTATTCTAGATCTGCCACCACATATGTAAAATACTGAAACACTGAAAGACTGAAAGACAGAAAGACTGAAAGACTGGAAGTAGGTGGAGAGTGAAAGGAGGACAGAGGTTGTCTGCCTCCCGTGCTGAGTTGCAGGATGTAAGCATCACATCGGATAAGACCGGTCATGACAACCGAGATGGAACTGGGCAATGTGGACAACAGGACAAGGTCCTTCAGAGGCTAGCAGACAATGGGTAAAGAGAAGCAACCAAAATCCTTGTAACTGCATTATAAGCCATCTATGAGTGCCCTCTAGTGCATGTGGCAGGAACTGAGTATGTAACAAGCTCAATTTTTAACGGATTGTTTAATGACCATGATTAGGCTTCACCTTGGTTTATTGGTTCGTTAGTGAGGGAGAGGAGGAGATATTAGATTATATCTATGTATATGTTTGACTGTCTTTGTACGGGGAACCCATGGTCAATAAATGGTTAAACAGTATCTGAGACTCTGTGAGATTATTTCCTTCGTCTTCATCAAACCAACTTCCATCTTAAATTGAACCTAGTGAGGATAAAATGAAGACTTTACTTTCACACTTGTCAAACAAACTAGTCTGAGCCATAAGCTTCAACTGCTGCAGATGTTATAAGCACTTGTAACTAAAAGGTATTAACATGCAATAACATGGTTATAACAGGAAGGCATTCTTTGCTACAATTATACGACTGGGATGAATGTTAAAGGGTATTTTCCTTAGGCTGACTTTGAAGGGAAGTATTTTCCGCTAATTGTCTGTGGGTAAGCAGTAATTCAAACAATAATTAAATCGTAACCAACCATACACTCAGTCAGGCAACCAATCCGCATGTATTTGTGTGTTGTAGAAATGTTTTGCCATTCATGCAATTTATTTTGTATAATGTATGGACCTGTTGGAAAGAGGGTCTGTAAACATTAGTTTGAACTAAATACCTCAAGTGCTTGACATAAATCACAAGTTTAATATTCTTGGCTTCACCACCAGACCACTGTTAATAAATCACATCCACAGTTTATTTAGCAGTATTTCTGTAGTATAATATAAGGTGTAGTAGGCAACACAGGGCATGGAGTATATGCTGTACTTCTCTTATATGTCAAGCTGAGATCAGCTTGTTTTGACATGAAGCTGTCACATTAAGTTTTATGTTCACAAACATCACAGAGGGTATGTTTCCTAGCCATGGTCCTTACATAAATAATCATTGAAACAAATGAAAAATATGCATTATTTATATTATTTATACATTATTTATCCAGGTGAACCCCAATGAGATTAAAACATTTCATGCGAGCATAAAATACAATACAGCACAATACAATTCAATAAGAAAATGGAGGGTCTTAAAGAACTCAAATGTCAACAGCGCCTCATCTGTCACAAATTTGTGTAAACATAAGAGCGATTCAATTACACGGATAAGTGTGGTAATGTGTTGAATTAGGTGCACAGCTATGATGCTCTACACTAGAGATTATTCAATCACGGTCCTCAATGGCTGAGAACTGCTGATTTTCCATCCACCCTTTACCTGAGAGTCAAATGTAAAGTTCAATCAGTAGCACTTATTCTTCAATTATTTACCCGGGAGAAAAGAAAACCAGGTCTGGATTTGGATTTGAGGGCCAGATTTTATGATCCCTGTTCTACACACTGAAAACAGGCAGAGAGAGGGCATTCCCCATCGATAGACAATAGAGCAAGAAGAGACATTCTCAAAGGCGCCTGACGTTCTGCTGGCTACATCGGCAAACCCAGTGCAATCAGGCATCCCAGGGGAAAACAGTGTGTTTTTCATGTATTTTCCATTGTAGTTGGCTAAGACCCCATGGGAAAGCATGGTACCACAAACAATGGGGCTTTGCGTTAACAATGTGTGCAATCTCTGGGCTTTTTCTTTCTGGGGCATGTATGGAACTTAAATTCTGTATGTCAAAAAAAGCAATATAGTCATAAACAATGCAATGCTTTGTAAAGTGTGACATTGGCATAATACAGTATGTATTATGTACGATTATGTTTTTTTCACATGTGAATAATACCAGATAATGCCGCTTAACTTAAGGTCACCTCTCATCTCCATGACTAAAATCTATTCCCAGATGCTTGTAAATAGATTTTAAACATTTTATACTCTGTTCATTTAGTTATTAGGCATGGTACATTAAGGCTTTATGATTAAATATGTATACAGTGTGCTTCTTGATCCAGTAGGGATGATGGATAAATAACTTTGAAGATGCATTGCAAGCACAACCATTTCAGACAGTAAAAGGGAATGAATCATGTCTCACAGTAGCCTCAGTGTTAGACTCCCAGGTGAGGCTCAAGGACAGGGTTTGTTAAATACCCAGGGACCTGCTGTGTCCAGCTCCTGAATTACTGCTGCATTGCCTCAGTGTTGACCTGGGGGTAGGGCGTTGGATATTGCCACTGGACGGGGCTAACATTAGAGGACAGACAACAAACCAGCCATTTTGTACCTCAGGACAAAAATGAACTGCACCATTATCACAAGATACTGAACTTCCAAAACTTAAACATATAATGCAACACATGTTGTGCTTTGTTGTGACGAAACTGAGTTCCCGAACTCTGACTGTGTTCATGACCCCCAGAAGACTGCAATGTGAATGGCCTGTTAAGCTCAACTCTCATCCAATGCCCACGGTCAATGGCATATCTAAACTCATGCTACTCATACACTGTAACAGGCTGTGTGGGACATTACAATGTGCATAAATTCTGGTTAATACAATAGAATGATGAAATCCCAGTTTCAAAATCATTTTTCGCATTTTCATGTTCAATTTCATTTTCATACTTTTTTATGGATTACCAACATAGTGATGTCTTTCAAATGTGAACAAAAATTCAGGAGGGAATCACAAAACTGGTCACAAAACCATGCTTTGTGCTTTTGTTTCACCTGGTACAGGAGCAATAATAATTCTGAACTGAAACACAGATGGTAAATGTGGATATTGAAAAATAAATTCTGAATAGCATGTGTCAGATTTTTTTCCAAGAATCTCACAGCTTTCCAAAGAATAAGGCTCACAGTGTTCTGTGAACTTGGTAAGCCTTTTTTTGCTGAGTTCTGAGCAGAAAAACAAGCTGAGCCATGGTATCAGCATCCAACTCATTACGGGAAAAACGGATCATTCAGGATTTTAGTGCTGTGGACTTTATTGCTGTAGTTATTGCTCATTCACTTACCATCTGTCTAAGTGATCCTTCAGCTACGTGTTCAAAAGAGATTTATTTATCTTTATTTAACCAGGTAGATCAACTGAACTCTTAGTTCTCATTTACAACAATGGCCTGGGGTATTAAAGTGCATAAAAATGCAAAGGATTGTGAAGCCAAACAGATGTAGAGGAAAATTAAGCAGCCAGTTCTAGTGAGAGTTTTTACACAAATAGACACGTAACCCCAGGCATCTTCACTGAGTCTTTTGTAAATAAACTGGATTAGAGGTTCAAAGAAAATGCACGGGGACAGAATATCACAAAAAATCACACATTTACTTAGCACAAGAAATCCTAACTGGAGTCAGTTAGTTAGCTAGCTGCTAAAATACCTGTTATATAAATCAGTTACAAGCCATCAAGCAGTTTTACATTGTGAAATAGGACTTTAAGCAGTCTATCCACTCCAAATAATAGCACAAAAAAAAGAGTTAGAGAACAAGGCTTCACTCAAAGAGAAAGACAATTAACCTGAATTGTTTCAATAAAATATCAAGCTTTATACATGGATTGTATGCAAAACTGTTATCTGTTTGAGCTGCTCTGGATAGTGTCTGCTAAATGCCACACTGCCATGTACAGTCTAAGGTCAGAGGTATAGCCAGATAAGGTGGAATAACTACCAGACAATTGGCAATGCAGTCTTACTAATAATTGTTTGTTATGTCATTTCATAAATGTCTCTTGAATTATCCCCATCCAGCACTGAAAACAGAAGGTTTAATAAGGGTTTACTTTTGTTCTGAGAACTTCCTACCCTCCCGTGTGATTAAAATTAAATTGAGACATGCAAGATTGGATTGAAAATGTCACTGCTCAATTAAGTAGTCCTGATGTTAAATATCAGTGCTGTTCACAAAGAATGTTCAAATGACGTCCGTAACAATATCCCTATGACTCATACATTGTCTTATGATATGAAATTGTATTTTCCACATTTGTTTCTCCATCAGATGTGCAGTTCTGGCACCTTAAACGGGCATTTGATTCGATTCTCAGGCCCAAAACAGACAGGACACCGGAGAAGGTTTCCATGGGGACGAATGAGGAGGTCCGGGGCGGATGTAGCAGGAGAACAGGCTGTGCCGGTGTTGCGAAACTTGTTCTCTCGACACTTGCGCCATTGGCTGTCCCATGGTTTGTCTTTAAAATAGATCATGGAGGCATAACAGTGTGAAAAGGTCAGGATTGTGGGAAAGGGCCCACTCTGAGGACTCACTATTCCGCTCCTTTCACCCCCTGTCCTCCATTCTCCTGCATTGTTCTGGGCAAGCTCGTCATTTTAATAAACCCATGTGTCTCATTCATGCATGCTCGTATGACAAATTCTTGTACGATTCGTATGCTCCTCATACACCCATTCACACACCAATCGCCGATAAGCCTTCGGATTTGCTTTAAAACGGCTTCTAGTGCGAGAAGACTGAAGAGGGTTCCAGGATGTATGACTTCAAGAGACCAGCGTGGTCGGTGGGCGGAGTTAATGAGTGTGCCCCTTCCCATATCAGCCCGTTCTCATAGGCCCATGTCCAGGCGCTCATCAGGACCAAATTACATGGGGATTGGTTCATGGATGACTTAGTGAGAGCAGGGAACAGATTAGAGAGAGCTGCAGAGATTTAGAGTTTAGAGTGCTGCACCTTCATCCGAGTCCAGGGCTGGAATGACTCCCAGCCAAGAACAATATTCACTCTGCTTATATTAAATCCATTGGATGCAGCACTTATTTCTCTCTCTCTCTCTTGCTCCCTCACTCACTCTGTGTTGAGTAACAAATAGTTGCTTAATTAGCATGGACTGGTCAGTATACATGATTTAAAAATAAATAGCTTAAATTAAAACATAGAAAGCTGCTGTAGGATTAGCTTAATCCTATTTCTGAATGGCTATTACTTTGTCATTTGTTTACTATGCCCATAAATGTTTATAAATAATGATAGACATTAAGAATTGAGGTAAGTTGATAGGTGAGGTCATATTAAGTGGATCAGATTGTGAAGTGGGTGAGGTAACAATGCTCAGGACACACGCTCGGTACTCACTACGCAGTGGTCTGTTTAATGTTCCTGCAGGGTCGCTCAAGATGCCAATATAAACACAGCTTCTCTGCCTCAAAGAGAAGAGCTTAGTTCATTCTGGAATGAATTGCCTGGGTGGAACCTCTCTGCCAGTAGATGGCGCCAGACGCCAGGACTTCACATGGTGCTGAGGTTCTTCCTGGATTGGCTGAGCCACCTTTGTAAAGCTTTTCACTGCACACATTTATTATTTAAAATACTAACTAAAATTACATTTCTGAAAGGCAGAAGATTAGATTATTGTCATTGCCTTCAAAGACAATTAAATGCATCCTCTGTGGCCAGCGCCCTGGTTAAGGGCAATGCCAGGAGTACCCCAAGGGGCAATTTAGACTCACCAATTAACCTAACATGGATGTCTTTGGACTGTGGGAAGAAACCAGAGTACCTGGAGGAAACTCACACGGACACAGGGAGAACATGCAAACACAGAAACATTTTAATCTATTTTTAAATTAAAATTGTAAAAACCTATTGTATGCAGTTCAGCTAATTTATTATAACACATTATTGGCAATAACTGAGCACCCAGAGTTGTACTTAGGAGCACTTGCGGATCTCATTTGTGGTTTCTAATTCAAATAGAAGAAAGAGTATAGACACAGCTGTGCTAACAAACTGCCATGTGCCTATTACAATTGGGTCTCATTACTAATGTAGTGATTGTTATTCAGGTCTCATAATGTAACATTGGTAAGAGGAAGTCATATCACTGAATTCAAATGCAATATACTGTATAGATTCATCTGAATGTTACATTTCCAAGCAACTGTCTTACAAGTTACATTGGTCTAAGTGCATGTTCTTTCTGCATACTTCATTCATCAGCTGACATCCAATTCAATTTTATTTGTGTAGTGTTTTGTAAAGAGGCATCTGTGCTAAAACCGTGCCTAGCATAAGGGTTTGTTCCTGCCTTGTAACTTTTACAATGGTTTAATTACATTACAAAGATTCATTACAAAGGTAGGCTCATTATCCCAGTAGAATTTGGGATGACACAGATGAACACACAGCGTTTCCCAGTGCCCAGTGTGCCTGCTGCCAGCCAATCAGCTGAGCCGTGGAGTCATTCCATGAGAAGTCCTCATATAAGCATAAAATTTGGCCGCAGTCCCTCCATTTACCAGAGGGGTCACCCTTGTGCATTGAGAAGGGTTCAATCCTGCTGACTGTAACTGACATTAAACCCAGTGATGGCCACAGACAGGAATTGACTCTGTCATCTCTCAATCAGCTGATACATACATTCAAGAGCTTCCTTCATCTGCACATCTCCACAGCTGCTGAGGACCAAAAGGTGCATCAGCTAGGGCTATCTGTAAAAGGCTCTGGGTCTTCCCCTAAAACCCACTGATATATTGTGAGGAGCATTCCTCAGGCAGGAAGCTGAGACAGCCCGCATTCTCACCTGCTTCCCCAGGAAAGGCCCAGCTGTACCTGGGGATTAGTTTTTGTTAAAGGGTTAGCAGTTGCTGTTTCAGGCCCGGCCACACATTGATTGATCTTATGGGTTTATGCAGGATGAGGCATAGCTGGTTTATTGCTGGGAGTCGGGGATGATACTGAAATAAACACCTCACAGCTGACAGTTTGAGATGAAATGGTGTACGAGCACTATTGCAGAAGATGATCTCATGTGGTTTCATGTTTGACTTTGTGAAAGGTGCCTTGAGATTTGTATGTGTGATATTTTGCCTCGTTTTCTTGTAAGGCAGTGGGTACTGTGTAATGTCAAATAATTTGCCTTACGAATGATCCTCTAAACCCCGATATTAAAAAGTGACTAAGCCACTGATAACATCTTGGTGTACATAATGCAGTGTATTAAACAGTCAGCAGATGATTGCTCTGGTGTTACTGAGACTACAGTGCCACAGTGTTGTGGAAAGTTTGATTAGTACGGTAAAAGCTCCACCTATCACCTAGATCATAAACGTTTGTAAAGCTTCAAGTTCTGGTACTCTTTTTAGAGCCCAGATCCCTGCTGATTCACACTGCCACCTAGTGGTCGCCCACTTAGGTGCCAATAATGTAGCCACAGAAGCTTAAAGGTATAGTTCATTTTTTGGATTTAGTTCTAATATATCTATTCAGTTGGGCCAGACCGTTTTCAAGCATGATGAATGATATCTCCATTTTATAGCGGCTGGTGTAATATCTTTCGCAAGGTATATGCCTTTCAAGTAACTCATGACTCATGAGTCATGAGCCACTTGTTCAATGGTGTTATGTCTCCAGAGGCAGAACTGAAAATTGAGGAGCATAGAACATCCACTGAAACTGATTATTGACCTGTTTTTAATCATTTTCCTTGATTACAAGTTTGCCAATGATCTGAATAATTAATTAGCAGGAACACGCACAGCTGCATTCTTCACACCATGTTAGGGATATTAAATTTAGAAAAAGGTGTTTTATCTGCTACCCAGAAAACATTTTTTCATGTTTTTTTCCATGAATATTGGAAACATTTTTCCATGAATATTATTTGAGTGTGAGTGTGAAAAACAAAGAGTAGCTATATGTATCCACGGTTGTGACTACCGTAGATTGAAATGTGTAAAATTCTGTGTGCAAGGGAAAATAGTTAAATTTCTTGTCTTACCTAATTGAGGAGAACTGATGGTATTGAGTCCAGTAATCTTATTGTTAATCAAGGAAAATTATTTAAAGCAATACTCCATTTAAGGGGATGTTTTCTACCTCCTCCGTTTTCAGGTCTGTATTAAGCTGTTATAAAGCCAGCCATACTGTAAGAATGGAAAATATCCTTAATCTCAGGCGAAATATAGGCTAGCAAAATCATACAATAAAATTGAAATAATATTTTTTTCAAACCTCCAGAACTATCCCTGTTAATATATACTATGAAGGCAACCCAGTCTTTGCTTTCCTCCAGTAACTGTTTGGATTTCCTTTTCCGCAGACAAGTTTAATACAGCAACATGTCTTCAATATAACATCTCCAAGTTATTCTACTGGTAGAGAGAAAATGCTCTCCCAAGCTTTGTTTGGTGCCTCGATAACATCAGATTTTTATGTTTGCTTCAGGCGTGATTTAGAGTGAAATAGGAGTAACTATCTCATCATCATATTAAACTAGCGTTTATTTTATAGACACAGATGCTGCGTTCACCATCAGACACCAGAGGAGGAGAAATGACTAATATGCTTAGCTTCTGGATTTTAAACATCAAGTCAGGAACAGTGATATATATTTTTCTATCAAGATGCTAGATGGATAACATTCTTTAGACACGGGTGGTTTCTGACCCAAAATGTGACCCCACCTGCCTCAGTTCAGCCACCTGAAATCTGCAATGAATAAGCAGTTATTCCTTGATATTTCTGGCTGTGCAATTGGACGCTTAAGCAACTTTGAAACCCATTAAACAGTAAATTATCTTACTCTGTCTCTTCTCCCTTCTCCACTCACACGTTTGGAACGTGTCCGTCGGCCATCCATTAGCACAACTGATGAGAATATGGCTCCCTGGGCAAGCCACTGAGATAGTGCTGCAGGACAGGTGTTGATGTGTGAGACACTATTCTAATGCTAACACAGCCCAGCTGTCATAACAGGGCTTACGTGCTGCTCAACACCACCTTAACTTGACCGTGCTCCTGCAGTTTATTTCTCTACGGCAGAAAATGAGGCGTCTCACACACGCAAATATGTGCATGCAAGTGGGTTTACACACGCCTGCACACCCAGATACACAGACAAGTAAGAGATACACATGCACACACACTATAAGTACGCACACAAGTGCATATCAACAAATGATGACATTGCATTCTTTCTCTTTCATGTGAAATATTGTTTGATCCACTTCATCATGTCCAAATGTTAATACCTTATATTTAAAATTATTATTATTTTCATAAAATGTATCTGGAGTTCATGCTAGGGGTTTCTTAATGAATTTACAGACTGCAGTCAATTATACATGTCATGTGAGGAACTGGTGCATCCTATTCCAGGTTGCAGAGGGATGTTTCCTGTTATGACAGTTATTAAACTGCAGAGTTAATAACCATCTAGTGCTGAGCCGGACCACATGGCTGATCTCCCAAACTGTTTACAGCCCCCTCAACCGAGCCTGTACAAGACACTCTTTACAACACAAGCACCATTTCACCCAGCTCTGTCGTTAGCCACATATGCCATCCAGAAAGAAAGCAGCTTTTATTTTACTAAGTGCATTCGAGAAATACCTTTTTTAAATCCAAACAGGGAAAGATTCAAACATGCAGGCATTTCCTATGAAACTCTATTTGGTTCAATGTGTCCATGACTCCGAGCATTTTCATATTGAGTAACAGCAATTGACTGTGCTGACTGCAAAAAACATCAAAGCCCCCAATCCTCTTGTGATACGGTAAACCCTTTACTAGCTGTTCCTTACTGTAAATTGTCGTCATGTGTTTCCGTCCATTTTGGATAAACAAACTACAGTGCTAAGATTACACTGTGAATTTATTTCATGACTTCAGACTCAACAACATAGTTTCAATGGCATTGGAGGTTAATTTAAAAAAATGCATGGACACACTGCATGCCATGACATGTCAGAAATGAAAGACTGTTTTATCATTGTGGTCAGGATAAAACATAAAATGGATGTGGTAGTAGTAACTGTTACACATTTCTGTAGCACTGTTTACTTTTTCCAGCGGCTCCATTTGTTGCTGGAGACACACACATTGCATGTTTGCTTTTATCTGTATAGTTCATAGTTTGCACCGCTGTGTCATGTTATGACAACCCATCAGCAATGCTGGCAATCCTACAGCAAAGATGACTGGTGCTCCAGGAAAACAATAGTCATTTCCGCCGGCCTGTACACACGGAGGGGTTATGCTCTCGCTTCGATAACGTAAACGTCTGAGAGTGTGAAGACACTCTTCCTGAGTGGTTGGGTGGTCTGAGGATCCCCTCTTGGTTCAGAACTGAATTGGCTTTACTGCAACTGCTTTTACACAGCACATTCCTGCCCTTTTTAGCCAGGGAAATTCACTCAACAAAATCAACAAGATGTGGACAACAAGACATAAACTGTCTGTGCTCACAGCATTCACCATAACCTATGAGACAGACAGAGGTTCATTTTTAATTAACCAAACTATTGTAAGTGCTCATTCAAAATAATATTTGTATTATACGTCAGGTTTGTCAAGCTCAAGTCCAATGGGACCACAATATCTCTGGATTTTTGGTGTGTCCTTTCAGTCAACTGCCAAATAAGGCCTTGGAAACAAGGTGTGTGGATTAATTAGCCAATCAATGACTTACATGAAACACCGCACATGAAACACCAAAGAAACACCACGGAAACACCAAAAACCAGCATCAAAATCAGAATTTTAAAGGATATTGATGGGAAATTGATAGAAATGTCATGTACCGCTGCATTGTGATAGTCAAAAGTCAAACAGTCTAATTCATGGGGTCATCTGGTCAAGACAGTAACACATTTACATTTTACTTCAACCATTACCATCAGAACTAACATTAACTTTACCATTGCAAATTAAAATGTAATGTCTTATTGTTTCTCTGACATCACTGCACAGATGCATCGACCAGTAAAGTGAATTGTGAATAGCATAGGGTTAAGAGGTGCTAACCTCTATAGTGACTAACAATATCAGCCAACATTACAGGAATGGATTGCGGTTTTGGAGGAAAATAAAATGTTTTTTAGCACATTCCTCATCAGATAACGCAAATTCACAACGCATCGCACACCTGTGGCTGACTGCTGGGACAATTCAGCAGTTAGCCACAGGAAAAAGCAGCCGAACGGCCTGAAATTCCACAAAGTCGCTGCTGGAAGCCAAACCCAGCAGAAAGCACTCAGCAGTGGAATGATAATGCTCAGGAAACACTGTCATCAGGTACCTGTTAGATAAGCAGGGTTTCTTATTGTCGGCCTGTTGTCTCCTGCGTGCTTGACAGGCAGTACAGAGCTTCTCTCCACCTACAGTGTGTGAGCAATGCGCCGTAGCGCTGTGTGTTTAAAGCTGTGGGGGCAGTCCTTTCCGTACGCGAGCAGAGTAGCGCAGTGCTGCGTGAGGAGAACTGGCCGCAGGCTGACGCACTGCAGCGGGCTGGCCCGTGTGGCAGCAGAGCGGGGTCGCCCCAGTGCAGCTCCGCTGAGAGATCGTACACATTCGTTCTTCTGGGGGAGGTGCGTGTGAGGCTCAGCATAATGAGAAGGACCACATTTACAAATCGCTTTTCACAAAAGGCTACAGAGGGGGGAACGCTCGCCTCAGTCTGTGTCGGTGTTCCTTAATGTAGCATCTGCCCTCTGTGAGATACGACGGCCATGCTTTCAACAGAACACCGACCTGCACATTAGCTGAGGTGGAGGGGGGCTTTGGTGATGGAGTTGGGTTCATGCTGGGATTGAGTTTGCAGCGTGTTAGGTGGCAAATTACCTAACACCTTACAATCCTGGAATCGCCCATGAGAGGAGGAAATGTCTGAAGCTGGGAAATTAGCCAGGATTTTTGGAAACCCCCTTTGTGTTCCCTTCCCCTGAAGGGTACAACCCAGAGGGGCTTTTCCATAGCTTTTCCATCCTTGGCTCCCTGTAAAAATGTAACAATGTAATGTATTGTTCAAACCTGTATTCCCATGATCCAATATGTCTTCTTATCTTGATTTTGTGTTCAAAAATATTCTGTTTCCTTGAGGAACCATCTCACCACACACTCATCTCAGTTTAGAGTCAGGCTGGAGGTAACCCAAACACTGTAAAAATTAGTAATAACAATACCATGTTGGGCAGGCTTACTTTAGCAATGAGTGTACACAAAGCAAGCCTGGCATCATGAACACAGGTCCTAAGGCCTGTGTGATTAGTGGAGATGATTAGCACAGTAGATTCGCTATGCACCATTGCCTGTTTTAAACAAACACCCGCAAAGTCCCAGATGAACAATAATAATGGATCTCTGTGCTCAAGCAACAACTTTCTCAAGCAGAATGGATGAGACCAAGATGATAGTAATCACCTTTGACAGAAGACTCTGTAATTTCTCTTTGAGGACAGGCAAATGGAAGGTAGCAAATGGACAATAATCGCTCAACGTGTATGTGGATTTGCTGATGAAATTCTGTGGACGGATAGAGCAATCCTTTCTACTGGTAGGGTATTGAGTGCAAACTGTACTTTTCAATGGGCAAAGCAGAAACAAGCATAATAGCTAGTACGTAGCACATCTGCTGGGTGTGTATGGAGTTGGAAAAAGAGAATGAACACCAAGTCTGCTTGCTACAGTGTGTACTGACTACTGACTGCGAGTTGGGAGTATGTGCAAATGAGTGAAATGAAGCAGCTATGACAACATCACATGCTTCAGGGGAGAGCGCTTAAAGAGTTTTAGGAGGTATTTGGTAGCCAGCATCATAAAGCAGAGAAACAATATTGTACTAACTATAAGATTAAAACACCGAATCCCCCCCCCCATGATGTCATATTTTCAACAGCATCCATAGTTCTGCATAAACCTGCCAGACTGGCCATTTTAGTTTGCTCTTACGTGCAAACGAATGGGCAGCCTTCCCACCGTTAGTAAGACGTTCGCCCTGTTTCCTCTGGATCATTAGACGCCGACTGTTAAACTTTACAGTGTGTTTTCATGGTCCTGGCCTGCAGCGGCCAGCACTGGACGCCCGCCCAGTGACTCATTAAATGCACTGTACAGAGCTCTGCAGGTATGTCTTCTCATGCTTATTCTGATTCACACAGGGTTGCTGGAGTCACCTATTTCAGACAATCTAGGATAATTTGATGCATCTTGTGTCAACTTATCTGATTAATTAAATTTGACCATACTCCATAGATCCATAAATGAGAACTAGGATTTGATAAGTGAATCTAGCATTGGATCATCTTGGATAACTGCCCGCATCCACTCCGCTATAAAGGGCAGATGAATCACACGCCAAAATACTGGATCATACTCCTTATGAGGCTGTGCCCACGTCAAAATTGACTAAAGTAGGCTATGAGCCCACTAAATTCCAAAAAGTATTTTTAAGTTGGACAGCCAAGATGAAAAAGAATTCTATATTTTTTAAACTTCGGGGCTTGGTACGAAGCAATATATTTTGACTTGTTGTTTTAACCTGTTTTCTGATAATGCCGGCACAATGAAACATTAAATAATCTTTCATTACTTCCCATGCTCTGGGGAGATTAAATATAATTAGAGCATGGTGGCATTATCGGGAAAGCAAGTAAATCAAATTCTTATGAAGAAAAATATAAATTTGTTACTAAGCACATCGCAATGAACAAGTGGTTAACCTAGCATTTGGGAATACTGTTGAAAACGTTGTTGACAAAAGCTGAGTTCCTTTCAGCCCACGTATCACAAAAATGTGAAAGTACGACGCAAGATGTTAAAAAGAAGATGGTTGGCCAAAAAAAGCACAAAAACATTATTTAAAAGAGAATCAAGAGAGAAACTTTACAAACTGAGATGTTAATTAATTTTATAGTATCGCCAGGCTACTAAATCAACAAATAGCGAATGAAATACAAGATTTAGCCTTTACACCATTTGAGGTTTTAATACTTGGTGTCGAGATGTCCAGACACACACACACAGACAAAGATGTTATTTACACTGTATTTTGATTTAGTTTCCCCTCGATGAATCATATTCCAGTCTGTAGACTGTAAAACATGATATACAGGGCTCTTGAAAGCTAGAATCAACCTACACAAAGCCAAAAAAACTATGGCATTTTTCCAAATCAATATTACCCAGACTGCTACATTGTGCCTTGTGAGACTCCATTTCCACCTAATTCTCCACACAATGCGTTAAGACCCCAAATACTCTAATTGAACATGATTGAGGTAAAAGGACCCTTTCTCCAAAACCTTTATCCAAATGTCAACAGTCCAGAGCTGGAATTCTCCCTGTAGTGGCTTGAGTTCTGTCTGAGCCTCTCCCAAACACTGCTTGCTTTTGTGGTAAGACTCCACTTCTCTCTCGATAGATATGGAGCACCTGAAATACAACCAAAAATAATAATGTGATAAGCTATGCAGTTCAGAATGGTCAGTGTTAGATTACGTTTCATGGGTTTTGGGGTATAAGTACCACAATGAATGCGGTTTTATTGTGGTATTTGTAAGATTTCTTCTGAGCAAGCAAAACATTGTGGTAACCCAGAATATAAGAATGGAATAGCATGCCAGTCCCACATTCATATAGGAGTGAATGGGGAATGCCCACAATCAAACTGTTAAATTATGCACACTTAGTCACCACAGAAGAAGCTGGTGACATGTGCTAGTTTGTTGCTGAGGAAAGACAAAGCCCACCATGCAGATAAGAAATCTCTGAAATTGTGATGCACCTCTTTGTGTAGAAGTCAACAGGTAGGCTGCTATAGCTAGTAATCACAGGGGATTACAGTATAGCACTGTTTTGGGAGGGGATTTTCCCAGGCTCTTGTAGGGTTTGCTGAAAGGGGTCACTGCTGAGTTTTACCTGAGAACTGGCAGCCTTCTCACAAGGTTGGAACACTGTACATGACCACTCTGTGTGTAGTGTAGTATGACCTTTTCACCAGACTTGCTTGATGCATTGCTGAAAACTGTTTTGAATAAGAGATACTGTATACACATGAATATACAAAGATTAATCTGGTTTCCATATGAATTTGAATTTCTTATTTACCTTTGCAGGAAATTTGCCATTTTACTGTTACCCACTAGAAATGGTTTAAAACTCAAAGTTTAAACCTCATTTTAAAGTTCCCTTTCACCTACACTTGCAGCTTTGAGTCACGGTCACCCTGAGAATTTTTTCTGCCCCAGCAATATTCAAAACACTCTTTTCCCCTCATTTCCTGCCAACTAATCACAACCGTTTCCCCTGGCCATGCTTGATGACTTCACCTCAAAAGAAGAAAAGAAAAGAAGGACTGAAGACACAGAAGAAAAACTTAACCTAGTTAATTTCCTGGTTTGTTCAAACTAACTTAACAGCATGATTTCCTTCTACAGCTTCCCCTTCCCAGCTCATGTATACATGCTTGTGCCATGTGTATGTGTGTGTGTATGTACACACATACACACACACACACACACACACACACACACACAAGCAAATTGCATTGTGGTGGAGAGGGCTAGGAGTTGGAGCCATTGTTCCGAGCTGTCCCTGTGGTCTTTATTCTCCTGGTCTTTGCAAGGCACCATGGGATATCCCCCCCGCTCAGCTGCTGTTTATGGAGCTTCGTGTACATGTGCATGTGCAGAGTCCCTCTCAGCTGACCTTTGACCGCCTCCTCACGGGGGAGCCCGGCTAGTTTCTGCGGCCAGAAGGTGGAAGTGACTCCCCGCTAATCCAACTGCATAAACAAATCTCCCTTTTGTTTTGCTGTTGACCCGCCAATCATTTTGTCCCCCAATCAGAGCGGGGCACAAAGGCAGGGTAGTGTTTTCTTCATCCAGGCTGTTTGTTTGGGGGATCTTTATCCTTCCACCTGGTCGGAGTCAGGCCCTCAAAGACGGAGAGAGAGAGAGAGAGAGGGCGACACATGGTTTCCTCCGTCTCCTGGGCGAAGCGAACACAAACAAAAGCAGCGTTATTCAGCTGCGGGACACGGTGGCAAAGCACAGAGGAGTCTTCCCCCGGGCGCGGTGCGCCTCCCAAGCGGTCTCCCCTTTCGCAGACGAGGAGGAAACATTCCATCAAGTCAATTTCATAGCATTCCAGGGGGTCGGATCACATTTCGAAATCCCGTCTCTTTTCCTTAATGCAGTTGTGACTGGACTCTTGCCTCCACGCATTCGCAGACTGAAACGATTACATATTACACAAACCGACATCTGTCTCTCACTCAGCTGCATGACGTGTACATTTGCATGAAATTAATGTTAATAATTGCAGGGTTGATCTCAGAATGAAAAAGAAAAAACAGAGAAGCTGCTTCACAATGATACAGTGACAAAGAATAGCCAGTAACTGTTCAAGTGCTCTCACCTTACCCCTTCTGTGCACTATAGTATGTGATGAAGACGATTTTGGAGAGGTAGCTGGGGGAGCCCTAATATGACACAGATTCTGCTCTTGGCAGCGATGCGCAGTGGTACCAGCAGCGTTGGACCCCGGTCAAGAAACAGTTGGATGGCAGGCGAGCAAAATGCAACCCAAAAGGGGATCTCGCAGACACGCAGATGCGCAAACCGTGACGTATTTCACAGAGCGTCCTGTCGCTGGGCTTCACCGGACCACGCACAAAGGGCTAAAGATAAACCCCTCAGGGGCTTCAGCCAAAAGATGAGCCGTTGTGCCAGCTGTGATCTTTGGGATGTTTATTTTACAAATCGCCGGCCTTTTTCATCAAAAGCAATGGCACAACAAAAGGACAGAGAGTCCATTCACTGGAAATTGCTCTGTCACTGTTTCTAATTCAGGCCAAGACATGGCCCTTGGGAGACCGGTACGGTGAAGATGTGCAGTTATTTCCTCTGAAAAATCAATAAAACACATTATTATTACTAAGGCAGCTTCTCTTTCTTCTTTAGTGCATTAACCTCTACACACCTTTCATTTTCCCCCTGCCTGTTATACAACATTCAAGGCAATGAAAAGCAATGATGGCTCTGAAGAAAACACTACAGTGCACACTAAAAAGCCTACCTGAAGTGTTTTTCATCCTCATGTCAATGACGGAAGAATCTGGAAAGGTTCTGGACTGTGAGGACAAGAAGCAGGAATCCACATTTAATCATCTGCATTCGCTTCCATTCCATTCACTGCCAAGCCTGTGATTTCTTCTTTAAAACACATTTTATTCCCCAGTGTCCTGGCTAAATTCCCATCCCTGGCTCGTTCAACCTGTCACCCAATTATCCCCTGATTCAATTGGCAAACACATTGTTCTCTCCCACTCCACAGTATCTGGTGTGTGGTGAGCGTTCTGACGCAAAATGGCAGCCGTGCATCACCCAGGTGGGTGCTACAGATGTGGTGATGGTTGAGGCGAGTTTCCCCCTCGTCACTGTAAGCTGTGTGTCTTAAAAAGCGAATAATGATCTATCAACACCTATTGGGGGACATCAGCCTTTGGTACTTTTCTATCCATTGCTAGTTAACTGAGCGAACTCCAGAATGTAGAATCAATCTTTTTGAAAGCGCTGCCTCATTCAGAAACAGAAGCAGAAGTGGAAGTCATTCTCTGTACGTCTGTTTCTGTTTTACTCAGCTGGCAGAGGCGCAGATAAATTCCTGGCGGAAAACAAAAAAGTTGCTAGGACCGTAAGCTCTTTCACACATTGCTGAGGGCAGTTTAGGAATGTTGTCCCAGGAACTGTTCGTCTTTTGTCTGGTCGGGCTGTAAAAATGGGGGTGGAATGGTGGAGTGGATATTTAAACTCCTTGTTGACATGCTTGTAGAATTAATCTCTTGAGACACAGCAGACTGTAGAAGAGTGCCATTCTGGGACAGTGCTGCCATTCAGTCGTAGTGTTCACAATGTGGGTAGGGACCGACTGGGAAGCTATGGTAAGGATTTTGGTGGATTAGGAGATAGGCTTGGTTAATATGGATAGATAGATAGATAGATAGATACTTTATTCATCCCGAGGGAAATTTATGCATGTATATGCATTCTGTTTATACATTTAGCACACTTCCCACAGACACATTTACCCTTACTATTATACAATTGTAATACCATATATTGTACCTATATTATTAAGCATTTTTTAGGTAAAATATTGAATCAAAATGTATTCTTTTACACATTTTTAAGAAGAGTTTTAGTTTTAGTTTAGTTTTAAGTGAAAATGCAAATGATGACATTCAGTAGTCATATAAACTTGAATCTGTTGTGCTGAAAAGAAGAGACCACATTGTAGCGAGTTATACTGCAGGGAAACATAAATTATAGCTCAGTGTATGTAACACATATAATGAGATTTTTACATATAGTGCCCTCCAGACATATTGGTGCCTTCAATTAATATGAGCAAAGGATGCTGGATTGCTCAGAGGAAATAACTACTTCAACACAAATGGACTCTGAAAAATATGTGTGTCACAATTATTGGCACCCCTGCATTTAGTACTTTATGCACACTCCCAAACAGCACGGAGTGATCTCTTATGATCTCTTATGATGCTTCATACGGTGCCTGGGAGTACAAAGGGATTCCTCTATAGCCCATACAGAATCTCTCCAGATCCTTCAGAATGAGTAAACAAGTTTCCTCATCATTTGTTTACTCTCCTCTTCAGCTCACCCCATAGGTTTGCAATGGGACTTAGGTCAGACAACTGAGATTGCCATTGAATACGCTTGATTCTGTGATCAATGAACCATTTTGTATGGATTTGGAGATACTGTATTCTTTGTATCATTGTCCTGCTGGAAGGACCAAATGTGGCAACCACAATATTTTTTTTTCTTCATGCGTGCACACACACACACACACACACACATGCACACACACAGCATAATCCATTCCTTAGTGAATTTATTTACACTAAGCTCCAGTGAAGGTAATTAAACTAGACATTTAAGCACAGAGAATTCATGAACATTAGGCGAGGGGCCAGTCTCTCAGTCAGAGTGAGGAGAGAGAGGACATGTTTGATAAATACAAGGTGCAGGCAAACCGTGAATTGCCAAACTGCAGGAGGGCACTGCCATCGTTCTCTCTCTGCCAGCTTCTGAGACAAGGCTGGGGAGCTGAACCCTGTTCATTTAAGGACACTGAATCAGGTTCAACCAGCAAACCACACGCATCAGCCTTCTCTTCCTGGTTTTAGTATCTAAAACGCCCACAAAACGTTCGCAAAGACCAGTCACATAAGCCCCTAACTCTGCCCCCAGAGCCCAGTTCCCCCACACCCTCTGCCTCCTATGGTCAGCTCTTAATTAACATTTAGCAAAGTCGTCCCATAATTATGTCACATGGGAAATTGTTTTACAAACAGCTCTGGAAATGACTAGTTAGATCCTAAAATATGCATACTTCTACCAAAATTGCAATTGTTTTATTTAGATCAGTATATAATACAAATCAAAAGCTCCAGGATGAAATTAACAGCTCAAAAACACAAAGAATATGATTATAATGATATTATAATTATAATGCCTATGCATGCGGCTCATTAAATATGTTTGGTAGCAAGAAATATTTGGAGAAATGAAGTGCAAAACAGGCACAGATGCACTCCATGTGCTGTCCTACAGGGGTTGAGTGGATAGCGTATGCTGTGTCTGGTGCATACCGCCTCGCTTCAACAGCATTTTACATTCCAACGCGGTTTCCACCGAGCCTTTAACGAGCTGTTACCCACCAGTGTCTATTCACCTCTGTTTGAGGACGAGATATCATCACGGCGCTCGTGACCCAGGCTGCTCGTGATGACAAAGGAGGCGTTTAATTGCGTATGCTAGCTTTTTCCCCACAAGTTCGGCTGCAGGCCTGCGTGCAGAAGAGAATTCTCCGGGTGGCTCCCGCCGTTATTGCGGAGGAAAAAAGCCATGCGGTGCTAATGCTCTGTGCTGAGGTACAGCTCTCCAGCTGTGACGCTTAGACGAGTCTCCCGCTGTCCGAGGCATAGATGGCGTGACACCGGCAGGGGCTCGCACCACCGGGTGCAGATCCGAGGGACCACTGCACAGTGCCGTGCGTCGGTGAATAAACACTTTACCTCACTGGAAAATATGACCTGCCCCCCAACAGAGCAGCAGGATAACTGTGTTCCTTAACCCTTGTTCATGAGGAAAACAAGGCCCCCCCGCGGTGTACGTGCAGCATGGAGAGGGCCCGAGGAGGTGGCTGCCAGCGTGGACTGACTCTGTGAGTGCGCTGTAGGTACGGCTGGGTGAGGGGCTCCCACTTTATGACCTTTCATGGGTTCAGTTGATGCCCTTGCCCAGGGTGAGTCACAGCACAGAGGCTAGGCTATGAGACCAGTGCAGGTGACAAATGACCAGACACACAGACACACAAAGTGTTACAAAATACAGTGTTACTACTACTACTACTACTACTAATAATAATAATAATAATAATAATAAGAATAATAATAATAATAATAATAATGCTCTTTACTGATATAGCACATTCCACGCAAAAGGTGCACCAAATATTCATAATAACATCTGGTAAATATATATGATTGACTGCTATGTGCATGTGTGCATATGTCTGATGAAGGCTGTATGCCAACATTTAATCTATAATCTCCTCTTTACTAAATGACACTGGATGCAAATCTTGAATGAGTGCACTCAATGCACTCTAAAATTCCTGTTAATAACCGTGTAATAAGCAGCATAAACGAGAGAAATTAGAGAATGTCCTACATGTGAGAGAGAAAGCCCAGAATTCAGATGAGAAAAGAGCATCATTTTTCTAAATTGGGGTAAGATCTCACTGGGAGGAAGGACAGATGGCTAAAAACTTCCAGAGGAAAAACAAAAATCATCATTAAATGTTGGCAGTCTGTCTGTGGGAATATATGAAAACCATTTCTTTCTTTAAGGGAAAAACCTGATGTTGATCTAGGCAAAGCTGTTAGGCTCCCCTGCAAGTCAAATTTATATATAAATTTATTGTCACATATGAAACAATCTACAGAGATACATCATTAGATGACTTTGTTGTTTGCTTAATTGATCAGATATAAAAGACAAAAATACATAGTTTATGTCCTTGACATTTTGCAAACAGATTTATAACATTGGATTTTTACCAGAGAAATTAAGATAAAACACCTGGCTCAGGCATACACATAGGCCTACATGAGATTTCAACTCATTATCCTTGTTATTTGGCCGTCAGCCAATAAAGTGATGCTGGTTGTCAGCCAGGAATAAGTGAAATATGGTGATCTGGTGATGTTCATCTGATGCTTATTTGTTGCTGTCGCTCTTGTTGACATGTATACTATGGATGTTTCAACAGATGAGGCCAGGAAACATCAGGAATAAACCATCCGTCTGTTTCAGCCTTAGGTTTCAGCTGTACTGCTTCTGACTACCTCTGGCTTAAGGCCCACTGGACTGAGCTGTCTATCTCAAGGGCCTGACTGGAAACATTTGTAATTCTTGGAAACATGAAAGCTACTTTAAGAAACTGTGCAGAGGTCCTGGGACAGTTTATTCATAACAGTAACGATCCAAGAAGCCTCTTGCACTACCAAACATGTGTGTCATCTACAACCTCACAGATGTTCTCACAAGAATCCACATCTTTAGATCCAATTATATATTCATTAGTAACTGTAGCATAAGCCAGTGAAGTGGAAAACTATCAATTTACACATACACAGAGTAAAGTTGATATAATGCCTAGCGGCCCTCTTATGAAAAATGTCAAAGGTGAAGTTTACTTTAAACTTCAGTGCTTTGGGAGCTTGCCGTGGTTTGAAGGAGTCTCATGACAACAATAGATTTGTCATTGTGCTCAATGCACTGCATTTCTTGTGGCTGGTAATGTTTTGTAACTGTCTTTGCTGAGAGAAATTTGTCAGCTGTGAAATTGTGACTAGAACACTGCATCTACAAACCTGACCACCTTGATCTGATCATGTCCTCATTGATTAGGCCGATTTCATCTTCGTTACATGAAGCAGTACGCATTCTGTCACATGAAGGTGCTGGTGTGTTTGTACTGGCCTATCAGCAGGCCTTTAGCTTTAATTTAATTGTACGTATACTTTTGCTTAACAACTGAATTCTCATTTGTGAGACAACCTGGGGAATTAAAGCAGATTGTCGATGCATAGGTTTGTTTAGCCAATCAGTGGTAGCACCACAAGATTCTGGCTCTGGCCTATTTGTACTGCCCTGCAGTTCCACACAGCTAAAGCTAACAGGGTCTGGGATTCATTATTACTTCTGATGGAGATCTGAGAAACCAGGTAGCTGCTGGAATAGCGATTTGCAGGGCAGTGGAGGAACCTTCCAACAGTGACAAGCAGAAGAGGTGCCACTGCCAGCACAGCAACATGACTACACTGTGTTTTGCATGTAATCTGCATCTAGTCCAGGGTCCCAGCCAACATCTCAATTTGTTTCAGTCACCCAGTTGGCCATCTAAATATCTCCCAGTTCACTTGGCTAACTGAATCTTCAAAGCTGATGCATCGCAAGCTTTCCAATACCGATAAGTTAAAAGCTACAGTATACACTCAGTGTACACTTTATCAGGTATTTATTTGACTTATTTTCTAGCATTATTAAGTCTTATGCTGCTGTAGCCTAACCACTTAGAGGTTTTACACGTTGTGTGTTCAGAGATGGTCTTCTGCATTCTACTGTTGTAATGCGTGGTTACTTGCGTTACTGTCACCTTCCTGTCAGCTTTGACCAGTGGCCCTTCTCCTCTGACCTCTCTCATTAACGAGGCGTTTCTGCCTGCAAAACTGCTGCTCACTGGATGTGTTTTAGTTTTTCGCACCATCCTCTGCAGACTTTTGTGCATGAAAATCCCAGGAGATCAGCAATTTCTGAGATACTCAAACCACCCTGTCTGGCACCAACACTCATTTCACAAAGTGAAAGTCACTTTTATCAGATTTCTTTCCTATTTGGTCTGAAAAAAACAGCTGGACCTTTTGATCACATCTGCTTGCTTTTATGCATTTAGTTGCTGTCACATGATTGGCTGATTCAATATTTTCATTAACATGCTGGTGTACAGGTCTACTTAATAAAGTCGTCAATGAGTGTATACTATATACAAACAAAAAAATCTACATACATACACAAATGCACAAACATATATAAATATGCAAGTATGTATGCTGTTTTTTTTTGGTTGCTGTTATGCATATTATATTTTATCTTGGTGTTTCACACAAGCGGTTGTGTGGTGAGTGTACAGGCACAAAATGTCTGCCATGCAACACCCAGGTGAGTGCTACAGTGCATGTTGATGTTGGCTGAGGAGAATTACACCCACATACTGTCTTTGAAACAATTAAGAAATGTAAAATACAATCCTTTATTAGAATTATTATGAATTGAGGTAGACAGAAATTGATTACAACCGCTCAGAGTCCTTACATGCTCTTTCCATTGCAGTGGTAAGAAGGGCATATTTCACAGATCTGTATGTGTCCTTTTTTACCCTCTCTTCAGATTTAGTTGAGCAATGGAGAATAGCTGCCCGCCCTTGGAGAGTATAAACTGCAGACCTTCCGTTTCAGCCGCGAGGGCTAACTTCACAGCGCTTCCACTGATTAATGACTTTCAGTCACTGCCCTCCAATGAGGGAGCCCCTCCCCTCAGACAGGCGGGCTGGGTACTGTAGGTACGGCCCGCCCCTGTCGGGCAGATGAAACACGTTTCGCCTCATTTTTCTGTCCCAAGGTGTATACGGCTTCCGCTGGGGCCCTTGGTGAACTCTAGAGCAGATTCGCTTTAACAAGGAAAGTGGGAATAAAGACAACTCTGCCAATGATAAACTCCTAGTCATCCAGGCCCCCGTAGATGAACTGCTTTAATGCAATTTAAAGTCTCTCTCTCTCTCTCTCCCTCTCTCATTGCCCCTCTCTCTTTCTCTCTCTCTGTCTCTCGCTCCCTCACTCTCTGCCTTTCTCTTCCTTGCTCTCTCTCGCTCTCTCTTCCTCTCTCTCTGTCTCCCTCTATCACTCTCTTCCTCTCTCTTTCTGCCTCACTCTCTCTCTGACTCTGTCTCTCAGAATGAACTGAAATGACCACCACAGTTTAATTAAGGGAAGGAGAGGGATTTTTATGATGGCAGCTGTCATTAATTTAGATGAACATGAGTGGTTTCAATATACTGGCTGAAATGTATTTGTCATACATAAGAATGCTTGTGCACACTAAACCGAATGGAAGTAGGCCAGTCATATACGATAATGGTGTAATTACGTTTCTGCATGATTAAGTACAGGGCCAGAAAATGGCTCTGAACAAGGCTGAACAATAAATGTTACACTATATGATAATGTCCTTACAAAACTTAAAACTCAATCTATGAATGCTAAAGGACAAAAGTACATTATTTTACAACAAAACAAACGGCAGCAACAACAACCAATGATTGAATACACTGCCTGTGAATCACCTCATATATATATATCATGGAGCGGCGGCACGGATGGTGCAGTGGGTAGCACTGCCACCTCACAGCAAGGAGGTCCTGGGTTCGAATCCCCGTCGGCCGGGGCCTCTCTGTGCGGAGTTTGCATGTTCTCCCCGTGTTCGCGTGGGTTTCCTCCGGGTACTCCGGTTTCCTCCCACAGTCCAAAGACATGCATGTTAGGCTGATTGGAGAGTCTAAATTGCCCGTAGGTATGAGTGTGTGAGTGAATGGTGTTTGCGCCCTGCGATGGACTGGCGACCTGTCCAGGGTGTATTCCTGCCTTTCGCCCAATGTATGCTGGGATAGGCTCCAGCCCCCCTGCGACCCTGTTCAGGATAAGCGGGTTCAGATAATGGATGGATGGATGGATGGACCTTCCTTACTCATTCAAAGTGTTTGTATGTACTACCCATCCTTGCCTAACCTGTAGAATTCTGTTCTAAAATCCCTTCCAGATGGATCCCAGTTAAGCCTCACCCAACCTGCTGCACGAATACGGGTGCAACCAGACACCATAGCAGACCCATTAAAGACCAAGGTCATCACTGCCATTAGCCTTTCATCTCAAATTTACAGGAACCCAACTGCTGGTCCACTCAGTGTAAATCAATCAATCCTGCATTTCATTGACAGCAGAAATCCTTAGCTCCTCGTGGTTAAGTTTATTTGGATTTTTCCCAATTTTGATCTCTGGGGCAAGAGAAGAGGTGAGTGAGCCTCTCGTCAGGTGTCCATCATTAACTCAACTAGTTGTGCAAACTTCACTCACAAGGCCTCATAATATACATCTGAATTTTTGAATATGTATAATGCATTATTGAATTAATTAATTTGGTTGTTTTACTACTGCAAAAAGTCAGGTTTTATAGATCTATTACAGGCATAGACATTGTGCTTAAAGTGATAATGCGTGATGTTCTGAGCATTTTAGCTCAGAACATTTAACACTAGTCACAACGTGATGTCCAGATCAATTGGTCTGTGCATCCAGAATTTTGGCTGAACAGGTGAGCTTTGAATTCTCAGGCGACTGTCCGATTTGGTAGATTCTCATTAGAAGTGTCAATAAAAGTGCCCTTAAAAGAAATATAGCCCCAGTCCCATCCAGTTTCTTTCACGATTGTCAGTGCTGTTTTTTAGTCTCTGATGATCTTGCATTTTACCCCACTTTACTGGTCCCAGACTGCTCCAGTATCATTTATGAGGCCAGTTTGATGGATAGTTCTGATCCAATGGCTGACTCGTCCATTGTCCTGGGAATGGAAGCCTCTCCTGGGGGGAACCTGGGGGCCTGCACGTCGCACTGTCGGGGTAACCTGGATACAGTGCCAAAAACTGACTGAGCAATGATCAACATCAACTTACTAACTGGAATGAGGATGTACTGTATATTTGTAGGGGTGACAGGAGTACAATCTAGGACCTAACAAATCCATAGTCTCATTTGTCAGTTTACAATAATAATTTTTAATTTTTTTGAATAAGTTATCATGGTACATCATTCCAGTGTTCATCACGGAAGAGTCACCCTGCAAGACAAGCTTTATAATTATGAACAGTGAACTACATCACCATGTACTCCACATACTGTAGTTGCACAATGTGGGAATCAAAGCATATGATAATGACATGATGAGAGAGAAATCCTGTCTGGCTTTTTATGCTTTTTAGAAAGGGATGCATACGTTACTATCCGTACATGTATTGTTTGCCAGTTTTACATAGTCATTGTTGAGATGGGAAAAATAATTTGGTCACACTATGATATGATATACTTTTTGTGCCAAAATTGTGAAATGTTTTCTCAGAACTGATAATGAAGCAGCAGATGAAAGAGTTTCAGTGACCCGTGTCACCTAAAGACAAGCCGCTTTGAAGAGTCCGGATGCCCGTTTTATGCTTCCTTTTTCGGGATGGGATCCTCTGCCCTTCCGACCCATCCTGAGCTGGTTAGTGCTGACTCAGGGACAGGACAGGACACTCACAGGTGGGGCTTCTCCCCCCTGGCCAATGGGAAGTGCTCGCTACTTCCTCCATGGGGTCATTAGGGCCAGTTTAAGGGTTTCCCCATTATAGGATCTTCAAAGTATCTTCAAAGAGGATGCTCTGAAATGGATGAAACACGAGAGAGCCTCCATCACTTTTACTTTAAAGGTGTGTTAGTGGTCAGCATTAACAGGGGTCCATTAAAGTAATGGGTCAATCCACCGGGTCTATTAATGTGCAACACACACAGAGTCACGCTTCCTCCCTCATTTGCTCTTCTCTTTTCTCTGGTCTTTACCTCTCTGTCCTGCTGAGCATCCCTTCACCCTCAACCCTTCTGGTCCCCTCTAGCGGTGACAGATGAAAGGGCGTGGCCCTTCAGACAGCAGCAGGCAGTTAGACAGTCGCTTCACTGAGGCCTAAGCAAGTCTGAACGCATGTTCGTTTGCTGGGTATGAGCTGGTCAACCAACATGGCCACGCTGGTCATAAAACTGGTCTAGCTGGGTATGAGCTATTCACTTGTCTTTCCAGCTGTTTTAAAACATAACTTGAGCTGGTCAAACCAAATCAAGCTGAGAGCTGGTCTGACTGGTGAACAGCTAAACCATGTTGTGCTGAGAGCTGGTCTGACTTGTGAACAGCTAAACCATGTTGCGCTGAGAGCTGGTTTTTTTCAGCAGGTTCCTGCATGGTGAATAAAGCCCTTGGTAATGTGGTGATGAGGTTTAGGATTTATGCTTCATAGCTAATAAGTGATTATTGAGCATAGTACAGTATATAATAAGCCATATTATATTATCTATTTTTTGGGGAGGGGTCATTAATGTATCAATGGATTGATTATCATCATCATCAATCATCAATGGCATTCGCTCTCATCCAGAGCGACGTACAGTTGATTAGACTAAGCAGGAGACAATCCTCCCCTGGAGCAATGCAGGGTTAAGGGCCTTGCTCAAGCGTCCAATGGCTATGCAGATCATATTGTGGTTACGCCGGGGATCAAACCCCAAACCTTGTCCCAGTCATACCTTAACCACAAGGCTACACTACCACTTATATGGATACCAGATCCTTTTTGGGTATATTTGGGAGTCCTTATAATGCATTCATTACTGATCAGTATGATGACTCTTTTAAATCTGATTTTGCAGTCACCAACTCGCAGTTGATACAGAGTGAGCCCTGTCACCATGAGGGTTCAGGAGAGTTCAGCAGGCCAGGTATTAAGAATAGAGCCTGGCTTCACCGAGACCTACTAGCAGCAGAGACATCCTGTGATTTACTGGGCGTGAAATTGACTTGGGAATGTATTGCAATCTTCGAAAGGGAAAAATAATGTTTCCTCCTCTCTTCAGCTCATTTCATTTTGGCAAAATAGTACATGAATGCATTCCTGCCAAATCGAATATTACCCACAGCCTGAAGAGATTAATTTGTTTGCTTAGCCTTTCTAGGGTTTGCTTTCTGTAGAGATTTGCTATTTCTAAAATGTTTTCAAATTGATAGATCAGTAGAGTGATAGAGTGGTTGGTATCTTTGGTATCTGGAAAGTGTTTGGGCTCAACTTGTCTAATGTAGTATCAAACAACACAAAGAAACACAACAGTTGAAATCAGCAACTTTAATATGTATGGATGTCCAAATTACTCAAAAGAAGTAATAAAAAAAACATAGAAACACTGAGCAGGGCAACAAAAAAATCATTAAACATTCTTTTTTAATAATGAGAAGTCAATGTATTCAAAATGAAATGCATATAATAAAACAATCTAACAAAGTCCAGCTGAGAAAATGTTTGCTTGACATAAAATCTTCACATTATTGTTAGTTCTTTGCCTCTTGACTTCGTTGACTGTTGGTTATAATCCTGTTTGATTCACCACATCATTGAAAACAAATTTTGTTTGGGGGAAAGCCTTGCTTTGGCTTTTATACTGTGGGTCTGTGTTAGTGCTGTGGGCACTGCTGGCCTATACTCAGACACAACATGTTTTCTATTTCACATAGTGTTTTCTGTAATGTTTATGATTGACACCATTGTTAGGAAACAGGATTGTGTAGCATCAGTCTAAGGCATGGCGGGTGGTCCGTTGGTGTGTATGGAGTGTAGTTATCACAGAAGAATAATCTGTCTGTGCCACCTCTCTGAGGTGTTTATAACTAAGCGGCCATGTCTGGGGATGTCTGTTGGGTGTAGTTGTAAGATGTAACAGGGGATCAAACACTAGTTTCATCTGTGGTGACTGGAAACCCATGAAGCTTTACTAACCAACTGCTCTTCATGATAGAAGACAGGTCCTTGGGGCTTCTGGGTGGCTCAATGCTATAGTGTGTGGATGGGCCCCGTGGTCTGGCATGGAGTCAGTGGAAACTGTGGTCGGCAGACCCATAGGGCGACCTGCAATTGGCCCCAGTATCATCAATAGACGGGTTTCACTCAGCTTCACTTCAGCCGGGATCATGCTGAATCAATGCACACCACTGGTGGATTGGATGCCTTCTTCCATCGTCAACAGGTTTCCTCTTGTCCACGAGCCGTGGGAATAATATTTGAACAGTTATGGGCTATTGTACCGACCTTATGCACAATAAATAAAAGGAATGAAAAGCTTAAGTTTGTAGTGTACAGTACGATCCATTGTTTATTGCAGTCTGAAATGGTAATAGTCAAGTCAAGCAGGTCATTACCATCAGTCAAGCCAAGTGAGGGTTGAAGCATTCTCAATGTAAAGGTTTTAATGGCTCAAGCCTCATAAGGCCTGACTGATGTCAGTGACCCGTTTCACTTGAACTGCACCTCTGTTGACGGTACCTGGGATCTGCTATGGAAAAAATTCTGATGCTGAACAGCTTTTTTTGTCATTCTGCAGATTTATGTCCACTGCAAAACTTAAACATCATTTTACGTCCTACCTGGCATGTTGTTTTCTGCTGAGAGGCACTAAATTACCTTATGATGGAGAAAGGTTCATTTTTAGTATGTGTGTGTGTGCACACTAATATAGTACATTCCACACACGCAGCGGTGTGCAAGGCCTTCAGAGAGCAGTTGAGGTTTCTGTTCTTCAAGAACACAGTGCAGTCATGGCTGAATCCCCTCTGGCCTGTGAAATAACGGTGTGATTTACCTGCCCTTCATTTTGAAACAACCTTTCACAAAAGAAGATAGGAAAGCCAAAACCTTCTCTAATATATACGTCTGGTTTTGTTTTATACCCAAAGACCGTTAAATACAGAAATGGGACAGGTCTTGGAGTAAATTTGTGTATATGTTTTTCCCCCCCCCTAATTATTTGACCCACTTTTCCGCAATAAAATTCACACAGTCCGTGTAGCCAAGATAAAATCTGCACAGCTGTTGGGCCCTTGTGCTCCAGGGGGAATTGTCCCCTGCTTACTTTAATCAACATTAAGTCACTTTGGATAAAAGCGTCAGCTAAATTATTATTAGCAATGTCCATCACAACCTCTAATGTCGATATGGGAGAGTGTAGAGGCATGGCTGGAGGCCTCTGCAGCCATCACCCCCTGCTCTCCTGGACTTGCATTAGTCCGGCGCACAATGGAGTGGACTACAGAGAGAGCCCACGGGGCTAAACGGTGCTTTGTATATACAGGCCTGGCCTCATTTCACCCCTCAAACCCTGCTCTACCCCGATCATTCACAGGTCCAGGTGTGGCATGGGGCACGGCTGTCTATGGGTCTTCTACCCGTCATTGCTTAAGCGGTTTAATAAGGGATTCGGCACCCCCCGTAGAGCCATCAATGTTGCACAATTTATGGCCTCCCGTCTGCTATAAACGAGTCATTAAAACGGGGGCATTCACATCTGGAGCCATTACGGATCTACAAAGCAGAGTCGCAGAGGAAGACCACTGGTGCTGTAGGTATTTTTGCAAGGAGAGCTCGGTGGGGTATCCGTGACAATAAAGGCTTCTTTCACGCACTCGTTTGTTGACCTTTCTCTTTGACGCCTCCAGTCGCTAAATGAGGCTACGCTCACGGATGCAAACACCTGCATGCGCTTTAGAGCAGTTACACATTTCTTTACGAGATTCCAAGAGTTCAAGTTTTTCCAACTTAGCGATACATTAAAGCACTCCATCATGAAATCAACATTCATCTTAACCCTTGCACTCTCGCACTAGCAAGAACCAATATGAGTGAAGGCCATCTGTAGGAAGCTTTTCTTAGATCAATTAAAAAATACCCACCGTGCATATAAATTCCAATACCTTTCAGTGTCTTGTGAAGCTGCTCAATTAAAACTACCTCTTGATTCTTCTCTACAAAGAGATGGATGTATAGATTTTCCCAAGGTTGGCAGATACTAGATGAGACATTCATAAAAACCATGTAATTGGTAATACCCAATCCATTGCTGACTTTATTTTATTTCACCTGAACATAGCAGTGTGCAAATAACTTTGTATCTGTAAACCATATTGAGCAATTTTGCCAATTTTGAAAGAACACAAATTCTGTTATACTAAACTGTTTGGACCGGATTCACGGACACAGATTAAGCTTAGTCCCGAACTAAATTGAATCTACATTCATAATTGAATTTAGTCTAGGACTAGGCTTGCCTTTGTCTGCGGAACAGGCCATTTAAGTTCACATAAGGTTTCAACATGGGGATGATGATCAGCTAGCTATTCTCTCTGCCATTCCTTGCCCAAAAATTCATCTGGAAAGTGGAAAGTTTGTAGGCAAACTGCACATCAGCAAACAATGAAACGTTTGTTTTTCAGTGCTCTTCAAAAACATGATTTATTTTTAATAAATCGTTAAATGGCTTTACAAGAGCTGCCGGTCAGCAGGCTCACTGAAACACTTCGGACCGTGTGTACAGGCCCTCAGGAAGGGCCCATGAAGCGCTCGCGCTGTAGAGCGCTGACTTCAAACAAACAGATGGGATAGCTTTTCCGCATTTTGGTGTCTGACAAGCTACTTTGGATGACAGAAAACAACCAAAAAAAAAAAAGAAACATGACATTTTACAATTCCTCAGCCCTCCAACACACGCTATTGACACAGGGGAGGTGGGGGTCCTGGAAAACGAGGCTCCTATGCCGACAGCGACGTTACAAGGGGCCCGCCATGTTATGTTTCTGGAAAGCCCCACAGGCTCGGCAGATGAAGACCTGCGCGTTTGAGCACTCTGCAGTCCGTTTGGCGACCTTTCGGTCTCGGCGACGACCCCAAACTCGTTGCCGCGGGTGACTGGCTGGGAATTGTCCGTTACGTTGATGACGCGCCCGCTCTGGAACAGAGTGGTCAGAAGTAGTAGTTGTAGTAGTCATTGTTGGACCTCGCTGCCTTCCTCGCCGAATCACGCCGGTCCACTCCGTTACGCCGAGCTACTGCCCAAACAGGATGGTCACGGCCATGATGATGCAGCAACAGGCCACGTATGGGCTCTTCCGCTCACCTGTAAGCACAGAACGGACACTCAGAACACAATCATTCAGGTCATACAACATCTATAATCACAGCGTTTTCCATACCGTGTATACACGCCAGACATGTTATTTATACATGATATTTATCTGTGAGCCTGCTATAGTCATTCTATCAGTCAGGCTTTAGTTTACCGAAGGATATATGAGGAAATAATTTTGCTTCATTAGATATGGGAATTGCAGGCTTGTGTTACACTTATGTGTGCCAACAGACTTGGGAGCTGGCAGGGATGTGGTGCTTTGAGGTGGTGTGAAAACTGGTCCCCCTTGTAATGAAAAATGGTACACTCAGGATATTTCACAGCTTACCTATTCTTGCACATTTCCAGAATATTCCCAGAATCCTGCAAACAGGACAAGAAGAACAAAAAAAACCAAAACATTTTAATCACAGGGTAATTAAAATTTATTTCCAGTTTATACAACAATACTTTCGGAGATCACTTCAGATTAGCCTCAAACAATTCAAATGTAGTCATTGAAATAGAAATTATCCGTTTTGCAGAAGATTTATCGAAGGCGCTGTATTTAGGAAGCCATTTGAACTCAATGGAACAGTGTTGGAGAGATACAGAACCATGTATCGGCTGTGGCTAGTCCACAGGGTGGTGTGATGTGACAGTCTGCCAGGCTAGCTCATCCTCTGGTCAGTATAACATCTACACCACCAAGTCTGCCTCCAAGGGCAGCCCACAGTAACTGGGTGCCTTGTGGATCAAGGCAAACAGTCAGTGAGCACAGTCATGGGCACAAACCGGGATGTCAAACTGGGAGACAGAATACACAACAAAATCAGGCTGCACTGCCGTAGAGAGCAACAACTCAGACTTGAGAGAAAGTCTCGAGCCACTCAATGGAAAACAATTTGCCGGAAATTGTGGCTGTGGACAGGAGTGTGTTTATCTGATGGAGACGGATTTGCAGGCTTAAGCGTTTCCTTTCACTTCCTCGCCCAAACCACAGACTAGACTAGATTAGACTCAGATTAGGCCTAAAAGTGCTCTCGTCCACTTGTGATCTGAGCTGTGGGGCTCCAGCAAGGAAAGTGAAAAAATATACATTACCATTTATCGGCAAAAATGTGATTTCTCTGAGTAAATGCAATACCTGTAATGGATGCTGGTATTTTCTGGAGAAGTTTATTTCGATGCGGGCGTGATTCAGTATAAATAAGAGTGTACAGTTTGGCCGAATTTACCTTTGAATCAGCCAATTCAAATACATTTCCTGAATTGAAATGCATTGACCTCTGACCCTGGACTGTACACTTGACTACGTCTGGGAGAAAGCTGACTGGGAGTGTGACTTCTGAGTTCATCACAATTACAATCTCATCAGCCAAGTAGAAAAGCAAACGGCGTCGTCAGCTACCAGTGAACTGTGTTTCACCGATAGCCGGCAGGCGGTCGGTTGCTCCCGTCCTAATTAAGTGACCTGTTCAGACGACTGGTCACAGCTGGGGGAGTCCAGCGGGGTGCAGACGCTCAGACCAAAAACAGCTGCGGCTCTGGGACAGCCAGGAGCCAAAATGGCCGTGATGAGGGGGCCAGCGGAATAAAATACAACACTTCAACTGGAAGCCCCGTCAGGGCACTTCTCTACTCCTGAACCAACTGTCAATACGCATTCATCGTGCAGGGGGATGAGTATAAGTTGCCGGGCCCTGTCCTGATGGAGCAAAAATGCCATATGGACATAATCTGCGAGACAGCATTTGGGTTTAAGGTCTCATCACTGGGGATCTGATGATGCGATTGCACTACAGTACATTACCTCTACTTTGAATAGTACATGCATTTCGCTTAGATTAGCTTCATTTGTGCATGACACGCAAGAAAAATTGAAGAAAACTTTGGGTTTCACAGTTTAGCTCCTTGAGCAAATTCACAAAGGCACTTGCGGTTCTGGGAAATGGGGGTAAAACACTATGTCAAAGATACGGCAAAGCTTTTTCATTTTCAGGATACCATAATTCAGCGCAAAGCAGTCCCGCTGATACTCGTAAATTTGACGGACGGTTGGTTTACAATGCTCCAGCAGCTTGCTCTGCTGCAGTTCAGCCAATACGTTTGTCTAAACTCGCATTCATTTCTCCGTTACAGAAACAGCCTGGTGACTCGAGCCATTTCCTCCTCACGCACAACACAACTGCAGCTACAGCAAGCAGTCCATAACCGCCTGTTTAGTGCTAAACACCATTACAGAAGCACACGTCTTTTATCCGGCTCAGATCGTCTATAGGGCTCAGATGGCGGGACGAGAATAATCCCCTTCATTTCCTCCTCTCCATCTCTCTGTCACATTTCCAAGCATTGGGCAACATCCTGTTGCTGTAGCCTCATTTAAGAAAGGCTTTTTAATGAGAACTTGTCTGTTTTTTTTATTTTTAAAAGGAACAGACATAGAGAACTAGGACTAGGCTACTTTCATTTACTTCTGCAAATAATGAGGATGTGGTAATTTTGTGAATGAATAAAATGAAAACGTTGCTCATTCACATTACCCATCTTCACCATGTTTTCACATGACTCTGCTCCCCGTCCCAGCGAATTACTTACACTTATACTCACGATCAGGAAAGCGTGGCCAGTGCAACAATTTACCTTATGACTCAGTACACAAATAGGCCTAACTAAGAGTTAAACCAACTGGCTTGGACAGTTACCTAGCTCATATGATAACATTTACAAACAAGATTCAATGTAGATAACTAAGAAGAGAAAGACTTCCATTGCTAACTTAATCTTCAGTATTTTACTCAAAGCAGACTATATGCAAGTACACACTACAGTTGTGGTTCTGATCCCACTGTTACGAAAGCAGGGCAGAGCCAAAGTGGATCGGTCCCAACCGAATGTGAAAGTGCATCGTCTCATTACGACCCTGCACCTGGAGGCTCTGTGCCGCAGTCACCCACCCTGTTTTGTTCTTGTCCAGCAGGGTGGGGGTGAGGGAGCGGAGATAGGCACACGTGCAGATGAGGAGCAGGATCACTGTGAGGAGGCTCTGGAAGTTGAAAATGGCAGACTGCAAAAAAGGAAATAGCAATTAGATTTTTACTATGAAATGACATCGTGCTTTGTGAATAAATAGCATGATTATTACAAAAATAGACAAACAGATCTTCAAAACAAAAACATGAGTTGCTGTTAGCCTTAATGTGTGTCTACTGAACCACAGTGCACAAGTATTACAACGCACCACATTAGTAGTATACAGGACCATATAGTGTGCAAAAACAGGGAAAACCATTTCACTCTCAAAGCCCTAATATAGAATCTAAAAAAAATACCTATTATAGTATACTTATAATCCAGTTAAACAGGCTGTCATGTATATTTGACGTTTCCCAGGTAAGGACTTTCATTCATGTTGCAAAGATAATTGGGCTAAAGCACCACAGAGAAACAAATGTGAAGCTTGTGAACCTTTCATAAGAAGGATTTCTGTGGATCTGTCAATTTGACATAAAAAGTGAAGGAAGGGGGCAGACAAACAGGGTACAGAATCACAATCCTGAGAATTTGCTTTGCTGGAATATGTCCCTCTTGGCCTCTCAACGCCCCTGCGAGCTGCAGGTGGAGGTAGGACAAACGTGGCGATGAACAGATGTTCAGACAGCTGAGCAATCTGTCCTCGGCTCTTGATCACTGATTGTGACCTGCCGTCAATGCACCCAGACCTTCAGCGGGTCCTGCAACAGCGTTGCTGTTTCATAACATGTATGTGCAAGTAAAGGATTTCAGACTAGCCTCTAGAATTCTTACTCTACTGCAGTTTAACAACTGTAAGGCAATCTCACATCCATACAAAACTATTCCTTATTTTCCAACCACTTGGAAATAGTCTAGACATAGATTATGTCCAATATTAGCCTGTATACATGTGATGTACATGCACGTGTGTTCCACTGTTTTTGCACTGTAACCACTGCTGCATTGGTAACACGCCACCTTAGTCGCAAACCAGCTGTAACCTAGCAGTGCAAAAACACACTGACCTAGGTATGCTGGCCATCCCCGGACAGAAGGTGTACTTTCCACTGCTGTCTTATGGTTTACCAGACAATTAACATTCAGCCTCCTGCGCTATGCGCTCCTAGCTTGTGCGCGATGTCTTTATGTTGCACTCCCTCCAGAGCAGGAGTAACAAAAGTACATCACATTTCCTTTGCTTGCAAAAGCTTCCCAAACACTATGCAAATTTGCCAAGCTTGTCTTCCCTGATATAGTACTTTACATATATGAAAACCATGGACTGTGAACAGCAGAAATGGCCAGACTTAAACAACCACTTTTGCTACCGTTAGAACAGCACTTCGGAGCACACATGTGACTTCAGTGGCAACTAGGCTCATGACAGAGCATAAAGAGGATGCGACCAGATACTTAATTTCTGTGTAAATTGATCATGCTACATAAGTGAGATTAATGTGCGGAGATCTGTCAATTCAACAGCTAGATCTAAATTTAAGGCTTAAAAAACTGGATTTTTTCTGTAACAGTGCACTAGTGTTAAATACTAGCCAAGTAACTACAATCCATAGCACAGGACATAGCTATGCTTAACAAGATTAAGAAATGTAGCTTTCGGCATCCCGTTACTCCATTCCAACAATAAGCACAAACCAGAGCGGGTTTACTATGAACAGGCGAATCAACGTGACAACGAACCGTATTCATGAACTTAGTCTATACAATTAGCAACTCATAATAACTAGCTAACATTAGCCATGTCAATCACACAACAGAACATAGGTAGTTGTTATGAACCAATCAGTTGCTAATTTGATTGCTCAAGAAAATGTTCAATACTGGGCTACTTCTGGAGTAGTTCGCGTTTCATATTACTACTATTAGCTAGGTAACGTTAGCCAAGGACAGCTACAGGCTCAGCTATACGTCATACAGGTAAGCTGCTAACATCAGTTAGCAAAAAATATTTAGCTCTGCAGCTAGCGAGCTAGATACTGACTGACATATTGCCTTGGATACCAATCAAACCTATAAAAATAGTAACACGAACGTAATTCTCTCAAAAACAAATCTGTAAATTGTAGATAAGTGTTCACTAATTTACATTGGAGCTAATCTCTTACCATTGTGAAAGTAACAGCCACATCACATTTCCTGTGTGACCCTGGAAGTAGCTACCGAAGCCAGGAGGGCATTGGTAAACGTTCACTATGTGCACATGGCGCTGTGATTGGTCTATAATTTTTGGTTTAGGCATATCACCAATCCGAGGAATGCGCGCTTTGTATGCGTAGTGAAAAGCAACGTTCATGAAACCTCACGTGCTCTTCGCGCAATTTTATTGGCTGCTTTGTGTAAACGAAAATCATCTCTCAAGACAAAACAGCGGAACTTTCTTCGTTGAGGTAGGTGTACTGTACTGATGAGTGGAAATGCAGTAGCTACCCACCTAAACTGGGGATGAGAAAGTACATTTGTTCCAGCTAATCTTTGTTAAATACCTCCCACAACTATCGGAGATTTACTGAAACTAACTAGATTTAAACGTGTATGGCCAAGACACATGGGGACGTTGTCAGCCGATACTGTACAATGCATTTAGCTTGCTAAACTGTTGCTATTATTGCGGTATGAAAACAACATTGGCGTATTATAAATATTTCGTGAACAAAGTACAGAGTACCTATAACTCGTGTAACCTTCCACCATTAAAACAATGTATGTGCTATCCACGCCGTTTTTATACATATTGTATTTTGCCATAACCTGCAAACATTATGTCACAGCTCTACGTTTGGTGTAGTTCTAACAGGCTAATATATCTAGGTATACAATCGTTTCACATCAAAAACACCACATGCCACTGTTGCAGTATATTCATATGGTATGAATTGCATTGCACTGAACGGTGACCAGCGTGCATTGTATGGGTGAATTATAGGGTCAGCGTATTGTGACTTCTGTGGCAAAGAAAACCCAAGCCAATCCCAATGAATCTTCTGCATGTTAATAAAAAAAAAAATTTAGTCTAGCGTTTAGGCTAAAGGCCACCAAAATATACAATTAAGACTGCAATCCAATATGTGCATTATAACCCCTCTGAGGTGAAGATTAAAGCATTTTGAGTCCACAATTTGGGAAATTCAATCATGCTTCAATAAAGGTTTCATGAATTAATTGCTGTGGTGTAACCTTGGAATGGACAATATAGGCCTCATTTATATTTTTCATACTGTATGACCATCCAGGTTTTTATGTGCCTGAATGTGATTAATGATAATGACATTTTATGATAATATTTTTGTAAACTGTTTCACTAAACTGTTTAGCTACCAATTCGTTTTCTACATGGAATCAAATTGGTATCAACCAACATGCTGACATGCCTGCTTGGAAGAGACTGGCCAGTGGGTTTTTTTGTTCTTTTTTTTGGTTACGGTTGAGAAAAATGGCTCTCCAGTGGGAAATCTGTCAGGGTAACATAGCTGTTGTGGCAATGAGTTTAGAGATTTTCTTGAGGGATGTAGCGACCCTAAAATTATGCGCACCAGGAGAATTGTCCAGAGAAGGTGACACAATCGCACAAATCAATGGTTACCACTGGCAAGGAAGGGGAAGAGAATGGAACAGAGTTATAGGCTATATTTTACAGACAGGCCTCCATTTAATCAACACACAGTTTACTCACCCAATCAAAATCAGCAGAGAGAAGAAACCTGCGACTATTAGGTGTGCTGTCATTGGGGCGGATGGGTTCATTCCTGAACTAAACCTTAACACTAATAGCATGGAGTCTGTAATTATAAGTGAGGCGGTGAGTGACAGTTTTGGCTCAATTTTAGCCCTGTCAGTGCAGCTGCAGCCATCTGCATGCAAAACATATCCTAGTATCTTTTTTTTTTGGCATTTGAAAGTTTTTCTTTGTTTAATTTCACTGTTTATTCAGATTGCAAATATTATTGGGCTGTTTTTCTGCCACAGATCTAAGGGCTTTTCATCTCTGTTGAAAGATGCAAAGGTGTAATGTAATCCATTTTCTGCCCATCAGTGCAGGCAAGGAATTGTGGGCATTTGTACTTCTGCATGGCCTCTTCTGATCCCCCCATGCCTGCGGGCAGGTCCCCCTTTACAAGGGCCGGGCACGAAGGGAATGTGTTTTAAACACACAGCTGTTACCTCCGTACAACAGAATCTGGATGTGTTATTAGCAAACCACTAATCTCAGAAGACACCTTGAATTAGTGACTACTTGCGGTTTAACCCAAGTTTCTCAGAAGCATAAATCTTCTTGTCGTCAGTCAGAACTCATACAGTATCTGACTGTTTGCTTTGTCTGAGGAGGGAGGGGGGGACCCTCATACAGACATCGCACTGTAGGCCACAGGCAGTAATCATGCTGAATATTGTCCTCTCATTTCCACGCCATCAGCTGGTCCAATGATTCACATGAAAGGCAAACCGTTTATCATCTCCACTTCCAAATGGCGTTGAGTGAAAGCCATTATTTAACCTTCTATGTGGCCTCCATGCATTCTTCTTGCACCTTGCACCCCTTTTGACCTGTGACAAAAAAGTCAATGCAGTATTTTATATTTTGTTTGTTTTCTGAAAGGTTGTGTCAATATGCAACAGACCATACTTGTTTTTAGGTTATAGCTATGTTTGTTTTTAGACTCAATTCTTCACAAAAATAACTCAGAGGTTCAAGGTCAAGATAAATTGTGTGAAGAGAAGTGGTATACAGAGCCCCCCTGGTCACCCTAGTTAAAAAAAGACGAACAGAAATCCATTTCTCGTTTTTTCTAACTGTGTGCTCGGTGTGTCAATCTGTACCCTCAGTTTTGCAAAGGCAAACCGAACGCATGGCTGGCAAAACCAAGAGTACAGATTTCTGCATTGAAATTATATAGGGAGTACAGGGGGGCTCTGTAGGTGTTATGTGTGGAGTGTGTACCTGTATATGATGTCAAACGGATACAACTGCCAGTAAGAATGTGTATTTGGTGCAGTTTTTTGTCAGGCCTCTTCTCTTTGGGAACAACGGTATGAAAAATGCATTGTGAAGGTACAAATGCTTTTCACTGGGGTGGTACCCTATAGGCAGGCATGTGCAGAGGGGGTGGCTCCAGGTATCCAAGCACCCGCACCTTTTACCTCAAGTTCCCAACGGGCCCCTTTGATTTGATACAATTAATATTGGTATTATTATTGTTGCTACCATTCATTTCCATGAATTGATTTTGGTAAAATATATTCGGTACAATAACTGGGTATCATAAAACAGTTTTTTCTAGCTTGGTGTGCCCTGTTCTAAAATTGTACCCCTAGCCATAGTACATAATTCATTTGTACCTTTTTTGGAAAAGGAGTTATTAGTGCCCAAATAAAACATCATCGTACTTTCAGGGTACATTTGCAAATGTACTCTAAAGTTCTCTAAAGAACAAAAATGCACCTGAGAGTTTTTCTGAGAGTCTATATTGGCTCTTCACCGATTTTTCCTTCTAGCTTTGGAAGGTAATGGAACACAGCTACTAAGGCTGCTTTTTGCTGGTTGGCTTAGACACAGGCTGCCCTGCCAGCGTGATGGTTAATAGTGATGGTTATTCTGCTGTAACACCTACCATGGAGACCTAGTGGGCAGAACCAGAAGATAGGAGTGCTGTTCCCGGATTCACACTCACCCCAAAAGATTGGCATATTATGTGTATTTTTACAGGGAGGTAAAGCCATAGATTGCAGGTGGTCACAACTGGTGCTTGGGACAGGCATGGCGAGAGTTTGACATTAAAAATTCGTCCCAGTGTTTCTGGGCTACCACCGTCTCATTTCGAGCCAGCCAGGGCCACCTTGGAGGGAACATCCCAACCTTTTGGCACGGAGACGCGAATGCCTGCTTCTGGGCGCCACCATCTTGGCTCGGCGGGCATCCCTTTAATCACAGCCTCCAAGAAACAAGGAGCGACCACTTTGCCTGGCTATCAGTCACGCTCCGCTTCTTGCAGAATTGCAAGCCATTTTGATGATTCACATGAATGCAGGATATTCGGGCAGCCAGCAGAAGCTGCAGGTCTACTCTGGTTCTGCATTTAAAGCTTAGATGAGTACTTTCTGGGCGTACTCACTAAAGGCTGGCAGCCCACAGAGCTGCTTTTGTTGGAGAGTGGCCTCTGGGCTGGACCCAGGGCTTCCCTGACAGGCAGGGGGTCGGTGTCCAGAGCTGGGCCTGTTATTCACCGGTAGCTCCTGGCTACATGTTCACAACTAAACTGCAGTCTCATGGTGTACAGAATATGTCGGTGCTGAAAGGACTGTGCTTTTTATCTCCTGACAGTTGGTGGTTTTGGCGAAATAGTTTGAGTTGATTTTCTGGAGATTTGGAAAAGGGAATAGTGGAATTGTGCGTTCTCCTCATCAACAGGAGCGAAGTGAAGAAGAGTAGAATTTTAAGCATACTGGAAGTTGCAAGTCTCCAGTCTATTAAAAAAGAAGTCAAACTATGTTCAGAAATCAAGCAAATTATGCAGATTATTAAGGTTAGTAGGGTGAAAAGATAAAATCGGTCAAGGTTTTTGCTCTGGACATTTGGTTTTCATAATAGGCTAAGGAATGTCCTGTGCACAACAGAAGTGCATTAAACAGTTTAAAGAGCTCTCATTACCTCCCTGTAACATTAACAAGGATGGATTGAGATGACCAATGTCAGATTTAACCCCCTCTGTGCTGGTGCTTGTTGACCGTTCTGTGCACACACGTGTTACCTGGCAGCTGCCCGGCTGTTGCACATCCCAGCAGTCCAGGTGGAGCGCACAGCTGATTTACGGGGATTCCGAGCCCGCGCGGGCTAAAGACAGGACTGCGGGATTGCTCCGCCGACTTTGAACTGGCCCCAGCGTCTCCGCGGCAGCAGAATGCGTGGCGGGACTCACGCCTGTCATTACCGCCGGCCATTGCCGCCCGTGCAGCTGTTACCGCTGCTAATGAATGGCTGCCCCGTTTTTTTATGAGGTTAAAGTTTAATCTGTCTCCGAGCATGCACGGTCAGGTTCAATCTGTCCATGGGGTCTGCCTGTTACCTGTCCATTTTGTGTACCGTCCCTGTAAAGCCACCGCAAATTGTTACTGGTAAAAATGCTTCTGTTTTGGGTGCATAAACTGCCCTTTTTGTATAGCAACAGCTGTTCTTTTGTTTCATGAATCCAGAAGGGCGAGTAATAATTTTTGCATACCCTGACTGGCCCAGCAGTGTTCCTGGTACTATTAAAACTTGAGTTTGAGTTCCTGTGTTCACTGCGTTGCCTGACATTATGCAAAAGTTATTTAGTTTAATTCTAGTATATAGTATTGGTGGGGTCAGTGCAGCAAGAACCCTCAATAAAATAGCCCTTGACTGAGTATTGTACTCTCAAGCACAATGGGAATCACCTGGAGCAGTACATTAATGAATGGAAAATACTTTTGCACTGAAGAGTTGAAGGTGAATTTTGTCTATGAGCGTATTTAAAAGTGGGGCCAGGGCAAAGGTCACTGTTTGGCTCTTCCTCAGAGGAGAAATGACATCTTGAGTTCATGACCAGGCCCAGAGTATACAGCCTGAAGATTGTGGGGGTAAAAACCACCACTACACTGGGACCAGCAGATCCAGTTTTATTCGGCGCTCTCCCTGTTCTCTACATGGGCAGAGTGCCCTCCATGTTGTCGGTACACCACAGGCTGGCCATCCTTGCGGTGGCCCAGAACAGCCATTGTCAAACCCAATGGGGTTTCTTTGTGGTCTGGAGAAACCAGGGGCCCAACAGTGGGAGGAACTTTCATTAAGGACAACCCGTGGTGTGTTGCAGCTTCTAACACTGCATGTGTGTTCAGCACCAAGCTGCATTTACAGTAAAAACTTGTGTGTAATAATGTATCAAGAAGGCTAAATCCACAGGGATTGACAGAGGGGCAGCAATTATTAATTGTGCTGAAAGCCTTTTACATGACTCAAGGTTCACAGTAAAATACTTCCCGCAAGCGTTTCTGACTGCTTGATGCTGACACATCTGTGTTCCATATTAAAACTTTCCATGCCTTTGTAATAAAAAATCTAGAATGGTGCAATCTAACAAACATGACAGCGAGAACAAAGTGAATCACTAATTCGATTATTTCTTGAATTGTGGAAACAACTGCAACAACGCGTGTTGCAAAAAGTATATATCTTGTACATTTGACCCCCTGGTGAGCATACAAAACCACTATTACCATAATAAAACCTGCTCCCTTGTTTTATTTTTTTCTAATTGTTTGCCATACACCAGCATAAATGACAATTTTAACATTAGCATTTAAATCTTTAGTAAGGGGGTTCCCCAACTTTTTGAGTGGCCGGCCACATAAGAAAAGTAGGCAGCTTAGGCAGTGGCAGGGAGAGCAATTGTTAGACTGCCATAATTTTTAATGGCTTAGAGGGAAATAAACATCACCTTATTCAGCCTGGAGAAATGTGGTAATTGCTCTATCTAAAAGTAGCCGGCCAGTAGAGATTAAATCAGCTGACAGCCTGCGCTTTGGGGACTCAGTGTTTTAAAAGTTAAAAAACTAAAGCTTGTGATGTGAATGTGAGGCTTTTTCAATCACATAATGAGAGACGCCAGAACATGCTGACAATCCCTGACTCGTGTGAGCCAACCAAAAGGCACCGCAACAAAACCCTGCTATCGATTCAGACCAGTGAATCCCCAATATCAATAGCCCTCTTCCGCCATTCTGAGGAACATGAAGTCTCACTCTCCTACCCAAAGAATTACATTTATGCTTAACATAACGCACAGGGTCTGTTGCTTCGCATGTGCTCTCAGCTTTGAAACGTCTCTTCCGCAGGCTTCAGTCTAGGCCCAGTAGAATGAGTGTCAGCCTGCGTGAGATCAGCGTTTCCTCCAAGCCCGGACACACGTTCTTTCTGAGGGTGGACTGGACGGAGGACCTGGGGGAGGGCTTCACCGTCCTGCTTTGTGATGGCGTCTCTGCCTGGGATGGCAAAGGTAGGCGCAGGCAGGCCCTGAGTAATCCTGGGTTCCAGGAGCCTTTATTTTATCTCCAGCCCACCTTAAGGCCCAGCTAAGAAGTATAGCAAAAAGAGCAGCGCTGACATTAACTCCAAATACAAAATGTGCAGGGTTGTCATAACCATGTGTGCAAGGACACAGTGGTCCTTTTGTATTGGATGCAATTATTCATTTCCATGTGATTTTGCATAATCCTTCAATTTATTAACATTTTTTTACGTAACTTGTGTCCATGAGTCAGACAGAGACAGAAAAAACGTGTGCAAAAACTGGAATTGTTCCCAGACCCTTCTCAGTGATTGAGGTAATTTCCTGGAAAACTCCTCAGACATGTTAAACAAAAAAATTAACCGAAGATTAATTGATGCACATATACTGTATACAGTATGGTGAAATGTATGAATACAGGAAACATATTTATATCGTGGCTGTAGATCAACAAGCACAGTAGTTAAAGGGAAGCATTTTCTACAGCAGAAAATACACTCCTCCTTACACAGAGTTTAAGCATTTATGATCAGTGTTGAGTGAATGAATGAGTTGTGTGGGGTGTGATGGGAATTCAGGCATATTGTGTGCTAAGCTTTGAATAGCCTATGAGTGTCCCTTGATGATCTCAGTGATCCTAATTCAAGGCCTTTGCTTACTGTGGGAACGTAGCGCCCAAAGGTCTGCCACAATAGTGGTGGTGTAAGGAAAATCAATCAAGAATAAGTAGCACTGCATTGTGTATCTGTGCCTGTTTGTCTCTGTAGGCATATGGACCTGCATTATTAAACTGTGCCTGTCACTGCCCGACTGAGTGTGAACACAACACAATATTCAGAGTAAAATCAACTCCAATAGAGTACATTAGACTCTATTACAGTATATGTGGTCCCTGTTGGTGTGTGTAAACTCTTGCAGTTGATTTAACACAGGTATTTTTGTCTTGTGGGCCTCACTGAGATGTCGCTGTTTCTCTGTCTGTGTATGGTCATCACTAATTTTCTCTTGGTGTCTGCACCTCTCTCTCTCGCTCTGGTCATCGCTAATCCCTCTCTCCTGGCCTCCATGTGCGTAGTGTCTGAAGGTGACATTGTGCGGGAGTGTGAGGAGATGGAGATGCCGATGGAGAAGTACCTGCAGGACCTCCAGCTGGCTCTGACTGAAGAAGGAGAGCAGGCCGAGGGCTACGCCTTCCACCTGTCCCCTGCCTCTGCCTCAGCCTCTGCCCCTGCCCGGTCCGGCATCCTTCACCTGTCTTACGAGAAGGTGCAGAAAGACATCTCGGTGAGTGGCTGCGACTAATGTCCTGCAGTCCTTAGGATTTAATACATCCAGAGAAAAAATGGAAAATGAGGGGATCTCTCGCTCTCTCTCTCACACACACACACACAGACACACACACATATTCTGTACACTAAAACATTAAATCGTGCTATAGGATCCAGGCCAACATTTAGGAAGTGCCTACACTTGGATCACATCAGCTCTGGATTCTGTCTAAAAGCATGACATGAAATACAGAACATCCCGGAAACAAGTGGTCAGCTCTTGCTATCATATGGGTTCTTGGATGAAAATGCTTTTTTCTGTTATACATGCCTTTGTAGTACACATATTTTACATGACCCAAACCTATCTCGCTTTGTGAATTTCTGCTGTAAAACAGATGCGAGGAAAGAATAAATATTCACCCCCTTTTGACCTTGTACAGAATGGATACGTAAATCATGTTATGCAATGCTTGTTAGGGATCACTGCACTTTACGTGTCTCGGCTACGAATATTTATTTTTCAGTTTGGGTCACAACTCACACGTACAGCAAATTAAGTTGTATTTCTTTTTTGCGTTAAGTCAAAAAAGAGCCCCAAACTGTATTATTTCCTTCTCACCTTATAACCAAAGTGAGGGTGGATTCCTTGATGGATTTTGGGATACATTACAGGCCTTAAGTTAATGGGCTGAGTAACTCAGGGTCCATTGGCCAAAGAATATGAGACTCATTCTTAAATGCAAAAGCACTAGTTTATGAGGCATATTTAAATTCAATTCAGCATATGCTCATTGTTATCGCCCAGTGACGCCCCCCCCCCCCCCCCCCCCACTGCACACACGGTCTAAACTATCAGAACCCCCCAACTCCAAATAAAAATATTGATGTAAATCGAGACTGATTGGTACCCTGCTTGGTTGGATTGTTGCCGTTCGGTGGCGTTTGGTTGCGTTCGGCCCATAAGCCCGTCTCGTTTCCGTGTTCAGAGATCCATCCTCAGGGTCTCCCTGCTGATTTGGCCTTCCCCCCTCCTTACTGTATTATCCGAAGACCGCTGTTCTCTTCGGCTTTGATGATAGCATTTGGGTATCTGTACAATTTGCTGAAGGACAAATGGTAAGCTTAAAAAAAGATTCAATGATTCTTTTGAGTTTTAGCAAACTCACAATGAAAACTTGGATGGTGGATGGTGCATGAAGGTCTCATGAATTCAATATTCCTAAGACCTTCATGCACCATCCACCATCCAAGTTTTCATTGTGAGTTTGTCTCACAAAAAGGTTTGTGTGAGTTCTATAGATCTTGGATAACTCCAGTATCATAACTTTTATTTCAACATACAACTTTGGCATTTAGTGTTAACATTTATGTAGAAACGGTTTCCCTGTGGGCATTAATGTTGAGGCAAGGCTCCAAACTGTTTAATAATTTGAACAGTTGTACAGAACCCAAAATACCGTGCTCTTTAGAACCCAGGACCTCCCAGACTCCAGACCGATAGGGCCCACCAGTTCCTGCTGACAGAGTGATAGAATTGTTGTTGCTGTGGCTTTGTGTAAACAGTGATTAGTGTGTGTGTGTGTGTGTGTGTGTGTGTGTGTGTGTTTGTGTGTGCATTTGCAAGTATATGCATGTGTGAATGAATGAATGAATGAGTAAAGGAAGGAAAATTAGCACATTTTGTAAAAATACAAAAATATTGAAAAGGGTATAGCCTATAGTGTACAATAAAAAAACAAAAACTTTGCAATAATCATGCTGATAGTGATCGATAACTCATCAATGAAAACATTTAAATCAATTAAAACATCAGATATAAATGAGGTAGGTGGCCTTTTTATCCTCCTTCTGAGTTTTTATATCTGATGGTAGTGGTTTATACTCCAGGAATAATGGATGGCCAGTATCTTGAGGGAAATGAGTGATTTGATGCTTTTCAGCAGGATGGCCTGTTGACTTTAATTACTCTGTCAAGTTTGTTCTTACACAAGCTGTGTATTCTGTTTTGATGTGTTTTACACTGCTGACCTCATGTTAAGACCTTCAACTTTGCTAACTGATGTTGCATGCATACTCTGGTTATGTATGTAATTATAACAATTTTGTAGTTATCGGGAATTGGCTGTGCCTAATAATTACACATGCACACCTAAATGCAATATGTTGGCAGTGGAGGGGTAACTTAATATTGGGAATCTTCCCTAGCATCTGGCAGAGGGGCCCCAAATCCTGCGGTCTGTTTTAATATGGTGCTACAGGAACTGCTACATTAAACCTGTGCTCCCTTTTAATGTGGTGCTACAGGAACTGTTACATTAGACCATGAAAACACCTGAATATTTGACGATGACACAAAGCCATTCAGCCTAACCTGGTCTTAAAACAGCCTACAAGCCATAATTTTATCTCTGATGTATGTATTGGTATGCCATAGCACGAGCCATAAACGGCATAATTAAGCTGGAGTAGAGCCAAAATGTCGAGCCATCGTCATTTGAATACCCAGGTGCAGTGCTGTTCACCATTGCTGCCATACAGGTGGCAGCACACTGTTGCGTGCCTGGCCAGAGTGGGGGGATGGGTGTGAACGGGCCCGATGTTGACAGGGTGGGTGAAGAGGAGCCCACCCACCAGGTCTGAAGTCAGCAACTGCCAGGGGCTTCAGCTCCACCTAAACAAATGGCACAGGCTGGCCGTCCACCCCCCATCCTTCTGGGGAAGAATGTGAGATCAGAAGATGGTGACACTGCTTATCTTACCACCCCCCCCCCCCCCTCCCTACAGCCAGTAATCAATGCACTTGTTTCCCTGAGGCAGTGAGAGGGCCTGTATGGCTGTCCCTAGCAGGCCCTTTTAGGGAACTGAGCTACCGACGATGTGACGGGAGATGCGTCTGTGATTTCCTCTCCAGTTCAGCTGAACACGGCCTGGGTTGTTTTACACCATTAAGAGTCGGGTCTGCTGGATGGCATTAACCAACAGACCAGCCAGATAGCTTGGTTTTCAGTCCCGTCTGAAACTTGCTGTGACCGTCCCAGGGTTTATCTGTGGTAGACAGCAAACCCTGATTTTAGAATAGCATATCCCCCCGAAAAAGTGGCTGAGTTGAATGTGCGCGACAGTGTAATGTGCCACTTCACAACATAAAGGGATCTGACCTAAGGCTTGGGAGGCCTTACACCACACTGCTATCCTGCCAGTAGGGACCCAGCGAAACCACCCCGCTCCTGCTGGAGTTTGTAAGTGAGCCCCAGGCTTTTATTGGCCCATGGATGAATATGGCCTTGTTTGTTAAACAGTACTACACTGTTTGTTAAACAGTATTACACTGGAACCCAGTCTCATTCTCATGCTTTTTGATGAGGCCAGAGCAAGAACATGAAGGCCTTCCTGGAACAGCTGTCGTCCATTTCTGCCCGACGATCGACCCCCGGGCCTGCTCTGCAGGATTGTGGGAAACTTCCCAAACCATCCTGTTCTCTTCTCTGTCCATCCATAATTTCCAGAAAACAATCATCAGTTTTTTTGATTACTGTCTGTACAAACATTTGAGCATTCAGCCACCCTGTTTCTAGGCAAAACATCCCTCCCACTGCCTAACTCACTGTCCTAGTCTTCTTCACTCTAAACACCTAACAGCTGTCATAGATACATACTGAAATGTTCCTTTCTTTTTTTTTTGGAACAGTGTTGGGGGATGTTACCAGGTCTTTTCTCACATGTAGTTATCTGCAATAAAGAAGCATGTTATTGTGTGTTTTCAATGTGAAATAGTGAAGAAAGAGATTTTGGGGTTTTTGAGGTTTCATTTTGGCTTTGTCTGGTAATAGTTATGTGATGGGCATAGTATATTCCTCTTCTTAGGCTCAGTCCAGTGCACTTTTTGTTTGCCTCTCTGTTACCTTTTTGTTCTTCCAATTAAACTATAGTTTGTTGCTCATGTCTGTGATATGCAGTATTTGTTGGGTTTTATATATTTTCTAAACAGGTGTTTTGATATTTGTTAAGTTTTTGAAACTCTCGTTGAAATGTTATCAAAGCAGGTGTTTCCATTGTGCCATTGTGAATGTTGAGTTTTCAAATGGAATTGGGAGGGATGTCAAGATGCGTTACATGATTGACACCTTGGAGTAGCATATGTGATCCTGCTGTGGCCAGAATAGGAATACTGGCCACTTTCAGTTATTTGCTGGCCTGACAAACATGATAAAGTTTGCAAAGTTCATAAAAGTAGACACTGTTTTATTAAGGATTGCTCCATGATAATCGGAATGTTCCAAGTGAAAAACAAAGCAAAACAAAGCAAGGGAATCAAACCCTTACTAATTACCAGATTGTCACGTAGTACATTTTACTGGAACTTACTTCATACTTATCGTAATTCCAAATCAAGTGGATTAAGAAATATACCAACATCTGTTTATATTTTAGGTTCTGTGAATCTGTCTGTCTTCACAGCTTGGAAAGGTTGGCACTATCACGCAGAGATCTTGTTTTGTTGAGCATCAGAGAAATATGAGTCAGAAGTAAAATACCTTCCATTGCTACCATAATAATGACTGTGGGCCCCATGCCTATTATGTAGAGAAATCTTCACATGGAGGTTTGGTTTCTTTTTTATTGCTGGTTTTTAAAAACAATTTCCACTGTGCGGTGTTGGCCTACTAATTAGGCACATAAAATAGTGGGACACTGTATTATAGGATGCTCTTCAGTGACCCGGAGAAACCTCATAAACTACAACAGCATTTTCAAAATGGCTAACAGCTTATGATACGTGCACGTACATGCACACAGGAACACTCGCTCTCTTCAACACACACACGCACACACACACACACTCACACTACAAGAAGTAGATGATAGTTTCTGCCTGGTTCAACCTACTCCATGGTTGCCTATATGAGATGTGTGATGCATTTGAGATTCTGGGAAAAAGAAATACTCAATACTTTTCCATATCCAGTATGTGCCATCATTTGATTGTCAATTTTTAGTGGCAATGTTGTCATTCTTACGCACTCAAAAACCAGAGAAACGGTAAATGTTAGATCATGATTTATGTAGGCTAGCATTTCATATCGTTGACGTTTGTGTGCAAACATGGTACAGTATCTTCATTTCTTGAGAGAGAGAGAAAATGAGTACACTTAGGAGTGTGCGAGCCTGCCTTTCTCCCATCCATGATAAACATGTTCCCTTCAGGATGAGTGACAGGAAGGGTGTTTTAGGGCCCTGATGCCTGAACAGGTGTGATGTTTGATCAGCTGGATTGATGTGTTTGTACAGTTACTTTTTTACTCAACCCCTCTCCAATTACACAAGTGTGGGTGGCACAAAATTCAAGCCTTCCTATTAGGTGTATATTCTAAGCTTGTGTTCTTGTTGTCAGATACCTTGCCTAGAAACCTGTGTCGGGAGAAATCTTAACCTCTTCTCCCAACCCCGGCCGGATATATTCTGTATGTGCATTCCACACTTGCTTTCAGTCTGCTCAACAGCCTTGGTATCGGTTAACATTTTCATTCTATTGTCACATATTGTTATTATCATCATTACAGCAATGTTAGCATTATTCCTACTGGTCCTGAGTATATGCAGTTAGTCAAATAGTGTAAAAATGCTGTAAAAAGCATGAAAATTGGTGTAGGAATACATATACTTTGGAAGTAGGTATCTACAGCGAAGTACCATTATCAATTAATAGAGAATTCATCCAGACTGCAATCTGTAATTTCAGGTTCATATTTCCCCTTCTTTAATTATCACTGGAGCATAAGTGATAACACAGCGTTTATTTAATTAACATGAATATAATCTATACATGGAAAGAAATTGAAAAAGTGAATCATCCTGTAACTGCTTTTGCACAAGCTTTGAACGCGAAAGGCAGTAATTGGGGTCTGATTTGGAATGGATGTGCATGAATGTGCAGACTGGGGCACATCTGCACGGAGTAACTGATTTTCACCTCATTGCTGTGCTTTGGCTATGGTCACAGGAAACGGAGAGTGAACCTGTCTGCACAGATAGATAGTCAACAGATGTGTGCAATAAAAGGTTGCTATCACAAGAGACAACAGCACTGAGTGGGGGAAAAAAAGCAGTTGCATCCCATAATAACCCTCCTGTCAACACTTGATTTTTCTTCTCTGCACAGTCACTCATGTTAGCGTGATTTCTCCAGGCGAGGCACCTGTGGATTTCCTATGTACCGGAGCAGTAATCCACCGGCGGCCTTGCAAGTCAACCATGGACTCACCCTCGAAAGTGCATTTGCAGGCAGACTTAGATTTTGGAGGGATGGTGACACAAAATTGTCAAATCTGAGAAAATGTAACTGGCCAGCAGCATCTTGCACACTGTTCCTGCCAAATGGCTGAAGCTAAGCGGGTGTGGGCTTGGTTTAGTACCTGCTGCTGGAAGTGATGTTGCATCCTGCATTAATCACTTTTGTATTACCCCCAATGCCCCAGCGCAGTGATGGGGACACTACTGTAGGCAACGCCGTCTTTCGGATAAGATGTTAAAATGAGGCCCTGACTCATTAGCGAGGCCCAGTGGTCATTAAAGACCCCGGAACACTCTTCGCAAAGAGTAGGCTCCCAACCTGGCTCTTTCAACTTTCCACCTCATCGTCCCCTGATTCACTTTGAGTGTCTGGAAAAGCGCTATATTAATGTAATGATCTATCTATCTATGATCTAACTTTTCCAAATTTAGATTTTCCCCATTTACTCACCTAGTTTTTTATCAACCGAACAGCACAGCTGGCTTGTGGCTTATGAAGTACAACATTTCATGGAAACACTGAGCATCCATTTTAGATGTTTAGAATAATGGAGAATAAATTGATTGGTATCTTTCATAGTGCAACCAAACGGTGTACAGTTGAACCTGGGTTGACTGATGAAAATAAAAATTGGTTTCTGTTAATGTTTTGGGGGTGGGGGGAAGTTGCTGGAAGTGTGCGTGAAACCCCTCTTCCAATGGGCAGGAGAGCCAGTGCAGCCTCTGCCCATACACGGGGATATGATGTCATCGACTGCAGAGGTCTGCCCCCCCAATCAGCTCCCAGCAAACTGTCTTAGGAGATTTTCCTGGCAGCCCGCTTCCATCTCTCTACTGTACTGTGGCTCAAGGTTCTAAGGCTGAATCCATCCGCCAGCCTTTCCCTCCTGTTCAGGGGGAGCTGTGCCAATGCTCCAGGTTTGAGCCCAGTGTTGCCAGGTCAGCCATCCCGTTTCACTCAGGCAATTGTAATCTTTACAGAAAATACTTGCAAGACCTGCTTTTCAGTGATGTGGGGGCCAAAAAAAAAAATTGATGTGCTGTGTCTTTCACTTTTGGCACATAGAGCATCATGGGAAATGCCATTTGAAAGATAATCTCTTTAGTTGTCCTTGAATTGAACTTCCCTCTTTAAATGACTTGCGGTGGAGGGAGTCCAAAGCTGTCTAGCTTTATCGTTTTGCACAAACCTTCTGGAAATCCTTTGGAACCCAAGATATTCGGTGATGCCGCAGGTTACACTAAATCCATGACTTAAGTGTGGGTAGATGTTTATGCAACCCCATTTAATGCGATTTGCATGTTGAATCCCACTGCTGGATATGTTTCAGTCTATACTGCTTGCAGTATATATATATAAATATATAAATATATGCCACTTTCTGTTAGAAAGAAGGCGGCACGGATGGTGCAGTGGGTAGCACTGCCGCCTCACAGCAAGGAGGTCCTGGGTTCGAATCCCCGTCGGCCGGGGCCTCTCTGTGTGGAGTTTGCATGTTCTCCCCGTGTCTGCGTGGGTTTCCTCCGGGTGCTCCGGTTTCCTCCCACAGTCCAAAGACATGCAGGTTAGGCAGATTGGAGAGTCTAAATTTCCCGTCGGTATGAGTGTGTGAGTGAATGGTGTGTGCGCCCTGCGATGGACTGGCGACCTGTCCAGGGTGTATTCCTGCCTTTCGCCCAATATATGCTGGGATAGGCTCCAGCCCCTCTATAACCCTGTTCAGGATAAGCGGGTTAGGATAATGAATGAATGAATGAATGAATGAATGTTCGAAAGAGCTTTTTGCCCCAGCAATATGGCCTCCTTAGTGGAATCTGGAGGTTTAGCACATGAGAACTTGACAGTGAAAAAGGCTATCCCCCAAATCGCAGGAAGGAATTAAATATATGGTATGTTGCCTGCGGCATGAATCACTTTGGATGCTTAATCACCTTTATGATAATAAGATATCAGAAAAAAAATATATATATATATTTTTAATTTCCAAACTGGTCTCCTCTATGTCTCTATAACATAATAACATAAACATTGTGTTGATGAGTAAGTTAGTGCCTTGTGTGCTTTTCCCCCACAGGTATACAGTTGTAATTAAGTTTTTATTCAGTTCTCTGTTTACTCCTTGAGAACATAATGTCTGGTGGTTTATGTGGTTTTATACACACGTCTTTTCTTCTGCCAGAAAACTTCTGAACCTGATGATAAAAAACCTTTTTTCCTTTGGAGAATCATAATTAAGAACCTATGACTTTTTTTTTTTTACACTGCCAGTGAATTTAGTCATACAATTACAATTCCACATTAAAAAAATGACAGCGAAATGAGGATAAAATAAATACAGTGCGGAGGGCATTGCTGCAGGCGTAGACTCCCCCATGCAGTACCTCTGTTTACACAGGGAAATGAATCCCCTCCTGTGTGGGCTACGGGGGGTCCCATTCCAAAATAATCTCGTGTAGTTTCCAGGTATGAGGAAATATGAGGTGCCGTGTTAACATCAGGTTACAGGGAGAGCCATAACTCAGTAAAAGTAATCAGTGAAAGGAGTGTGACTATGGGTGACTGGACCGTAGATTTTTGTGCATGATAACAGCCCAGCTTGTGAAAAGGCTTGTGTGAGGCTGTCACCAGTCCGACCGCTTCTGACCTCCTTGCTGCGAGGCGGCAGTGCTACCCAGTGCACCATCCGTGCCGCCTCTCCTGAATATCTCCCACAGAACTTATCAGGAATGACCTTCCTGAATCAGCCGAGTTGATTGTGCTGGACTAGTATCATTCCAAAGACACAGAGTTATCCTTCCATTAGCAACACGGAGACAGGAATATTGCTAATATTATGCTGGGGGTCTTCTGTGGAACTTGGGAAAGAAGGCCCTTCAAAGCGGGCAGAGACGTGGTGTTTCACCATGTTTTCCCTATGCGGATAGTTTGAGAGGCTAAACTGCGCCTTAGAGACCAGCATCTGTATCTGCGACCAGTCAAAGTGGTTTGGGGAAAGTGGAGCTTTTGCCATGTGGTGAGTGTCATGCCCCCAGCCTGCCTGCTTTGTATCTCTGTTACACGGTTCAGCCGCAGTTGGCGGGATGCCTCTGGGGACCACTGTTATGCAGAGACCGTCATGGAGTAGGCCCTTCCTATGCAAGTGGTGAGCGATAAAAAACGCTTTCTCAAACATCTCATTTAAAGTGCAGGGCCCCTACCACAGGCCATGCCCAGCTTTCTGCACTGCTAGCGGGGATGCACTCAAGCCCTGATTAGTCTCAGCTCAGAGGCTGACCCACATCCCACACCGAATACCAGACTTCATATTGCTTCGGATGTTACAGTGATTTGGCAGAGTCTTTGCGGTGTTTCTCTGCAGTCAAAACTACACCAGGAACAACTTGGCATGTTATTTTTAAGGCCAGCCATTTGCTTGACTGGAATGTCTAAAGTGCATGCTCTCCTGGACCTGAAAGTACAGTGTGGGGGGTAAAGGAGCTGGGGAGGTGCTAAGCGTGCAGGGAGGTGTGAAGCCTGCAGTGAACATGAGGGTGGAGGCGGTCTCTATCACAGAGACACGGCCGCACAGCACAACAAGGCCCTGACCACGGTGTGATGGAAATGGACGCCCGCCAGGGTGACCCCTCTGGCTGATAGGGAGACCTGGTCCCGCATGCTCCCTGCGGCGGTCCTGTCATCCTGCTCTTCACACCACCGATTGCTGCAGTGCCCAGTCAGGTGTTCTCTGTGACCGCCTGCTCTCCCCTGAGCGACCCAGCAAGCCTCCCTCTCAGCAGCGCTCAGCGTCTCTCTCCGACACGTACCGCCACACTCCGCTAGCGTGCCGTCGTCTGATAACACCCCTGCCCAGACTGACCCCCGGGGCCCCAACTGCCGTATGGGGGCCACATGTTTCAAATGGATATTGGGAAGTCGATTGTGCTGCTGCCATAGTGTCCATGAAAACAGACGGTTTTAGACACAGAAATCATTAATGCAATGAACACTGAATCCTGAAATCATGTCCTTTGGTGTTCTATAAAAAGGAACTACCATGTCTTGATTCCTTTTGAAGGAATGATATTCAATTAGTAGAAGAATATTGATTTCACACGCTTTATTACTGTGTGTAAAATTACATTTATAATGGGAAGAACAGGAAGGCATGTGAGAGCGCAGGGAAGGGGCTGACTGCTCCTCTGATCTCTGATGCTGGTCTGGTGCAGCTGCTTTTTCCATTTAATGGTGCAGTGTGAGAGAGCTGGAATAATCATAACATAAATCTGCTCTGTTTCCCACAATTCAGTCTTTATTGTGGGGAGGAATGATCCAGTTGTGCATTTCCGTTGTGGTTGTATACCGTCATTAGAGTTCAAATTACACATTACATATACCATTCTTACTATAATAGACATTTTCATTTAGTAAGATCTAGTCTACCAAATGTGTTTCACTTTAGTGGGACCTAAACATTTCACTTCATACCATTCAGCTGTAGGGCATTTTACATAAGTGTGCCTCTCTGCAGACCCCCAAAAGGAAACAGACTGTGTTGACCATGTTAACACAGGGTCAACAAGGTTTGATGAAAAGTGCTTGTTAATACAGGACTATTGCTCCCATCATTGTGCTGCCTCTGCGCAATTCTGCCACCTCAGTGGAATGCTCCCAGAACTGATGAGTTGAAATAGCACTGTATAAACCATGGGTTTTCCGAATACAGTGGTTGGTGTCTTTAGATAGCTAATGATGTGGGAAATAGTTTGGTGTCATTGGTGGTGTAGTACACTGGTTGCTGAATAAAGATCTTGTAGGAATAAACCACAGGTAATGCAAGTTACTTGTGAATCAGCATCCAGTAATACAAAGGTTAACCAGGTTTGTTGGACATACAGAGATAACATCAGCATGACCATTGTTACTGCCATCTTGTGACTCTTTATGTGATGATTTGTTGTTTTCCTGTAAACCCTGGGTATATAGAGGGGAACGTGGAATGGTTTGAGGAGACTTGCTCATACGATCTCCTGCGCACTATTTGCGTATAGCCATTCATATTACAACTTGTAATTCTTGCAACACATTGTCATTCTATTTCTGCAATGCACATTGTTTCATAAATTGTATTAATTTGAACCTACATCCTCTTGGCTCGCACCACTGCACACTTAGCAGTTTAGAGTCCTAGCAGACATAGACAACCTAGGATACCTGCACCCCGTAGTCACTCGCCTATACACCAGTGCCGTCACAAGATACATACTAAGTGTATAATTGTAGGCTATACAGGCCACAGGCACGTCCGCGTCTATACAAATAGATAGCGATCATATAGAGCCACACTATTGGCGGACATTTGCAGTTCCTTTTGTTGAACTGTTAGAACAGAGGAGCAGTTGAACTTATCTTTTGGAGTCAGATAAACGAGAACAAAATTAAATTAACCCAGTTCCAGTAGCATTGGTCAGACTACACGCGTTTCCTTCTCCTCTCGGATATTTCCGCCTTTTGGTGTATTTGGGGGGTTTCTTACACAGCCTTTAAGTCCTTAGCACTGTTTAGACCCTGTTTTGGAGAGTTCTTCAGCCACCTACTTTTCCTGTTTAGACCCCCATGTCTCATGATGTATAGTGTGATTTACTCTTTGAGTCTTTTTAAAGCTGCACTTTGGTAGTATACTTCTCTGGGGAAGCATTTTTTAGCCCTAAACTACAAATTGTTCCAATTGAACTGAGTAAATCTTCTGTCGCCCTGGCGTACACTCAGTACATCCAAATGAATGCTATCTCTGGGGGTCAAATTTAATTTCGGGTCTCAAAACAGCCATAAATATTTCATTGAAATTGCTGGTGATGGCCTGAAAAGACGCTCTCTAAGACCTTCAGTATGGCTCCTCTGGCTCATACGCTCACGGTTCTGCCTGTGTGCTTGCAGGTGCTTCGTGGTGAATTCCACTACTGTAGTCCCAGGCATATCTGCCTGCCAGTCTAATCGGCTCCTGTGTTCTGCGGGGCATCACCGAATGCCAAAGGAAGTGGTCCTCACACACCTACCCCCGAATGCCAAAGGAAGCAGTTCTAAAATTTCCCTTGGGATGAATAAAGTATCTATCTATCTATCTTGTCCTCACACATCCATCCCTGTTCCAGAATAGAGTGTCTCCAGTGTGGCAGCTGTCGATGTGGCCTGTGTTGTTTTGAGAAGAAACAGAGAGGCCGTCAGAGAGATTTACGGCTCAGGGACTGGACCTAACGGCCGTGCCCACCCCCGCACACCTCCGCCTGGCTCTCCTCACCCACCCACAGGCCAGACAGCAGGAAAGGCAGGCGACAGCTCTAGATTACCCGTGTCCGCAGAGACGGCCTTACCTCTCCGCTTCCCGCCTTTTATCGCTCCGCGCGGTGGACGCTCTCGTCCGAGGGACGGACGCATGGGCAGGAGCTTCCTGCTGACGCGTGTTAAAGCCCTGCGCCCCCCCTCCCCGCCCCCGCCGTATGGAGATTAACGGCTATTTTCAGCCCGGGGCAGAGAGAAGGCCGGGAAACGGAGGGCACAGGTAGGCGGAAACGGCGGTTTCAAGGACCGTGTCCTCTGTGCCCACACAGGACATCGCCAGAAAGGTCAAAGCTTTCTCAGAGGACTTGTCCCAGCCATATTTTCTTGTTACTCCCAAAATAGCAGCTGCAGTAATGTAACTTAAAAGCACACCTTTCCCGGCTGCCTGTAATCACTTCTGCTAAATCGTTATTACAGTTTGATGTACTTTATAGTCTTTAGATGGACTACAGCTCCTACATATTTGACCTTGGCTAGTTGGAAGTTGTAACTGTGGCGTGCTGCTGGCTACACTTGTGAGACCTCACTGGTGTCCTTATGGGTAGATAAAGGGGAGAAATTAGGCTTTCAGCAGGAAGAGATAGCATATAAACATGCTTCTATCACTCCAGCAGCCCAAAACAGAACAATAGTATTTTTAACTAATCAAATGTCACTTTTTAAATGGCATTTGTAGCTCTCGGGAAGATGACTGTGAGGGGAACCTTTGTAACTTCTGAAACTATTGGGAATTTTTAAGCAAGCTGGTTGTAAAACTTTTGTTTTGAAAGTGAAAAATTTTGTTGGGATTGTTTTCTTTTATAGGTAAGGCATTATGAGGAGAAAATGGGATTTTGAAAAAGGAGAAGAGAAAGAGGGGCAGAGCAGAACGGAAGGGTTTGCTTGCTACACTCCTCCGTTTCTTCATTCATTTATTAATTCCTGGCATCTTGTTTTCCTTTCCCCTTTTCACACCTACGTTTGTCCCTTCAGAGAGCTGACCTTCAGTCCTGCTCCCCGAACCTGTCCTGTGTCCAGACAAGCATGACACCCCCTCTGATAATGCTGTGCTCCTGTTTCCACCCGACCAGCGTGGGTGCCTATCCGCCAGATTCCATGACCTTCACTGATAAAGTGGAAAAGAGCCACAATCTTCCTTAGCCACTTACTTCCTATTACACATTCGCCAATGGTGGATCTTTGAAAGCAGTGCGTGGGCCTACTTACCTGCAGTGAACCCTGTCTCTTAATCCAGTCATAGTGTAGGGTACTGGTCCCTCTCCTGCTGCTCTTTGGCTTTGGCCTTCATAGGACATAGGGCTTTTACAACCAGGTCGATGTGGAAAGAGGTGAGCGGAGGTAACAGTAAGGGGATCCACATGCCCGGACACTCAGTATGGGGCTAAAAGCTTGGGGCAAACTGAAAGGAAATGGAAGACTTTGGGGTCGGTCCAGGCAACGGCTGTGTGCGTCAGGGAGACGCTCACTGTCTGGGAGGGGGGGTGATTATGGGTCGAGCATCTGGGGCAAGTCAGTGTTGGGGTGGGGGTCATAGCCAGAATTTAGGTGAAGGACCCTGGTCTTTGATCTGGAGACTGGAACCAGCATCCCGCTGGTTTTAATGCCCAGTCTGTCTGTGTAGTTATGGGTCTGCTCCAGGCAGTGCAAGCATTACCGTGACAACAGACCAGACTCTGATTTTAAAAATGAAAAAGACAAGAAAGATGACGTGTTGAAGCAACGCCGTCCTCCAAGATTTACTTTGGATCCTGTATTTGATGCGTCATTATATTCCTGCTAATGGGGCAACTCAGCCCATGCAGTCAGCAAAAAGGGTTATAGAGGTAGCAGAGCCCCAGACGTACTACAGCATGGCAGCTGCAGCTTAGCTAACACAGTTCCAAAGGCCTATGAGGACTGGCAATCATTAGGATTTTCTAAGCCGTCATAATGGGGGGTCAACTCAATGTTATGTGCTGTACCCTTAAGGTATAGTGCTGTGTACTGCTGCCCTTGATAAATGTCATTATTTGTTTAAATATCTCCTAGTGAAGTGAATCTGGCAATCTCCAGGAGTTTCAAAATTCACTTTTGTGGTCATGTACTTTTTTCACTGTTTAGGCTAAATGAATAGCCTTGATTGGATGAATGGCCTGTTCTCACTAGAATAAGCTTCTTATGTGTATTCCTTTTCTTCCTCCTCTGAAGACATAGAAATACCTTCTTTGAAATATTATGATGTAGTTCCTGCCACTGAGGAAACCAAGGTGTGAGCTGGTAATTACCCATATGGCCTTGCATGATTAAGATGAGCCTTGTGGATTTTTTTTGTTGACATGTGCAATGGGCCACTGCTAATTGGGTCTTTATGGAAGTATAGGGAAATGTTTACTCCTGATATGGAAAGTTCTCAGGAACTGCATGATTTCCCAAATTGTAGATGTAACAGGAAACATGAAAAACATGGTAAAAACTGTGCTATTCTGGTGTTTTGTCATGCATTGTGACAAAGAATATATTTGATCTGATCCAAACTGCCATTTCCACAATAAAAATGTTCCCTCAATAAAAATAAAGAAGAATATAAAATGATCAGGTTATAACTTGATTACATTGCAATTTAAGTCTGTTAAAATGTGTCATTTGTTCATCATGCTTTGTAAAGTGCAGGTCTGTCGACATTAAGTAGTGGGTAGCAATACTGCAGAGAGACAATCTGTCTTAGAGCACGCTGTCAGATTACACAAGCAGCTTCTTGCCTGCACTGTTGGAAGAACATCAAGTTTATATTTGAGGAACATATTCACTCCAGAATCACAGCATTGTGATGCATACAGTATATAAGTAGAAATGGTTCATCTGGGAGAACGGGAATCCCGTCTAGCTGAATGCCATTGAGAGAAAAAATATGATATGCACTGAAAATATGCCTTTTCCAAAAGTTCAAATCTGCACATCGTCGAATGCTAGTGAATACAATGTGTACAATTTCAACATCAGTCTTCCCATTGAATCAGATAGTTTACTTGTTGTGACTCTCACTGGTTGGTATGCCTGCATTCTGGTTGGTAAACAGCATATCACCAGAATTTACAAGTTGTGGAAATGGCCCATTATTTCTCACTTTTATGGAAGACTTTGTCAGAAAATATTGTGATGTTCGAGCCCAATGCCATGGGAACCATTTAGATGAAATATACTGTTTAGTGTTGATCTGTCTGTTGCTTGTTTGAAGAAAACAAGAAGACCTTCCTCAGCGAAGCAGGGCGGACGTAGGTGGCCTGTCCTGGCTCGGTACGTTACAGGTCCGAACATGTGGACCCCATCAAAGTGCCCATGTCAATCGCAGCAGAAACCACATCTGGGTCTATGACTAAAACAGGAAGACCGGTCTGTTATGGATACACCCCTCGTATATTTTTACAATTATGTTTTCATATAAATCTGTTAACCCAAATGGGCCTAAATCCTCTTTAAAACACCAGGACCCTGTAACTCTTCATAAGTGGAATGTTGGTACTTAGGACATACAAACCTGTTTTCCGAAAGAGGGGGGAAGAGAACGCTATAATTCTGTTGTCGGGGGGAAATTTCCTGTTGAAATGTTGTTTTGATGTCTAACGGTTATCGGTCTCTCTGTGGTTTTCTGTGTGAGGATGTCTGTCCCTCTGAGAAGAGCCTGTTCTCTTCAAAGAGTCCTGAAACTTAAAGTTAAGTTACGTGTCATTGTCAGAGTGTTGAATTCGGCTGTGGACGCTGAGTGGTGTTTTACAACATTTGACAGCTCCATGCCCCCCCCCCGCCCCCCCTTTATTTCCCCATTTGCCTGCATCACCACCCCACCCATCTAGAATTTTCAGCGTTCCCTGGCCTCCTTGACCTCCTACTGCAAAGGTCCTCCGTGGTTCTGGATTTAATCATCACCGTCATCCCTGATAGATTGATATTGTCTGGAGTCTGTCCAATCTCACAAAGATCTTCTTGTCTGTGTGTGTGTGGGTGTGCGCTTGTGTATGCACGTGTGTTTTGTTTTCAGAGTCCCCTCAGTTTTGGTTGAGCAGCGTTGCTCTTGTGGCTGTAAATCCAGCCTGCCACAGAGGGCCCAAAGGTGATCTCGCTGCTGCTGGATGTAGATCTTAGACAGGAAAAACAAACACAGAAGAAGTGCTGAGTGTTTTGTGCTCAGGTTTTGAGTATCCCACCCTGCCTGGCAGATGCGCTTCCCATAAGACATGTTGAGAGGCTATGGCAACAGAAGACAACATAGGCCTGGGTTATGAGTTTCCAAAGCGCTGTTTGTGGATTTGAAAGCCCGACCCATGCAGAGCCTTGGATTACCAATAACGGAGAGGGATTCAGAGACTCCCACAGCCACTGAGCCATCTCCAGCCAGCCGGGGAATGGAGCTTTAGGACTGAGAGGTGTGGAGTTTGTAAGCGGGTCCCGACAGACGGGGATAAAGCTCCTCTTTTATCGCGCTGACGAAGCGTGACTGATTTCCTGCTCCGATTGTTAAAGCGCCAGCGGTGTCTTGCTCTCGGCGGTCTACGGGGACAAAGCTGTCACCTGCGGTTTTGTGGGACGCTGGCAGCTGCCCACCATGTACCGGGAAGGCCGTGCTAAGGGGAGCGCTAACGTGCTAGTAGCTGGGCCTGCATTATCAGACTGTGCCTCCACTGCCTGTCAGCTGTCTTGCTCCGGAAGCCTCCTTTTCCAGCCGAAAGGGGGAAGCTGAACACCTGCTTTGGCGAAGCTTTGGTCACCGCTGTCACGCTGCGACCTGTTCGGCCACCTCGTCTAAGGAAAAGTGCTGGTGAATTATGGGTTCAACGCAGTTGCACATGCTCATTACCTTTACGGGACAGAGAGGAATGTCTCAGACTAATATGTATACCTCCCGCCATCTTGTTTTTACTACTTGTGATTTAAGGGCTAATTTCTTACAGCTCTACTCATTTTTTATAGTGATCTTTTATTTCAGGAGTTTTCATTTTATCCTTAATTTCTTATTGCCAGCTGTGCTGTTTGAGGTCCTGCCATTCCACCAGCAGTTATGCTGCTGAAGTGTAGCAGTCCTGTGATGCACTCACTGGCAAACCCCAACATTTATATATATAGTTCTGTATACCAGGAAAGTTTTTGGTCACAATTTGTATGTATGTTACTTTCTAGGGAATTATCTGTTTGTTTTTCTGTAACCTTTAGTTACCTAAATCTCAGTAACCACTCAAACATAAAGTCTAAAAGTATGTATTCCAAAAAAAATACAAAATAGAATACATGTGTATTTCACTCTTTTTCTTTCCTGCACTTCCTGGAAAAGGATTTTAATTGTGATTTTATGTCATCATGTCCCAGTTCTGTTCCCCTCCAATCACTGTCCCCCCCTCCTCGTTCGAAGTCATTCATGTTGATTCCCCGCCCTTCAAAAATTCCCCCCGTTTTGCCAATGTGAGTGTGTTGTGTTACCGTAGCAATGGAAGCTGAATGGAAAGGCAGCCTTTGAGAAAGTTCTGTTGAAGTGAAAAAAGGGAAATAAAACTATTGCGTCAACTTTTCTGTCTCAAGACAATTAGCCATAAATGAAAGCGTCAAAGATGAGTAATACCTCACTGCGTAGTGTTTCATGGCCACTTTCAGCATTAATAGTGCAGAAGACGTGTGCTGTGTTGCCTTGCTGGAATTCTTCTGGAAATGTATTGGCAGTACTGTGGCTTTTTACATCTATTTCTAAATCAGATCTGCTCATTGACTGACTGGTTATTAATGGAAACAAAGCCTTTTTCCATTCATAGTTGAAATTTGTCATAATGCAGCACAGCTGTCTTTCCAAACGTGCTTCTCTCCTGCTCTTTTAAATGTCCTGCAGAAAGGGGGTGTAGAGGGAGAAGAAGCGGGAGAAAGAATAGGGGGGTTTGTTAATCGGGGGCCGATGACAATGTGGTTTCTTTTCTCAGAGAGAGGCTGTGCTTGAGCCCTGTGGACTTTGGGGAGTGGGACTTGTTGTGTCTGGTGTACTGCTATCAAATGCGCCATGCTGTTGCCTCTGGGAGCAGTGAGAGGTAGACCACTGTTTGTTGCCTGCGTGCTGAGTCTCAGACTGAAAGCATACCCTGGCACCTTCTTAAAGGCCCACACGCATCACCGTTCTCTTTCTGATTTCATTATCTGAAACACCCACAGGTTTTTCCCTAGGTTTGTCCCTATCCCTGTTTACTTGCCTCTTTGATGACAGCACATACTGTATGTATGATAATTCACACGTTCAGCATTTTACAATGTGGCCTTTCATATGGCTTCCAGTGATGAATGCATATACACTAACATGAGGTGCTGGCACACAAGCTCATACGCAGACCCCCGACCCCCTGGTCTTCAGCCTGTGAACGTCTGGGTGTTCTCAGAGAGCTGGGCGCGTGATTGGTTCTGCAGGCTAGTCCTGCTCTGTGTCACAGGGAACTAACGCGGCGCTCACTTTAAGGCTCCTCTTCGCGCCCGGTAACCCGTGGCGATACCGCGGGACCCACACGACGCGGCCTGCTTCACAGGGGGCCCTCCTGTACGAAAGGCATCCAGGCATTTTCTTTCTTTTTGTTCTTTTCCCGACTATTTTGAAAAGCTCTCGCAGCTGTGATTTGACTTTTCTTTTTTTGGCGGACCCCGCGGACCAGCGGGAAGAGGCTGGCATCCGCACAACAGCGGTCCCTGTTTCCCTCTCTCTCTCCATCGTTTTCATCTGTCGTGCGCCCTGCTTGCCATCGCTGCTCTCTTTGTTCTGCTCTTTGGCTCCGGTCACCCCCCCCCCCCCCACTTGAGTGGGTGCCCTGAGTAAAAACCTCTTCTTCAGTGCATAAGGAAAAAGGGATGGACTGAGATAAACAAACTGACTTTGTTTAAACTGTGTTGTATAAAATGGATCTTTGACTTGTTTTGGTGGGTGGGTAGTTGGGGGTGAGGGTGGAGGAGGGGGCTGACAGGGACATCATGGCTGAGCTTATCCAATGGAATAGTTTACCTCTCACTCTGTTATTCCACTGTAAAGGGAAGCGATTTGACGTTTTTATCCAGTGCAGCTTACGAAAGGTGCAGCTGATACGGTGAGCAAAGATCACTGGAGCTAGAGATGGGCAGAGATATACCAAAACCAGTGCTGTTGGTTTTGTTTCCAGACACGGTTTATTCAATAAACACTCTATAAGGTGTAGTCTGAGAAGGTGGCTTTTAGGACATTCGTGAAAAACAGCCAGTGTATCTGCTTCCTGACTACCTATCTCAAATTAAATGTTACATTTCTAAAAACCTCTTAATGATTTGCTGCATTTGCAGACAAAACACACAATCTCAGCATGTTACAAAAGGCAATTTAAACTGGCTCTGCCTGTACAAACAGCAGGCAAATCAATATACAATGGCAATTCTCCAAACTTTCCACCACCGTTATTATTGGCTCTAATGATAACTGATGATTGATTGACACACCAGCCAGCTGTGCTTTGCTTTACAAGTTAAAATGAGACTTAGAGATGAAAAGTTGTGTGGTCAGAAAACAGGTGTGACTCTCCAGGAGAGTTCAAACCAGTATAAATGACAGGTATGGCAAAGACATGTTTGAAGGCAGAAGTTCAGCAGGACCCATGAAGTTCATAACTGCTGTAACCATGTGGCATTTTTCGGAGAACTGTAACTTCTGCTTTCCTATGGTTTCACCACTGTAAAACAAGAAATTCATTTCTGTGAGGATAAAGTCGGATCATTCACATGCCATAAAATAAATCAGGTGTGGCTGTGACAAGTGTTGTACCAGAAAATTAATATTTTGATAACTTTTGTGCCAGAGTTACTTATTTGAGAATTCAACAATTTATACCCACTTATATTGTACTGTTAATGTTGTCAACCTACCATGCTAATGTTCTTCATTATAATTAACTATGAAGCATCTAGTCAATTTCCATAGCTGTGGTTTGGTGTCTTTACCATCACAGCAAGCTAAGATGGCATCTAATAGCGAGGACTGTAATATTAGAGAGAGCACACACGCGCACACACGTGCACACACACACACAGTTTAATGTTTGATTTCTAATTGGTGACCCCTCCTGTTTAATAATCAATTTAATCTACATTTAAAGACCAAAGTTGATTAAATCTGGGCTAAATTCATGGGAAAGGACAGTGTGAATGGCAGAAGATCGAGGAGAGGATTTCCTTAGTTAGAGATTAGCTCATTAGCATACACTTTCTGTCAAGGGGTCAGCCTAATTATGTCTTTGGAGGCAGTAAATGATGAGGCTTTCACTGCTGGACTTTCACTCAAACCTCGGTCCTGTCTCCTGCCTGTGGCTGATGAACTCTTCCTGGAGCCTCTTCCAGGGGCAGGGGCAGAGAAAATGGGGGTTTGGAGATTATTTGAGCTGTTTTTATGGCAGGAGCTGTTTTTGCAGAGCAACAAAACTATAACCATTTTAGAATTATGAAATATTGCAGAAAAAAAATGTTTTATAAAAATCTCTGTACTACAATATACTACATGTGTTTGTTAGATAATATAATGTGTCCGTGTGATAGGCTGGTTTGGCTCCAGCACCATTTGCTTTAAAACAGATGAGCTCTCCCATTAAAGTGTGGGCATAAACACGTTCGCCTGTAGCATGGTGACCTGTTAATTCCTGAAAACATGTTTCAGCACATCAACGCTTCCTCTTTATGGACTTACTTGTTTAACAGGCTTGTAATTAAAGGAAAACAGAGATGGGTTCTGGTGGTTTCATTGGACTGTGTACGATCATGGAGCTGAAACAGTGGTGTAGGCATCAGTAGGCGCTCAATGATGTTTTTTGTGTTCTCACAGGACACAAGGCTAGCTGAAAGTGAAAGCTGTGAAAATATCTAGGCTCCTGAAATTAAACATTGCCATAATTTCTCTAAGGGTGGGACAGGCAAAAGCATGACATTTTCTTAGCGGGTGCAATTGTCAATTTTAGTTGATCATTTCTTCTAAGTGTTAGTACAACAAAGGCAATATTTTCCGCTCAGTATAGTCAGAGGGTGACTAAACTGAGTTATGATTTGATGTCACATTGTCAGTTATTACGAGTCTAAATGAAGATACAAAATAATAAACAACTCTGTTTATGGCCGAATAAAAATGATCATGTAATGCAAAAGAGAAGTAGACCATATTAATACATACTGATTCAAACGAGCCTTTTAGCACATCAAAGGCCACCATTTACCTACACAATGGTGAATATTCAGCATGGGGCCTGTACTAGAACACACATTGAGTCTCTGTTCCTACATAGGAAATAAGATCCTGAGGCCAAAAAGGCTTTTGTATTGCTCAGTCATATCCTCGTAAAACCTGCCAATTCATTTTTGTCCCCTGTAGGGAACATGGCAATATTTTACTGATTACTGATTTGTCTGGATAACTGCACTGGGTAAAGCCCTGAGTCCATGTTCCAGATTTGGGAGCATTCCAGGTTTTACTCTATACTGCAGTAAATACTGACATAATTATACTACTTTATCTCCATAATCCTGCCTCCTGATACAAGCCCCTGTTTTTGTCTTTCAAGCCACTTGCATTATTTAAAAATAATTGAAATACTTAAACTTTTTTCTCTGCTGGGTCTCAGGAGGATATTGCCGACTGGTCCAGAGGATGTCATGTGTGATTGTGAACAGGGGTTTGCTGTGGTGGGGTACAGTGGTATTCATCCTCCTCAATGTTAAAATATCATCTCTTCCAATTGACACTTTAACTGTGTGGCCTGTAGTGTGTTAGGACCTACTTAGTGGCTGCTCCCTGCACTATCTATGATTGCTATTGGTTGCATTACATTACATTATTGGCATTTTGTCAGATGCTCTTATCCAGAGCGACATACAGTTGATTAGACTAAGCAGGAGACAATCCTCCCCTGGAGCAATGCCGGGTTAAGGGCCTTTTTCAAGGGCCCAACGGCTGTGCAGATCTTAATGTGGCTACACCGGGATTAGAACCACCGGCCTTGCGTGTCCCGGTCATTTACCTTAACCACTACGCTACAGGCCGCCCCTTTGCTGTTGGGTCAGATAGTCTGCTTAAGATGCCATTATCCAAGAGTGGAGGGATTTTAGGCCCACCTTTTATTCATTCTGAGCACTTAGATTCCACATGGGCCATTCAGCAATGGTATACTATGTTCTCACCCATACCGTGGATTAGAAATAAGTAGGGGTAGGATCATAAGAAATGGTCTCCAGCTTGCCCATGGCTGAACTGAGGATCTTCAGCTTCAGTGCTGAGGATGTGGCTGGTACCACGGTAACCTGAGAGACACAACTGGCAAAATTTCAAGTTAGGGAAGGACAGTTTTGTTGGGTAAAAAATTAAAGGAAGTGGTTACTTTTCCAGTATTTATGTTTTTGTAACATAGAGGCCCTACAGGGGATGTTTGGGCCAGTCAGAGTAATGAGACTGAGCCTGGAGCCCTTTGCTAGTGCATATCGTATGTACAGTGATGTCAGGGCCCTGGCTCTGACCCAGCCACGGTATGCAGGGTGTCCTGGTCCCTGCACAGCCTCACCTGCTGTGAGCCGCGGGTGGTCCTGTGACAGGCTGGGCCTGTCCCCACACAAAAGTAAAGATGTTTGTTTGTGGATTCAGCCCCTTTCAGCCCACCTGGGCTCATAACTCATGTGCATAATACTGTATCACTTTGTCAACCCTGGTCCTGCATCCCACAGTGTAAGAGAGTATCTGCATTATTGGTAGGGTGACACCAAACAATCCAAGATGGCTAGCTATATGCACTCAATACAGTACGCTGCAAAGTGATATCAACTTGCGATCTAGGAAATAGGCCTACCTGCTGTAGAAAAACTCATCTTACTGTGCTTCTGGCAGGGTGATTGACTCTAGAAGCATAAATGGATCTAATGGTCTTCAATTTTCATCTAATGGTGTTGAGGTATAAGGCCAAACTAGGTGCCACTGGCAGACTCAACTGGCTGCTAAACTTGTGGCTGTTGGAGTGCTCACTTCCCCTTCTTCCTTCTACCCGCTTCTGTTCACTGTGCGTCATCCTGAAGACCGTTAACCTGGGGAAAGTTGGGACTGGATTCTTGTGTTTCCTGTTTACAATTAAAAACGAGAATAAATAAAGAAAAATTGGGTTAAGACTTGTTTGCCCACACTGTTAGATTTAAGGGCAAATGTTTATTGAATAGTCAAGAGGGTAGAATGTATTGCTTGTTTCTACACATCACAAATGAACTGAATGGTAACAGTAACTAGCACTGTAACATATTTTCTGTATTTATATTTGAGTGTTATTTCAATTACTCACATATCCACTTATAGTCCGTAGAGGAAATGTAATAATCCCTGGCAAATCTGTGATGTTCAAAATCATGCTGTAATAGTGCTTTAAAGGAAAGACATTTATTTTGGGTTTGGCAAAGCTCTTATTGACATGAGTCAGGTATTCACAGAGGCAGTCTTCATCCAGCTCTTAGCACAAACACATCTGAGCACTTTTATAGAAACTGGGTGGGGATGCTGAGCAGTCTCCTCTGGCAGTTGCAAGGCCATGTAAATGAATTATATGACATTTCTTCATTTTTTGCGAGACACTGGTATATTTGTGCTAATATAAGTTTTAAAACATTCAAAATGTTCTGATGTAATTTTTGTACACTTCACATGTTTCAAATGTGTCATATACAGTATATCTAAAACGCACATAATGGTCAATATCTGGATATATACTAATAAAGCCTTTAATTAGGAATTATTCTTTCCTGATAAGTGCCTGATAATGCTTTTTATGATGACATGCAGCACACCTTTGCTGATATTTAGCCCGAATGTAAAACAGGTTTTCTGCAAAGCGAAATAAGTTCCCAACTTCTCTTGGAACATTAATTTATATGGGTTTCATCACCTTAAGAAGACTATCACATTCATTTTTGAAAGTTTATTTGAAGGTTAAAACCCCTGTTTTGTATGTTTTGCTTGTCGATTTCTCAGTTAAAATTGTGACCACTGTGTTACTAATTCTTCTGCGCATTTATTCAATAATTTCAGGTAAAGTGCCTTACTCAGGGGTACAATGGCGGTGTCTAACCTGGGAATTCAACCTACGGCATTAATGTTGCAAACCCTGTTCCCTAACCAATATGCCACAGCACTTCCCAAATAACAAAGGCCAACCCTTTAATTTAACCTTTACCTAACGCTAACTCCGTCCCCTAAACCTACCCCAGACCCAAAAATAGGCTCAATTGTCCAAGCTCCTCACCCTATCTCTAAGGCTGAGCCCGGCCACCCTACGGAGGAAGCTCATTTCGGCCGCTTGTATACACGATCTCGTTCTTTCAGTCACTACCCAAAGCTTGTGACCATAGGTGAGGGTTGGGACGTAGATCGACCAGTAATTACTGCATTACTGCTGACGCTGCACCGATCCGCCTGTCGATCTCACGCTCCCTTCTACCCTCACTCGTGAACAAGACCCCGAGATACTTGAACTCCTTCACTTGGGGCAAAGACTCGTTCCCAACCCGGAGGGAGCAATCCACCGTTTTCCGGCAGAGAACCATGGCCTCGGACTTGGAGGTGCTGACTCTCATCCCGGCCGCTTCACACTCGGCTGCAAACCGCTCCAGTGCGTGCTGAAGGTCACGGTCCGATGAAGCCAGCAGAACCACAAAAAGCAGAGATGCGATTCTGAGGTCACCAAACCGGACACTCTCCTCACCTCGGCTGCGCCTTGAGATCCTGTCCATGAATACCACAAACAGGACCGGTGACAAGGGGCAACCTTGGCGGAGTCCAACACCCACAGGAAACGTGCTTGACTTTGTGCCGAGAATGCGGACACAGCTCTCACTTTGGTTATACAGGGACCTGATGGCTCGTAACAACGGCCCCGGTACCCCATACTCCCGCAGTACACCCCACAGGGTTCCCCGGGGGACACGGTCGAAAGCCTTCTCCAAGTCCACAAAGCACATGTGGACTGGATGGGCAAACTCCCATGACCCCGCCAGCAACCCTGCCAAGGTAAAGAGCTGGTCCACTGTTCCACGGCCAGGACGGAAGCCACATTGCTCCTCCTGAATCCGAGGTTCGACCGTCGGTCGGAGCCTCCTTTCCAGTACCCTAAAGTAAGCTTTCCCAGGGAGGCTGAGGAATGTGATACCCCGGTAATTGGAGCACACCCTCCGGTCCCCCTTCTTGAAAATGGGGACCTCCACCCCGGTCTGCCGCTCTACAGGTACTGTCCCCGACCTCCATGCGACACTGAAGAGGCGTGTCAGCCAAGACAGCCCAACAATGTCCAGAGCCTTCAGCATCTCAGGGCGAATCTCATCTACACCCGGCGACTTGCCACTGAGGAGCTTTTTGACTACCTCAGCAACTTCCACCAGGGATATAGGTGCAGATTCCCCCGAGTCTTCGGGCTCTGCCTCTTCCACAGAGGACGTGATGTTCGGGTTCAGGAGCTCCTCGAAGTGCTCTTTCCACCGCCCGACAATATCCCCAGTCCGGGTCAGCAGTTCTCCTCCCCTGCTGAAAACAGCCTGAGACAAGCCCTGCTTTCCCTTTCTGAGTCGTCGGAGGGTTTGCCAGAACTTCCTCGAGGCCAACCGAAAGTCCTTCTCCATAGCCTCCCCGAACTCCTCCCATACCCGGGTTTTTGCTTCAGCGACTGCCGCAGCCCTTCTGGCCACCCGGTACCTGTCTGCTGCTTCAGGGGACCCCTGGGCCAGCCAAGCCCAAAAGGCCTCCTTCTTCAGCTTGACGGCCTCCCTCACCGCTGGTGTCCACCAGCGGGTTCTTGGGTTGCCGCCCCGACAGGCACCGATGACCTTCTGGCCACAGCTCCTGCTTGCCGCCTCTGCAATGGAGGCTTTGAACATGGCCCACTCGGACTCCATGTCCCCAGCTTCCCCCGGGATGCGTGAGAAGTTCTTCCGGAGGTGGGAGTTGAAGACCTCGCGAACAGGGGCCTCCGCCAGACGTTCCCAGTTCACCCTCTCTACACGTTTGGTTTTACCGGGTCTTTCCGGCAGCCTCCCCGGCCACTTGATCCAACTCACCACCAGGTGGTGATCAGTTGACAGCTCTGCTCCTCTCTTCACCCGAGTGTCCAAGACATACGGCCGCAGGTCTGATGATACGACCACAAAGTCGATCATCAATCTTTGGCCTAAGGTGCTCTGGTACCAAGTACACTTATGAGCTACCCTATGCTCGAACATGGTGTTTGTTATCGACAATCCATGACCAGCACAGAAGTCCAATAACAAAACACCGCTTGGGTTCAGATCAGGCAGGCTGTTCCTCCCAATCACCCCCCTCCAGGTTTCTCCATCATTGCCCACGTGAGCGTTGAAGTCGCCCAGCAGAACTATGGAGTCTCCGGGTGGCACCCTTTCCAGGATGCCGCCCAGTGACTCCAAGAAGGCCGGATACTCTGAACTGCCGTTTGGTGCATAAGCACAAATGACAGTCAGAGCTTTCCCCCCAGCGACACGTAGTCGCAGAGAGGCGACCCTCTCGTTCCCCGGGTGGAACTCCAACACAGTGGCGCTCAGCCAGTGGCTTGTGAGTATCCCCACACCCGCCCGGCGCCTCTCACCTTGAGCAACTCCAGAAAAGAACAGAGTCCAGCCCCTCTCCAGGAGTTTGGTTCCGGAACCAGTACTGTGCGTGGAGGTGAGCCCAACTATATCTAGTTGGTACCGCTCCGCCTCCCGCACTAGCTCCGGTTCCTTCCCCACCAGAGAGGTGACGTTCCACGTCCCCAGAACCAGTCTGCGACGCCGAGGTTCAGCACGCCCGGATCCCCGCCTTTGCCTACTGCCCGTTGGGCAAAGCACCCGACTCCGATGCCGACCCCTGCAGGTGGTGAGCCCACAGGGCGGCGACCCCACGTGACCAGTTCGGGCTGTGCCCGGCCGGGCCCCATGGGATAAGGCCCGGCCACCAGACGCTCGCCGACGAGCTCCCCTCCCGGGTCTGGCTCCAGCAGGGGGCCCCGGTTTCCCTTTTCCAGGCGAGGTAACTGGGTCATTGTGTGGCCGTATCATGGAGTCTTTGAATCGCTCTTAGTCCGGCCCCTCCCCCGGGACCAATTTGCCTTGGGAGACCCTACTGGGGGCTAACAGTGCCCCCGACAACCTAGCTCCCAGGATCACCGGGACACACACGTTAAGGTGGCGATTCCTCGGAGGGGCACTTGAGTGGGTATTTCCCACTCATTATAATACGTCACATAACATTTTCTGGAGGTATTTCAGATTGTGTCATACATAAGCCCAAAGCCTTGCATTGGTGTATTTATTTGAGAGAGAGTTTCCATCTCAGATTGTTATGTTTCCAGTTTAATGGTGTGCACCTGCTATTTAGCCGGAGGTGTGTCAAAAAATGTGAGAAATTCAACCCCCTCGCCATATTAGTTCTGCAGCTTTATGAGTGTGACGCACCTACTGAGACATCTCACCTTTTCCATAGACTAAGAGTGGCTCAGTTCACATTGGTTCTTTTATAAGGAACAAATATTACTTCGGTTTGAAGGATCAGCCCAGAAAATAATGACACACAGGTTGTTTGTTTAAAGTGTGTATGAGAAACTGTTTTTTTTTTTCATTATTGTGTTTATATTATGTCTGCAGTTTGGGTGATATAGGAGCAGTCAAATGGTAATAGAAACTACATCGCTTTTCTACTATACTCCCATTGCAATGCAATTATGCGTCCGGTGAAGTAAATGGTCCTTTAAAGACAGTATTTTATCTAAAAATACTTTTATCTACTACTAGTTTTCCCTTTCTTCCCCAGCACCTACTGTTTCAAAAGCATGACGTGCTATATGCAAATCTTGCTAAATTGAAATTAAGATGGTGTTGAGGATATAATGTTAGATGTAACAGCGGTAAACTCTTAGTAAATGCTCACAGGTTGGCCTAAGTTCAGGCAGGTCTGATTACAGCGGCGTTCCTTCCACCACTGAGAAGAGCTGAGAAGAGTCAATATACTGATTTTCTGATTTACTGATTGTGCACATGTGAGTCTTAAAAAAAAAAAATCATAGTACATCAGAGGATGAAGAAGCTGACTGGATTACTCGATGTGTATCATTCCTCTATTCATTTTGTGATAAAACGTTCATATGGCCATAATGGTGGCATAGTCATCTTCACGTTTGATGTGGTACGTTGATTGATAGGTATTTACACTGCTCACAGTGCGAACCAGTCAGTCTGTGATGATAAGCAGAAGCCGTGCTCAGAACACACAGGCTCCACAGCCCAGGCCATGTGGTCAGTGGCTGGGGTCAGTTGTTAGTGTGGAGACAGGTCAGGGCTTTGCCCAAAGGGCGTGAGAAGGTCATGGCAGTTGCTTTGCGCGCATGGTCCTCAGGGAACACTCAGCCTGATCTAAGATGGCCTGAAACATACTTCATTCTGGGAGTGAACAAGGTATGTCTCTTTTATAATTTGCTAACAGGGAGGTTTCAGAGAGTGGCCGTGTCATCTGTGCCTCCTCCAATCGGAGTAATGTTAAATCGCAATCACAATTTCATTGTTCTGTCTATGTTCTGTTATATTTAATGAAATTATATGTAATTATGTCTAATTGCAAACATCACAACTGGAAAAAAGTAACACAGAAAGCTTTCATGCTGCATTCACTGGTATTATATCTAGTGTATTGTGAACTTTTAATGTACCAAATCCTTCCCACCCTGGGTGAAGCCAGGGTCAATTATGGACTGCATGCCAGAGATTTTGGCCATAGTCTGCAGGGAAATGTTAATGCAGCTTAATTAAAACATTTCCTTGATGTATAATTGATAAATGAAGCTACTTGATCTAGCTGTTAGTGTTACATTGGTTTTTATTTTGATATTTAATTTCTGGATAAAAAATTGGCTTGAGAAACAGAAAACTTTTTCTTCTTCAGGAGTGTATTATACTACATTTGCCCTAATCCCCTGACCATTTTACTGGCTTCTCATGGTAGGATGTATGCTAACATATTTAAACCATATACAAGCTTGCATTGACTGTGTGATTGTTCAAGAGACAATGTTGGGTTGCCCATTAGGGAAGACATCACAAACATGCAGCAAGGAACATTTTTGTGTTTGTGTGTCCAAGCTGAGTGCTTTCTCCTGGCTATGGCGTCCAGGGCATCCAAACCCTTGAGATAGGCCTTGTGCATTATCTCCAGGCACTTCTCTAAACGGGCCTGAATCAGCCTGATTAACCCATCAACCATTAGTTCCGCTGGGCCCCCCAAGTGCCCGTGACCTTTATCTGTATGGGGTCGCCGTGGGAAGTGCTCAGCGCCCAGGACCGTGACACTGGACTCGGTATCCCGGTCTCTCCACCCAGCACCTCTGAGCGGTGAAACACAGCTCCACAGACGCCATGTGTCCGGCCATCCTCGAAGAGCACTGCTCTGATAGTGACCATCTCAGCCCATCACTGCGAGAGGCCCCTCTGCTGTTTTAGGGACCCTTAGGGACAACAAACATTGGGATCCATCAATAAGTCCTTATGCCCATCCTGAGTGTCTCCTCTTATCTCTGTGGGAACCATGGTTTGATTCTAATGGCATACACAGGGGTTGTAGGGTCCAGAGATGGCTTTGTTTGACTATGTTGCTCTGGACAAGTAAGCTCCTTTCTGCCTAATGTGTGTATACATACATACTGTGTAGGTCTCGGTGGGCTCCACAGAAAAGTTACCCGCAACATGTAAACACATCGTTTCAACACTTTTAGGGAAGCAGTAATCACCCCAACTCAAACCATAATCCCAAGAAAAGACATTTTGTGTCTGCCACACCACATAGAGGAATGGCTGTGGTTTCACTATACCCATTGTTAAGCTGATGGTGAATGATGGTGTGTGTTGTTTGAAGGAAATGGTATCCTGTGTTGCCAAACTGATGAATGAAAAAATCATATTTATTGCTGAAACAGAAAGAATATTGAAATTAACCATGGTAATTAATGCTATATCCCGTCTCTCTCCCTCCCTCTCTTCTTCTCCCTCCCTTGCTCTCTCCCTCCCCAGTTCAGGCTTGGCTCGGTTGAGCTGGGGCCTGTGGCAGAGCCCTCGGAGGTGATTAAGGAGCTCATTAGCCATGGGCTGGGGCGCAGTGGCCAGCTACAGGCCAGCAACCTCCACCTGCAGGAGGAGAACCAGCATCTGCGAGAGGAGCAGGACCACATGACGGCAGAGTAGGTGATCACTACTGCCCTTGACCGCGCTTCCCCTTTTCTGTTTCTGCTCTGTTCGTCTGTTTCTGCGTGGCGCTCGGGTGAACCGGACACAAGACCGCCCGCAGAAGTCTCGACTGTGTGTGTCTGAATGCGGAGCTTGTTCCTTCTGCCGATGCTTTCCGTGGCACGCCACAATACCTCCGGCATGAGCCACGCGTTGTCACTTACCAACCCTGACATTGGTGTAGCGCGGGTGCTAGTGACGTCATGGCTGGAACACTGTACGCCTCTCTCCTCCAAGCACAATGGCTCTATTTTTGGCTTTCTAAATTTGGGAGGCAGGAATATTGAGCTCCAGGAAATAAAAAAACGTAGGTTGGACCGTGAGACTAATGTATAGCATGTGTTGCTGCTTAGGCTGACGCGAGTCTGCCTGGAACACACGTATTGTGGTTCTGACACGGGGCAGGGTGGGGAAGGGGCCCCACCCGGCCGTCTGTCCGGACGCTCACCCTCCCACGCCCCCGGAGCGTGTGAAGCATCTTCGTGCGTCAGCCGGGCTCACGCCCCCTGGCTCTGTTTACTGCCGTCTCCGCGCCGACGGTCTCCGCTTTTTCCCTTACCAGATGGACCCCGTCCCGAGGATCAGCGATGACACCATCGTCCTGTTCCCCACGCGATATCCCCGCCCGCCCCTCCCGAGAACAGTCAGAGCGGGGTTTTTGTTTTTTAAAGAGAGGGGAGGGTAGAGGGTCTCTCTCACACGTTTATATTCGCCCTCATTCCCCCCGGCTGCTCTGCAGAAGCCAGAGAAGTCAGACACATTGGCCAGGCTTGGCTGTGCGTAAGTGGACCGTATGTTGACATCGTCCCTCCCAGCCAATCCATTTGGGCTTCTCCTTTTAACATTGGTGTAAAAATAGCAATAACACGTTGATGACCACAGCCCCCTTTCCCTGTTCTATGTCAGCTTTCCCAGCTTGCATCATGTTCAGTTTGGCTTCAGGGTTTCTTTCTGACCCTAGTTTAGTCTACTGGGAGAGTTTGGCGCTCTATTGAGAAATTTGATTGCGCATTTTGTGTAATGAAAAAACTCTTCTTTAATTTCTCCATTGTACCATTGACCAACGATGAATGGTTTCACTTCCTTTGTTTGAAATTTTGATGTCAGAATCAAGTGAAAATTGCAAGCTTACATAATAAACCTGCTTATAAACTCAGATTCTAACACACATCCATTAGCTTGTCTAAGATTTTTAAGATTGTTTATCAAGTTATTATCAGCTTCACAAATCTTCTTGAGTTATTTATCTTAATTCCAAATCTATGTTGTTAGGAGAATGAGTGTAAATTCAGTGTAATGTAATCCTGCCCCGTTCATGTGACCACCAGTAGTGTCTGACCTTCAGTGACCTTTCAATTGTTCTGCTGGTCATGTGGCCAGCATAGATAAAAGTGTTTTCTTGAAGAATACACAATTATTCAACTACGCACATTACTGAGGTTGTGTAACCCCTTCTAAACCACTCCCATGTAAATATATACTGTGTATTCATCATAATAATTTAATGAAGTGGGTGCCAATTGGCCCTTGATGTCAAGGAATTTAATATAGTTATTACTACAGTGGTTCTCCTTGTCAAATATAAACTCTGCCAATGTGAAACTGAATGTTGTACGTCGCTCTGGATAAGAGCGTCTGCCAAATGCCAATAATGTAATGTAATGAATGGGAGTGCTATTCTCATCTCTTGTGTTCAAGTAGCCAAAGCAAATATAGCCATAGCCATATCAAATAACCCCTGCCTCTCTGCTCAGGAGTGAATCCTCTGGGCCCCATCTCCCATCACCCCGAGCACCTCCCTTTCTCCCCACAGGATGGAAAGGTACGTCCATGGGAAGGAGGACCTGGAGAAGGAGCTGTACTCGCGCTTTGCCCTGGTCCTGAACGAGAAGAAGGTGAAGATCCGGGGTCTGATGGAGAAGATCAGGCTGCTGGAGAAGGATCTGGGGGGAAAAGGGCAGAGGTGACAGGATATGACCTCGCTTAAGAACACAATGCCACCCAGTCATGCCTGGCAAAAAAATAACTGAAACAATGAAGATATTTGCTTCCTATGGTAACTTAATCGATATTACTTCATATAACAATGGGGTTGTAAGATGAAAAACCCCAATGCAGAACAAATTAAGTTTCTTTTTCCTGAATAAATGCTGAGATTTCTCTTATTACTGTGCCTTCAGCACATGGCACTGTGTCATGTTTTCCTGTTGAGGAAATGTTTATGCCGTAACTTAGTGACACGTATAGTAGTGTAGCTGCTGGTGTTTCACCACAGCTGTGTTGCCTAGGGATGTTACGTGGTTCCCCCTTACTCTTTCTGAGAGGAGAATGTGAAAGGAAAAGAAGCCAAAAACTAGCATGATAAACTGCTGTGGTAATGATCTGAAACATCCATTGCTTCAGCTCAGTAGAGTAGCATTATTAATATAGATAGCATTCTGTTTTTTTGGAATGTCAGTTATCTTCTCCCAGGAGTCAGGGAATCATTTCCCGGTTTTCCCCCTACTGGCTCTTGTTTTCTGCCTTTTAGAGTTCCTCTGGAAACCACTTCCCCTTTGGAGCTTTGTGACAGCTCGGCTTACTGCAAGCTGATAGATTGATATGGCTTTGAGCAAGAGGGGACACTCCATCCTTCTTTCACAGGCCCTCCGTTTATCTCCTTTTTCCTCACTCAGGGAGGGGTCTTCAGGAAAGGGGGAGGCTTCGAGAGAGAACGACGATGAAGGGGGGACCGTGGCCCCAGCGGAAGATGAGTACGGGGGGAGCACTGACGAGGAGCAGTCGCAGAGCCCCCCTCGGTCTGAGGCCCAAACAGCTCCTCTCAGAGGTGCAGTACCATATGGTTAACATGCTTTTTCTCTGGCTAATTAGCATCAGATCCTGGAAGAAGTTCCAGTGCAAACAGAAATTCTGGGTAGACTACAGCAGAGCCTGCCTGGCAGTAATCACCCCCTTATGAAGAGCTTGACAAAATTACAAACATCAGTTTACTCTGGGCACTCTTTGGACCTGATCCGAACCTCTTTCTTCCCACATGAAGAGAGGATCGATTGTTTTGTCTGCTCTGTATGAGCCGTCAGGACCTTTGATCAAGATCACCGCTGATGTGGTTGTGGTTTATCACTGTACGTTTAGTGTTAATTCTCTGAGGAGTTGTTGGGCCAATCAGGAGATGTGTGGGCATCCATGTTTGAACTCCACATTTACACACATGCAGTGTGCTGGTATTTCAGTCATCTTGGGTAAAGGTTAGTGCCACTCATTAAGTTGCTGGGCCGTACCTTTGCCAACCACAAAATGAGTCTTGGAAACCACTCCAGACGTTCCCTCCCATGCGGTCCCACGTGTTCTTTTCCACTGTGCTGTCTGGTGGGAATAAGAAACTCTTAAACTTATAGATCCTGTTGGCATGACTAAGGGGCTGGTGGTAAGAATGTCTCTCTCATCTCTTCCCCCCGCCATTCCCTCTCATCCCTGTGCTTCTCTGTGATCCCCCTCGGAAGAAGGTGTTCATCGCCGTCTGTTCCCTCCAGACCTCCCACTTTATATGAATGCACAAGCTCCAAGTTGTCAGAGTGGGTTATAGTTTTTGATTTGCTGTGTTACAAATACTTTATATATATATATGTGCTTGAACCATAGACTGTAGAAAAATATGGACCAAGTGCCTGTTACGTCACCCACTGACTATCCATGGGCTCGTGAAAAGCGCTTTGAAATCTGCAAGTCAACTTTACTGGTGCTGCCATGTTGTACACTTTGGAGCCAAAGACTGCTCAGTAGGGAAGCCGATGCAGCTCCTCCACTAAGCGTGTGTGAGAGAGTGACATATGCTGTCCTTGATTAGTCCACAAAGTATTGCTGTATTGTCCTAATAACAGAGCGATTGAAAAAACTGAGATTGCCATTACATTTTCTTGTGGGAAAAAATTTTTACTTTGTATTTGCAATTGTACCATTGACTTTATATTGAAAACACTGCTGAATGACCTATACTGGGGCCAACCACTGTGGTGCTAGTGAGCACCGTCTCTCAACACTCTCAGCATGACCAAATGAGCAATGTCTGGAGACATTGTGTTATTACAGATCTGAAGTATTATTGGTTTACAGTGTAGATTGTGTGTGAACTTGGCTGTCTTCTACTTGTTTTTATGACAAAAACAGTGTTAGAGCAGAGTAGCAAACTGGAAGAACATATCCTCCCCTGGGGCTGAGGATGGTGGGGGTGAAACAGACCACCACAGAGCCCCAGATGTGGTGCTCAACCTCCAGGGCCTGTGTGTAGATGATCTGGGAACAGTGCGGGAGAGCCCTGAGACTGCTGCCTTCTTTTTCATATTCCATTCAAACTGACCTGAGCTGTTCTGTCCAACAGGCCCCAGACCTGCTCCATTTGCAGTTCAGAATGAGGCAGGAAATGGAAGGATTAACAGTCGTATGTTACCAGATATAGTTCAGCTCAAGAGTGAGGTCACATTCTGCCATCATTTCCCATGATACTAAGTAGTTCCAGTCACTGTTTTAATTGCTCAATCAAAAAACATCTAGTGATTTAAATTATTCTGACAGGGAGCGCACTGTCAGTGTGACTTGAAAAGTAGACATCTTAATTTTAACATCTTCATATATAATTGTATGTTAATTGAACTGTGTGTAGCCTTTGCTCCTGAAGCCTGCACTACTTACACAGCTGCTGTTGGCAGGCTGCAGCTGCACGATCGACCAGAGGAGGCACTCTTACATGAGGAGTCAGGGACCTTCTCTCTGCCTCCCTGGACAACCCTATGGCCCTGTGCAATTTTGTGTGGCTTCCACTAGCATGGGGGGGGGGAGCTTGGACCATGGGACAGGTCAGTGCATGGAGAAAGTGTGCTTCAGCTGGAACCACTGCTCAAATTTCCTGACGTCTGAACACCTTGATTTCGAACTTCAGTTCTGTAGCATCCTCTGACCTTTCATCACGCTAAAGCCACTCTCAATGGTCTCTCTGGGCGTTCTTGCTGTCTCCACCGCCTGTAGCATTATCACAGTCAGCTGCAGGTGATGACATAAGCTACAGTTGGTTTCATGTTAGTATTTGTTGCTAGGAAACCACGTCTTTTGAGAATCTGATTGTAATGGGGCTGTAATTTGGGTGGGAGTCCTGTCTGTCAGTGTGTGTGTGTCACTTTGACTCACTGAAGATGTGAAATGGGAGATGGAACGGTGGTTCTGCCCTGGCTTTTGTGCTTCGCGTTGGTCAGTTTCCTGTTTTTCTCACTCTTAGCAGTGGAGTAACCATGCTCAGGGGTCAGGTCAGCATTCCTGTTTTGTGCCATATTTTGGAACAGCACCAGTTGAGATTATGAAATGTGCTTTCAATTCTGTGGTATTGCACTCACACACGTGAGCACAGATGAAACACACATTGGTTAAATTGCATGGCGGCAGCGGTGGATAAGACCAGGCATCGCAATTGCAAGACTGGGAGATACTGTAGATATGTAGATATCAGGCCGATGTCCAGGAATGTTTAGGCTGAATGGTTATCGGACATGAATCTGATTTCAATCCATTTTGAAACATTTTTCTTTTACCAAATTAATTAATGGTAAAAAATAATATAAGAAATATAAATCAAATAAGAATACAGTCTGCTGTGGCAGTGACTGTAAGGCAATGTTAAATAAAGGAAATATGGTCAAATGCTTGTTATTTTTTAAAGAAACCTTACAGTGGTGTAAGAATGACAGCTTATCTGAGGTTAGAAAAAGGGAACTTCATAGATAATTTTGTGCACATGTGGCATTTCATAGTTCAGTATGTCCAAGCATACTGGACCTCATTCAGGTGACGCGTGAGATAGTGAGTGTAGATTTAAGAGAATTCCAACCTGGGCCAGCTATGTGACAGTCTTAGTGACAGAAGGTGGATTATTTTCCACCTCGTGGGACCCCTGCCCAGTGCTGGCACAGATACTGTCCAGTGCACCTCACTGCACCAGTAACCAGCACTCTGGCTTCATAAGCCAAATAAAGCCTGTTCTCAGACACTGCCGTATTTCACTCTACAAGTGAATTCAGACTGCTGTAAATCAAACTTTTCACTCAGTGTTCATTTTAGAAAACACTCTCCTGCTGATTAATGGCAGTGTGGGGAAATGCTTGCAGGGTTTCACTGCTGCATAACCGTGACTGCAAGTCAGAGATCCTGCCTTACCGCGCTGCTGCTGGATGAGAGGAGGGAAGTTTTCATGTTTTATTCACTTCTAAGTTATAAGCACACAAATGCAAAACACATCCACCCAAATTCCCACACACAAGTCTATACTTCTGTTCGGTGGCTGTGGTGATTTCCGTGGTCCGTTATCCAGTTATTGCCCTGTTTTCAACAAAGTCTTTAATTTGTCTTTGACTTGCAAGTAAAAGCAAGCTGTGTCTGTAGAGGTTTGTTAAGTTAAGGACAAATGTTGATTGAATCCCAGCCATAGCCAGAGTGAAGTAGTCCCGGTCACATGCATGTAATGTGTATGTATTTCACGAAAACGGTCACTGTGGTGATGAGACCTGATCCATGGCTTGCTCCTCTGTAAGTAACAGATGAGAGTGTAAATGTGTGCCCTCCCCTGATCAGGGGGTGGGTTAGTGTCAAGGGGTGTGTGTCTGTGATCGTGAGACTGCGTTTCCTCTTTATCATGCCTTGGCTAATTGTGTCCTGCTGTACGTGTGTGTTTGCCTTGAAGCAGACACAACCCATCCCCCCCCGTTGTTACTGAGCCACAGTGAATATTTCCCGTTGTTTCACACTTGGTATACTGAAGAAATTTTTTTTGGGAAGTTATCTCACTGCTCATCCCTCTTCCTCCTTTGTGTGTGTGTGTGTGTGTGTGTGAGTGCACGTGTGTGCGCTGTCTGTGTTTATTCATGTGTACATGTGCACACATGCCTGTGATCGTGTATGTGTGTGTTCTGTATGTGCATGCACATGCGTGTGAGTGTGTATATCTGCATCTTTCAGTGTATTGTAGTGTAATTGGATTTACTTAATATTAACATAGAAGGAAATGAATAAATGAAAAAGCAAATCAGAATCTGTTGTTTTAAGCACTGGTGCTGGGAGGGTAGTGGTACTGTGCTCCTTGTGTGTTCCCTCTGCGGAAATCGCTCACTGTCCTAGAGGTTTAGCACCACGACCAAGTTTTTTCACAAACTGATCCGTGGTCAGGTGTAAAGTGCTGCTTGCCCTGTCCTGTCCTGTTCATTTCACAAGAGCCGTGTGCTCGGATCAGCTCGTTAACTGAGCTTTGAAAGATTAATCAGCTTTTTAGATCATAGGGTTGGTTTGATCGTAGGTGTTCTTTATGCTGGAGAAACACCTATGATCTGTTTGAATATAAAGCTGTAAAAATGTAAACAATCTTGACCTTATGAATGGCTCAGTTGGAGAGAGCGTTCACCACAAGCTGAGGCTGGGTCCTGAAGCTGCTGGACCCTCCATCGTGGCATCAGCTCTCTGTGGCCCAGAATCCATCACTGCCACCACATTACCACCTCCCTAAAGCGCTCGAGGCACCCATGAGCTACAGCGTACCATCAGTAAGGGGTTTACATCTTCTGGAGCCGTGGACAACCTGTAGGGTATAAAACCATCGCTGGTTTTCAGTCGAGACCTTCCGCGGAGCGAGAGAACTTCCTCTGCTGCGCTCCCGATGTGCTGGCGTAACTTGAGAGGCAGTTCTGAAATCGGGGGAAAGAAAGGGGGAAAGCCCCTCCCGTACGTGGCGCAGACGGCGGACGCACGACTCCCACAGGCTGTTGCAGACGGCATTGTTCTGCTGGTGGAGCCCCGGAGCAGCAGACATGGTGGTCAGAACAGCAGGGTTTAATGAGGGCTTATTACAGGAGGAGCCCTTGGAAGCGCTTGAAAGACTCGGGTGTGACTTGAAAGTGGGGCTGGAAAGTGATGTCACATATTCGCCGCCTGTTGGACGGCAAGTTGGCGGTCTCTGTGCGCCACATTGCCGGAGGGCCCGAAAGAACGAAGCACAGTTCTCTGCGGCTGAGAACATCTCTTCTCCTCAAACTGTGACTTGTTTCTCATTTTCTTAAGTAACACGCGCCAGAGCAAAGTCAAGCAAAGGCATATGCAGGCCTGGAGATTAGAGAAACACAAGCATTGAGACGGCAGTGTAACTACATCAGGGCTCTGGTATTGTACATAAACCTGAATGTGAGACTAGGTCAGTCTGGAAGTGTCACCGGTATACAAAATAAACTGCAAAGTTTTGGCAAAGGTACTTATATAGAATAGTGACCTGAATCCCTGCAGTTCCCATTCACTTTGAACATTTTTGTTTCTCTAGGTCCCGAGCCTAGCCACAGCCCCATTGAGGACAGCTTGACCGACATCATCGACGTCGCTCCCTGCCGCAAACGTCGCCAACGCCATCTCCAAGATCCGGGGTCAGAGGTCAAGAAAGCGGTTCAAGAGGTCTATAAGAAGGAAAGGTAGACATGGCTAATTTTAAAAATTCAAACACAGATGATGCCTTTAAAAACTTTCCCATAACTAAAAATGCATCTGATATTTTTGAAAATCATACTCCAAGGCATAAATGTATTGCTTGACACATATACTGTATATCAAAGTTCATAGCAAATCAGTTGCAGCTGCATGAGAAACAATATGCAGGAAACAATGAGTGTGTATCACTCGGTCCAAGCATGTGCTTAACAAGTGTGGGAAAGTTCACGCTTATATTTCTTGATTGTGAAAAGTATTTTGTGTTAGAGATTCAGTAACACACTTGATTTAATATTTTCCTTATGTTCCACTGTAGAGCTAGGGGGAAATTCTAAATGATCACATCTGTTACCCAGAAATCCTTTCCATAGAAAACATTTAAATGCCTCTTTGTGGGTCCAAATCTATCTTACATAGGGCTATTTTATACTCATGTAAACTGCAGTTACATGAGTTTCTGTTCTTATTACGCAAAGTAACACCTCAACACCATCCATATATTTTCATTTTCTTCTCTTTGTTCAGCAGCATTCCTTAAGAGTAACAGTGTGGGCAACTAAAATGCATGAAAAATGATTTACAGATATTCATACTGGATGCAAATGCAACAGTTTTAGTGATCACCACAGTACTTTACATCCCGATATAACAATTTAACAAGTTTTTTTACCAGGGCAAATAGTAAGCTTTGAGTGTTAGCTTTGGCGGTATATTTTGTATTTTAACACTAAAACTTAATAAGCAGACATTCAATCCTCTTGGCTCTGTCACTTGGAGCAGTGGCTTCAAACTCTGTGAACAACGAAGCCTGACTTTAGACTCTACATTGGAAGTTGAATCACGGCATTCTTGAGCTGAAGGTTCCATGGGTGGAAAATGTAAATAGCGACAGGAACTTAAGCATGTCTCACCAACACAATCCAATGAAAACCATGTGCTGAAGCTCTGTGCAAATTTCCACAGATAAATGATCCAATAGATCATGTATCCATTGGTGTTTTGAAACTCCCAGCCTATCACAGCACACGGAAACTTACTGTGCTAATTGGAAACACAGAGTGGGGAGGAGAGACCACTCAGGGTCTATATCTCACATTGATTAGTCCCTGAACATGCACTTACCAAGTCCTCCTGTGAAATGTTACAGTATCTTTTATTCTGTTTTAATATTGCTTCTTGTTCCTGATGCCAGCCCACAGCATCTGTTCATTTGTAGTGTGCTTTTCTCAGAAATGAAAGAAGAGCAATGAACAGAAATGCAATGAATGAGTGACAGGCTTGTTTGATATCGGTTGGAGGTGAGGTGCAGCTACACTGAAATGAGGTCACAAAGTGCTATCCTTGCATTGTCAGTTAGTCTAAGGGAAGGCAGTTTGCCATGTCTGGGGAAGTGGATGTCATGCAGCTGAAAGTGCGATTTAAGAGCTGGGAGTCAGGAACCCCTCTGAAGTGTTGCTGCAAGAGCTGAGGTCAGTACCTGCCTGTCGGTTCTGTCATATTTGGGAGGTGTTAGACCTGGATGGCTGCCTTGGTCCACAGTGCATGTGACGCACAACTTTGAGATCGGTTGCGTTAACACAGGATCCACAGAAAAAAGCCAAATGCAATAAAAATACAAAAATACACTGCATTCTATGCACATAGATATTCCGATGTCCTTTTTTTAAAGATCACAACAGACAATGGCCCAGACCTGAACTACAACTAAATGAGTACTGATGTTTTTTTTTAGCCGATCGTCTTTTGTTGGCCTGCATGTTTTTAAAAAAAGCCATTGGTAGCATTGTGAAAGCCAAAGAGACAGCGCTTGATTTGAGTGAAAAGCTGAGAAATGATTAAACACTCAAGCTATCTTGCTGGATATGAGTAAATTAAAACAGAAACTTCAGGTTTGGCGTGACTGGCAGTTGCCATTCATTTGTGTGGAGTAAATGCAGGCTCACATTTTTTTGTGAGGCAAATAATATTGTTTGAATCCAGCTAGCCCAGCTCCTCATCCATTTCCCATGTAGTACCACTCCTCCAAAGCACTGTACATTAAATGCACTGATACCTCACTGATTTCGACCAGGCCTGATATTATCAGGCAGTTTTTGTCTCTTCTGAATGTAAATTGCAGTGCATCTCAGACAGTTCAGACCCCATCTAGCTCCTTTGCTACAAATAGAGGAAATGAAAAAATATTTCCTGTGAATCTCTGGGAAGATTTTGATGCAATTTCTCTGTATTAATGAATGGAAAATGTGCATAATTCCCTGTCATTCTCACGCCTCCTGGGATTTCTATATTTATAATGGATATAACTCCTCCAAAAGCTACAATTGCACAACAGCAGAAGACCTTCACACAAGTTTAGTGCAGAAATGTTTTTCAATGATTTATTATTTTAATGTATGATGATAGTTATGCATGTGGGAATTTTCTGTGTTGTCCTACACTTGTGTTGCTCAGGGGTTCAGTAGCTTTCCTGTTTTTGCCCTTGTGAAAACGTGTGTAATCTGCAATAAGTATCAATGGCACTTTATTTTCACTGCGCTGAGAGACTGCGCTTAACAGAAACAGTATGTTTTTTTAATCACAATTCAATTTATCTCTGGCCACTGAACATCTGGAGCACATTTCTAGCACATTGTCATCAGGGTAAATGCATTTGAATGCATAGGCCTGTTTAATGTCTGGTTCTGGTTTTGGACTCGGTGCATGGAGCCGGTGCCAAAAGATTTTCGTTTTCCCACCTTGCATTGTGTTTAAAACAGTGATAGTGTTACCTCCCTTAACACTCCTCTAGTTCTCCTCTCTCTTCATACTCTCATTATTAGAGCTCTATCAGTCGACTGGTTTGCTATTAATGTGGACTTGAGGAAGCCAAACAGGAACCATGCTTGGAAAGACGCCTTGCAATCATGGGAAAGGTTGAAATGCTGGGGCTCAATTTGACATTTTCCATTGCACTATTTAACACGGAGTTTGTGCTTGCCATAGACCCAGCGGAATCATTGGAAACGATGATGAAGAAATTTGTTACGCTGCAGTGTTTGACTCAGAAATAAATGAGTGCTGTGAGCGTTTAACTTAAACAAAAGCCTTCACCTGAGGCTGCTTCAAAATCTGGAAGGTTCCGTGTTTGTTCGTTTTTTGTCAGAACCACGAGTGCTGTGTGGTGTTGGTAAGACCATAGCTGATTGGTCTGCATGTGATGGGCGGAGTTGGCAGGATGTTTAAAACCTTTCTCTCTGCCAGTGCCCTGGTCCACTCTTGCACCCTGCTCATTTGTCTCTAGTCCTGCTGTTAATTACAACAGTTACCCCGGGGAACAAACCACAATAGCTGCTTTGGTTGTGTTTGAGGTGTATGTTTGGACGGCTGTGTCATATTCTGTGACTCATGACCAATATGGAGTGAAACCCCCTATTTTCCTGGTTCCAGAGTCAAGCTTGATGGACGTAGACAGCACTTCATAACAACTGTAAATGTTTACTGCGAACCCTAAGGCTTGGCGGTTCAGCCCAAAGAAATGTGCAGTTTGAAGTGAATAGTGGGGTAGTTTCTTGTAAACACCTACAGCAGAGGTATTTGCTTGTTTCCAAGCTATGTTGGCTGTGCCTGTTTGCAAGTGGATGTCTTGGAAATGTTCTCAAGCCTATTGAATAGGTTTGGCGTAGCTTTTTCTTACTGCTCTCCTATAGGAGGTATGTGATGCAATATGTAATCAGAGGTTTCTCTTTTTCCCACATAAAAAGGAACCCAGGTCACCCTTAAAAAGATAAAGGGTTTCGTCGGTGGCACGCATGGGTTGATGAATGGGCATGATGGGAGGTGGATGGCAGGTGGGTCTAGGGCTGACCTCGGGTAACCGTGGAGAAGGTCTGTTGATTTTATTTTTTTTATTTCTGGGGAGAAGAGTTTATCGGTTCTGACACGTGGAAAGAGTTTGGATTTTGTACTGTTTACACTGAAGTTTGAATAAATGGAAAATACAGCTGTGACCTTTCTCAGCATAGAGAAACATGTGCTCATTAGCTGTAAAACACAACTGATAGCTATTACTATTATTCTGCTTTCAGGCCCTCAAACTGTGCCACACAAGCCTTTGGGGTTTATTAGATGGCTATACTTTACTGAATTATTGCCATTTTTGTTTTTCCAACATCTGAGAGCATCCTGCCTAGATGCAAGGAATCTTCCTTTAAAGCAATTGGATGATTAAAGATCATCTCTGCTGAGCAACGTTGAAAAGAGTAACACCATATGTGTTTTTTTTTTCTTTTAATTGGCAGTTCTGATTGGCTAATTTTCTAAATGAATGCAACATGGGTATGCAGTCCTCTTTGTAAGCTGCTGGTTGCCTTAGCTATCGCTCCACATACAGTCAACTCCAGAATTATTGGCACCCTTCAGGAAAAATGAAGAAAAAACAACACAGATTACATTACATTACAAGGCATTTAGCAGACACTCTTATCCAGAGCGATGTACAATGAAGTGCAGATTGAACACAGGAACAAGTGTGAAGAGGACCCTAGAGGACAGTACGGTTCCGAGTCTTAGCGTGACCATACAGATACTGTATGTTCAAACATATGGGAAAACGATATACTTTTATTTCAATACAACATCATGTGTTTTATTAAGTAATCTAATTTTTTCTGAAAACCATGGTTGTCAAAAGTATTGGCAATACAATCAAACAAAGTTAAATTGGCAATAACATTTTTCATAATTAAGTTCATCTTGGTCTGCTTTATCTTGTGTCATTCCATCACAAATCCCTTTGTCATCCATCATCCATCATTTGTATGTGCTTTTTTCTTGTTTCATGGACGCCTGCTCTCTGCAGCATATCTGCACATGGCGGACAGCTTGTCAACCTCACCAGCATGACACGCACTGCGTTTTCCCCTGGTTTTCTGAAGGAAGAGTTTATTTTCTCAGCAGAAGGACAGACAAGAGAGAGAGTGAGAAAGTGCTTAATTTAGGTTGGGAAAGGAGAAGTTCTGTCATACTGTGGGGTTTATCTTGTTTTCAAAGAGTGGGAAGTGGTGTCCATGCAGAGGCTGGAACTTGACTCCTTGCCATGTGATGCAGCGCTTCCACTGTACCCTGTGTCTGAGCTTTAATGTAGCAGAGGTGATGATGGCCCACAATATCCCTCTTGGCCCCAACTGTAGGCTGATATAGCCCAGCTACACATGACCAGCTATCTACTACTAACAGCTAAATCTACTTTATCAATATTCTCCATTTTATTCTTCTATTTACTATATATATTCTTTCCAGTTATGGAAGTTTTAATTATCCGATTACTATTTGGGGAGAAAGTATAAATGTACTGTTGCTATTGGTAAAGATTAAAAAGTGTAATATGTTTTTAAATATGGTTTTTGTTTCAGATCTCTGTACGAGATCTCTCGTTTGGAGTCTGAAATTCCAAACAACGTGCCGTGGTCTTACATGAAGACTCGGATTGACACAGAAATTTCCCCTCTCATAATGTCATGCTTTTTTGACTTGAAACAGGTGTGGTGTGTCCGGATCACTGTGTAGCCATCCAAACCCCCCTACCCCCACACTATTGCAGAGGTCAAAGCTGTGATATGGATGCCGATGACAGCTCCAGTGCGGTTGAGTAGAACATGCTGTGTAAGGGTTCTCCTCCCCGTCTCTGCACCTGGAGTCAGGAGCGGGTTCACCTCCAGAGTATCCCAGTCTGGAGGGCTCTGAATGGCCTCATTCACCCTGCCAGTGTGTCATTTCAGTTCAGCCCTCTCGCCCCCCACCCCCCCACCCCCCGAATGGCGTGGCGCTCTGAGCTCACGTCTCCCATAGCTCTTTCCCAGGACGGAACCTTCCAGAATCCTTGCTCCTGTCCTCACTTGACCTTTGCTCCAACTGCAGTCTCAGCAAAGAAGTGATTGGCTCCACCCCCTTTGAAATTAACCACAGCGTCTGTCAGTTTCACTGTCAATTACTGTCATGTGGAATGGACAACAGATTTTCTCTGAATGGCTGCAGTGATAGACTTCCAGTAGAAAGTGCCGCGAGCAAGCGGAGCTGCGGTATGGCCCCTCTCAAACTGTGGCCACTGTTAGCTGCAGAGGCACGTGCCCAATGCAAACCAGATTTAGCTTGGTGGGCCAGAACAACCACAGACCCGGGTCTCTAACCCCGTCCCTCAGTCCCATTATACCAGCTGCCATGCTCCTGTGCCAGGCAGAGTGAGAAATGGGCACCGGCAGATGGGCGAGCCCCACAGACGCCCACATCTGTTCTCTTACGGCGCAACCCCCGAAAAATAAATAATAACTCCTACTTTCCCTTTGACTAATCAGATCTGAGGGGCTGTTTACTACAAGTGAAAGTTGGGGGTGGAGTCAGACAGATTTATTGCAGCCCATTGACTCCTCTCTGCGACAAAGCTCATCGCACCTCCCGCCAACTAAAGACCGATGTGCTGTTCGTGGAGACAGAGATGCTGTTGTGGAGCTCTCGAAGAGGGGTCAGAAGTGGCCTTTGTTTCCCGGGTTTCGCAACGCCGCCAAACCCCGTCCAAGACCCAGGGGAGGGGCAGTGAGCACGCTCAGAAGGGCTCGGGGGGAGCGGGTGAGGAGATATCGGTGAACCCAACCGCCACCGCCCGTCAATCGCGGCTTGGCGGCCCCCTGTGGAAGGTTAATCTGGGACAGCACTGTCAGCCCTCTTCAGTGGCAATTACCCACGTGCCCTTTGCAGCCTGGGACGACCTTTGACCTCTCTTTTGTGTTACAGACGTGTAGGACAGGGGGACAGGAACAGACCCTGAAGGGGTTGCGGTGTCAATGTGCGGTGGACCTTGCTGGGGTCAAACGAATCGCCCTGCTCTGGGCTAATGTGGGTGGCAGCCACAGGTAGCCTCGCTTTTTCCCACAGTTTCAAGGACAGTCCATTCTTCATCTACGACAAGGGGAGCCTGAGTCAAAGTGAGTGATGGTTTGATCGAGTGTGCAAGCTTGTGATTGCGTGGCTTCTATGCGTGAGTGAGTTTTTAGGAGGTGGAATAGAAGTCAGAAACAAAGAGATGGATGGATACTTGTGAAATGGAGAAGGAGATCTGTCCCAGATGTGTCAGGGCTATCAGTGACAGCCATGGCAGCCATGACAGGCAGGCAGGCAGGCAGGCAGAAGGAGAGGTGTTGGACAGTTGAAGAGTGCACACAGAAGCACAGAGACAGAGCAGATCACTCAGTCTAAGAGAGAGAAGAGGCCGTCACTTGCCCCGGGCCCCTCTGTGGGCACTGCCTGCCCTGCAGCTGCCTGGCAGAGCCCCAGAACAGCCACCCCCCTGTCTGGAGGGCCTAAGTGCTGCCAGTGTCTCTACCCACGGGCCCCCTGGACCTTCTCTGAGAACGGCTGTGCGGAGAGCCGTCCATCCCAAAGTTCATGGGAAGCAGACAGGGTGCTGGCTGGCGTACCCCCGCGTTGATATCCACGCTGATGATTTCAATGCATTTCTGCGACGGCTATTCATTTTGATCAATGCCGATCCTTGTCATCACTGTAGAATATCTTTCCTTTGCCTTTTCTTTCCTTCATCCAGCCATTCATCCATCCATCTATCCTTTCTTTGTTCAATCCTTCTTCCTTGCTTGTTTGAGGTACCATGGCATAATTAATGGCATGGCATGGTGACTGGCATTTTAATTCTTCCGGGTCAATTTAAGTGTCTTACCGCCATGCGTGCGGATAATTGAAAAGCAGTGATGTCTCTGCGGTTCTGTCAGCACATGCTCCGGAGCGCTACTGTAGAGGAGCATTAAAGCAGTTTATATGAATGGAGTTGTTGGCAGCGATGTAATGCGCACCCATGTGTTTCTCGTCCATCTCCCTCTTTAACACCTTTCCACAAGGGAAATGAGAGCAATATGTCTTTCCCTTTTGATCTGGAAGAAAAGGAGCAAGCAGAGTCTCCGTAGCTCAAGGTAAACATCCTCTCCCGTCTGTGAGCATTCACAGAAAGCCGATATCTCACGCTGCCTTTATCGCCCCGCTGCCTTTACTTAAAGGCCCGTAGACTGAGAACATGTTCCGCGATGCTTTGCGGGTACAACAGTTTTATTCATTTATTTTTGTTTCGTTCCCATTGAAGATCTTGAGATTCCCTCTGTTCTTATGACTTACACTGTTAAGATCAGAGTGTTTTCTGGGCCCTCATATTCATTACATATTTTATGTCCTTAACTTCTTCCATGCTGAAAACTGTCCTTGCACATGAATATTTAAGTTTAATGGGCTTTTCATGCCAATATATTATTGTGTATGCAAATGTCACGCATCGCTAGGGCTTAATGGTAACCACCAGTATGTATATTTAGTACTTTAACACACAACACATTTGCTTTAACATTAAAACTCTTTAGGTTGATGAACAAACCCGTAAGAAATCCTTTCGTTAAAAGGTCCAGTGAATGTGCTGTGGGATCCCCCGTGACCCACATAATGAAAGGAAACCCCTGTACGAGCAAAGAGACAGGCATAGACTGGCATAAATATGCAGCCCTTCAGTGAAGTATGTAATTGGTTGCTTATCATCATGTTTTACTTAAAGGAGCACCTGCAATGTTTCTTGCAACGAGGGCTGACACAATGCTTCCTGCACACATCATTTCAAGCATCTGAAATTAAACAGGCTCCCTGTTGGCCTGGGGCCTGAACTCTGACCGCCTCTTCATACACGTAGATCTCCGTCAATAAACTACTGTATATTCTCAAGACGTTTATTATTTTCCTGGAATTTCGGGAATTTTGAACTTAAGCCAGGAACCACAATACCCCTTTGAATGAGCTTTGACCGAGAACATTTAGCACTCATTGTTACGGTCTGCTGGTCCCTCCATCCAAATTGAAGTCCACGGCGCGTTGCGGTTAGTCCAGACCTGGCCCTCTGTGCATCCCTGTCATCAGGGCTCAGTTGCCCCTCACTTTCCCGAGTTCAACGTCCCATGAAGAGTGCGGAAAAATGCCGGCGTTCGCGGCAGGCTTCCTCTCGCAGCCGGCCCCAGAGAAACATCGCCCACCGACGGGCAGCTAGGTACGAGCACGCATGAATGCACAATAAGAGCGCAGTGAAAAACGAAACGCTGACGGCGAGTTTCGTTATGATCCCTCCGGTGTTTATACCATAACGCAGGCACATATCCTGTGTGCAGCCGTGCTCTTAGGAGCTGGGAGCACTGACTAGAGTACCTCCACACAAGGGCTGATTTCATACTTCTGAGCTGTGGTTTCAGCTTTTGTGGGAAAGTGTCATTCAGCTTTCTTTAACCCCTGAGGTTACATTTCAGCGCCACAAAAATATCTTAAAACGGTTTCCCCAGACCAGAGTGGACCAGAGCACCTTATGAAGTGTCGTTCTGTTCGGAGTGATTTACAGCAGAAAGAAATGAAATAAATTCAAGTGTTTCAGGAAATGTAAAGCATGTGTCACGATTTTGTTGCTCGCCGAGGTTGCGCGCTGTGGGTATCTTGTAGAGCAGTCAGGGGAAGTATTGTAAAGAAAGGGCTCACAAAGCCTGGTTTCACAGCTTTATGTGGGATACATGCCTGGGCCCATTCCCAGAATCCAGTATAATTGTCACTGTTTCAGGGGAACGTGGTTGAAAGACTGGGAAAAGCAGTTCATTTCAAAATTTCAAAATTAATGTATGCCTTTTAACATTTTTTTTTTCTCTTTTGTAAACATATACACATTCAAAAACTATACCCTGCTCCTTTTCTACCAGCTTGCAGATATGATAAGAAGGATAGAGAAACTACAGGTCTTTACTGCTCTTCCAGATGTCATTTTGGCAACAATAACTATTCACTTAAATTACTTCCTTGTCCTGGGCAATCTACTGTACCTAGCCAGGTGTTCACAGAGGAATTTTGGAGGTCACTCCTTGCCTTTAGAGTCGTAATTGCAATGTCCTATCCAAGATTCAAACCAGGCCCCCAGTCATTTGAGTTGGCATAGGGCTTGTGGTTGACTTCAGTTTTTTCTGCCTTGAATGTTTATTATTCTATTTTAATTATCCATACACTTCCTATGTTACATTTTTGGTGGGGGTGAACCACAGCTCTTTGTAGACTGTTCTTGTCTTCGCTTCTATTGGTTTTGCTCTTATACATGGCGGCAGGAAGCAATGAATCAACTTTAGATTCCTTATACATTTCGGAAATACTGATAACTGGTGTATTGGCAAGCTAACTGATAGAAGCTGTGCAGGTTTAGTGGAGTCTTGGGATGGGTGTTGATGCTACAACTACTTCCTACATTGAGATATATGGCTTTAATCTGAAGCAGACTTTCCATTGCTGTCTGCTCAGTTGGTTCTCAGGAACTCTTCTTTTACTGTGTACTTTTACCCTGTCACATAAAAGTGTTTTACAGGCCATTGAAAGGGAACTCTTCTTAACAGCCCTATAGATGAAAGATGATGTGTTTCTGCAGTGAGTCCCAGGGATGACCAGGTGTGGCCTGAGGACATGGGCTGTCGGGCACGGTCGCGTCCGCAGCTGTGACTGTCCCCTGCGTTCACTCACCTCGTCGCGTCTAAAAACACAGATCCATCTCAGATGGCCCAGTGCACTCTGGGTATGCGCTGTGGTAAAATGTCTCACCCTGTAGCTTTTTTATGGATGTTGTACAGATCACATTTATATTACCCCTACCTCACATATCTATGAGAACATAGAACTCGGTTTGAGTGAATCTACTTCAGTTGTAAAAACGAAAACATAAAAAATTAGATTTTTACCCTCGTCTTTCGCCTGAAGGAGTCCAGAGCTAGTCGCTGCGTAATACGCTGGAATGGCTGACCTCCCACCCCTTCTCTCTCCATGCTACTTGAATTCTGTCTGAACTTACTGAACAGTGGTTTTAGTCATACGTGATTGACGATGATTTACAGCGGTCTCGTGTTATTTAGTTTCTTTTTGAACGGTCAAAAGTTTGCAGTCAAATGAATAAAAGTCAGTATGAATTAAGCAGTGGTGTAAACCATGGCCTGCAAGGTCAGGGGCTGGGTTAATGGAGGACAGAGCCCTGGCAGATTCCTTTTCTTCAGCCTCCTGTGGGACTTCCTGTTTTTCACACCAGGTTGCTGGGGAACTCGGTAGGACAGTTTTAGTTTCGGCAGTTATGAAAAAAAAAAGCATTTATTAATAAAAATGGTCAGCATGACTCATCTCACACACTTAGTGTGTTGTAAGATTTGTGTTAGTGTGTTAACCCCAAATTATCTTTCAATTGACTTCTAGCACTGCAGTGAACCCAGACTTGTGAGTAGCTTATCTTACGGTTCAGGTTTTTTACATTAAACTGCTCCTTTAAGATTGCATATGAATTCATTTTGTACATATTTATTTGGTAATTTTGTTCTTTGCCATCACATACCCTCAGCCCTTTTTTCTGTATAGTTATTGACTAATGTGGGATACCATGTGCTCTATAATGTTTCCTGCTACATTGTGTCTGTGTAAAAACCAAGTCAAATGTTACTTGTTAAAAATGTACATACTTCTACTAATGTAAAGGTTTACTCATCATTTCTGACTCAGTAATGTGTCAAAGATCCACCCTATGACAGGATATTACCACATGGAAATATGGAACTGACTCTGAGAGTGGTCGGCCCCTAATTGGTACATTATTCTGTGGAGCAGGGTTTGGGTTAGACTGTAAGCATCGAGGTAGAGCCAGGCTTAAAGTGATCATGCAGACTTTAAAAAAAGTCACTGTCATTCTTTAACACACTTCCAAACAGCTTAGCCTGGGAGTTAATTACAACTCTTCAAGCACAGGCCGATCATTTGTAATCCAATCTGACACAAAGTGGTTGTGCTCGCTGTTAGACCACACAATGAAGAGGACTCCAGAGTAGCAGACAGCTTCTCATAGCCCTTCTCCCAGAGGAGAAGAATCCCAGAGGGCCTAGTGATTAGGGATAAGGGGTTGAATGGGTTTGGGGGGGGGGGTTTATCCGTCACTGTGTGTTAGCCCTGCTATGACACGTGTGGGGGGTCTGTCTCACCGACAGATATCCAGCCCCCTCTCAGGTTCTGGACAGAGGCACCGCGGCTGGGTGTAACCAACACCCTGCTGAAGAAGCTTATCGCTCCAGGGCATCCTCGCAAAAGATTCTGCTGACATTGATCCCTTTCTGCATTTTAACAGCTAAAACACTGTCGAAGTCTCTCTCTTTTGCTCTCTGCGTGTCTCTCAGCGTTTAACCGATTTGACTAAATATATATGCCACAAAATATGATGAAAAATGTGTACATTAAAAGCTCACCGAGGTGAAATGAAAACGCGGGGTTGAGAAGTGTCGTTTCCCAGCTGGTCCACACAGAGAGTGTTTTCATAGCGCGGTCGCTCCCGGTGTTATCTCGGCCGTGTTCGTGCAGACGCTCACAGCCGGAGGCTGGAACCGCGCCGCGCGCCGAGGACGCTCGACGGACCGGCGGTATTGGCGGGGTGGCGGATGAATGAGGCGCTGTCCGCGGTGCGCCGTCCTCCTCTGACCTGCTCTGGCCTTTCTGTAGGCTGAGAGCAGCGCTGGGAACCGCGGCGGTCGCACAGAGCGGCAGCGTTAAAGAGCAGCAGCTTGGCCTCGCTTTACTGGGCTAATGTGATAATGCGGTGTAGCGGTTCAGCAACTAGGCTCGTTCCTTTAAGGTTACATTCCCTGGGCTTAAGCTGTGCTATACAGTTGTACAATGCGCGTTGCGCCTAAGCACTGTTAGTCATCCAAAGTAAGGAAACAAAACCAACCCAACCTTCCCACCAGTTTCTGTTTTTTTAAGGGCTTGGCACTGGAGAAAGCTGTGTGAGAATTTTTCTTCCAATGAACCGCAATTTGAAATGAATTGATAAATACGCTGCTTCTCTTCTTGAAATTTCACAAAAGAGAGTATAAAGTTTTATTTTAAGGGTCAAACGCACTGCTTCGGTCAACCCCGAGGCGTAAAACAGAAACCTTTCTGACTGGAGCAAATATGTGAGTAACACAGTCCAGATGCAACCAGTCCTGCGCTGGTCCCACACATCATTTGGCCTTTTCTCCTTAATCCAATAAGGGCCTTTTACTCTGTTAACTGCTGGAGAGGTTTGGCCTCAGCTGTGGGGTTTTCTATCCACGTAGGTTGTGTGCAACCAAAACTCAGGATCTCGATGTACAAACTGAGCTTTTAAAAGCATCCGCAACACACTCAGCCTCACGCCATGATACCTGTGTCCAGATTATCAGTCAAGCATTTTGTGTTCTAGGACTGTGGAGTCAGCATGACCGTGTCAATTGACCTTTTTTCAAAAATAATGCATTTTTGAGTTTTTAGTTTGAAATAGAGCTTGCGATGAATACAAAATGTCCTCCATTTCAGAAACATTCAGTATGGTTGGGGTTTTTGTCCATGCATTCAATTTCTATTGCGGCATGAGGTATAATAAAATTGCATTTCAAAAATGCACAGTGATGTTTCAGCATGTCTGATATTTAATGCAGTCACCACAGTCAGCAGTAGCCTAGTAATGTGTGCCCTGAAAGTTCTGTCTTTTTTTTTCTTTCTCAGTTGAAATTAGAACTCCTATTAGATAACTATTACTGTCTTCACATCAGGGCTTCTAGAGGTTTTAATGCTCATTTTGATTAACTTTGTTGGTCCGACTAAGGACTGTTGACTCTGTAATCTCCTCCAAGAGCCACCTGCTGTGTGTTGGTGAGATGCCGTTATTGAAACCTTCTCCACCCGGAAAACCCCCGTTTGAAGCTGCCGCCTCCCAGTCTTGGTCCTGTCCTTGCAGCAGCCAGCAAGCTGAGCGTTCCTGATGATGTCTGAGCTTCATATCACCCCAGTCCTCTGTGTGAATATGGCTCTTCTCTCTCATGCCCTTTGCTGAACTTGCTGTGTGGAAAGGTTTGCCTACTAATGGAGGAATCCGATTTCATATTATGGCTTCTTGACCTTCTGAAAGATTGAGTGGCTTTCCGACGTTTGCCCCCTCAGAGAAAGCATAAAGTGGCAGAGGATTTGAAATGCAATGATATTATTTTCTGGCTGACTTGGGAAGAGTCTGTGTAATTGCATTAATTTAAATCCCCTCTGAGCGGTGAAGTCAGAGCCTTCTCTCTCTCTCTCTCTGGAAGAAAGTCTACCAATTTCCGTGTAATTATACAGGGGACAGCTGAGGGCCGGGCCGGGCTGTTCCTTTTGATCATCTGTGGCTACCCCTGACCTGTTCCCTGTTCCTCATATCACGACTGTGATTTGACAGTAAACAGGGATATCAAGCAGCTGCTTTGACCTAAGTGACCAGATTTCAAACACATACCCTGTGATTAACATTGCCTCATTCCCTCTACTCTAGGGTGACTTAGACATTACCCATGTCTGAACTTAGGTCAAGGCTAAGGGTAGTAATGGGACACTGCCACCTACAACAAGTTGGGTTGAGTACATTTGGCTCTTATTGTACTTGTTAATTTTTCCTGCTGTTGAAGAGGACTATGTCTTGTTAAAGGTGAAGCACTTTTTTAGAGTGTGTCCTTACTTACAAATATCTATGCTGACCAGACTTTATTTTCTGTCACACGAGTTAGGGACAAACATACAAGTGGTCTTTCTTCAGGGACAAGAATAGGGTTGAGCTGAAGAATGGTATCAACCATATTTGTTACACACACGACAAGTGCTACAAGCTGAAGTAGAGTGCAGCTTTTAACACAACAGGCCGACAATCTCAGCCAGAGCATGGCTTTGTGACCTGTGGGACATTGGGAGAGCTTTGTTTAAAATGGGTTGTCCAAATAAATTATAGTTTGTCCTAGGTTGCTTAAACCCTGCCCAGGGTGGTCAGGTATTTTTGGTCCACCTCTGTTTTAGGTTATTTATTCCAGGTTATTTACAGGACAGGGGCTTCAAAATGTCTGTTATTCCAAGTGTCACTGAAGGGCCAATCAAATGATATTTGACGGATTTACAGCAGTCTTCTGGGAGTTGGGTCAAGTCCCACAGGAAAAAGGGCAAAAATCTCCCGCTGTTCACAAAAACAGATTGAGAACCAAACTGCTTAAAATCTTTCATGAATTAATTTACACAACAAATCACACTAAGTGACCTTGTCACAGTGAAGTTGTGTTTATTTATTGCATATTTAGTACTGCATTGAGAAGCAGCAGGTCAGATAACACTGCATCTCTTGTTGCTCGATTAAACTTTACCAGACAGTGTTTAATAGGGATAATGCTGTTATCGATGCTTTATTAAGCATGCATTGCACCGATGTCTTCCCATTCATCTAACCCCCTGATTCCACAAATACACAGTGATGATATAGGTAGTGGAAACGCATTAAGGCCTGAAAGGCTGGCTTCCATGTGCGGACATGGCAGGGAAACGGGCCGTGTCATCGCCGTGGCCCCTAATGAACCGGGGCCTTGTGCGTTTGGCAGATGCGGGCCCTCCCCAGCGCCTCTTTAGCGCGACAGGGTCGTAAAATCCTCTGACATTGCGTAATAAGGCATGGCCCCCGCTTGGCTTTTCCGCCGAGCAGCCATCAATTATCCTCCTGCCTGTAGCAGCAGCCTGGAGCTCAGCCTCAGCCTCTTCTAACCAGCGCCGGGCTGCGTTAAACGCTGCTGCTGGTCTGACTGGGCTGAACTGGGCTGAACTGGGCTGAACTGGGCTGAACGTGGCACTGGGTAGGAACAGCATTCGCTTTTAAGTATCAGGTTAAACTGTTGTGGGATACTCTCTGTGTGGGTATGTGTACATATATGTATTTGCATACATTCATTTGTCTGCTCATATATCAATCCATACAATGTGGAACGTATACATACTGTACGTTCACGTCTAATTGTGAGTGACAATTTGAAACTTTATTTCTCTATATCTCAAAAATGTGTATAGTTGGCTGGCCTCACTGCAGCTAAAAAGATTCTTGCACAAAGATGGAAGCCGTCACACTCCCCGTCCTGGTCTCATTGGGTAAACCGCATTCTGCAAATTGTCTACATGGAGGCATCGATTTCTCAGGTTCATTTTTGATTTGAGTGGCTATTAACTTGGGGCAGGGAAGCACAAAGAACAGGGAACAAGGGTGCTTATGTTTGCAAGCCAGGAAAAAGTTACTGAAATTGATTTTGTTGAGCACATTCTGTTGAAATTAAAATGAGAAAACCAAACAAACTTTCAGAAACAGATCAGGTTACAGAAACATTAATCAAAAGTAAATAAACAAGAATAATCCCATAAACAAACAATCAGAAACAAGCCATGGCATGAAATGAGATGGCACACACAAAGGCTTCACCTCTTTAAGACTGAACAATGGACCACATACAGCCCCCTAATAACCCCAGGAGAGAATAACCATTCAGTAAGAAACATTAAGCCCCCTAGCGCCAACCATGTGGCACAATCCAACTGATAAATGAGAGAAGATAAACATTTTAGCAAAGTTTTCCATTATATTTATATTCTTACACATTTTTTTGATTTTTTAAAATTAAAATTCTAATGTTCTTTAGAAGAGAGTCTCTTGTTCCCTTTTAACACGGTTTTTAAATCGTTTTAACCTGGTTTAGACTAATTGGAGTGTGAATACTGGCGCACGGGAGAATGGGTTTGTTTGTGTGTTATTGCCTTTGTTTGTGGATTTCCACAGCGCTACCGACTTCAGCAACTGAACCTCTTGACCACGTCTGCAGGCTTTTATGAATTTAGTTGCCGCAACATGATTGGCTGATGAGATATTTGAATTAACAAGCTGGTGTACAGGTCTACCTAATAAATTGATCGCTACGTGTATATACTGTATGCTCTTGCATATGTCATGCTCACATTTCCATGCATATACTCTGTTTTATTCATGTATTCATACACACACACACACACATGCACACACACACACACACACACACACACACAAGGACGTCTGTACATACATACTTGCATACATTCCTGTTTTTTCTCAAAATTGCATAACATGATATAATGAGAATGTCTTTATGCATTACTTTTGCTTTTTGCTTTTGTTTGTCCTTTGTGCAAAAACTACAGTCTCCCAGACTCCCATTTCCTGTTCAGCTGGGTTTCCCGCGAACACCATAGTTCACTGCAGTCACTGGGGTCCTCACTTGTCACAGGTAGTTGAGATAACTCTCTCAGCACTCATGGTTGTGTATGCAATAATTCCTCCGTCGCACTCCTTTTTGCCGAGTAAGGTGAAATAAGGTGCCTTTACTTAGCGTATTGCATTTTGAAGCATATTTTCATCAATGCACTCTTGCCAGACATGCAGGGTTCTCCAGAGAATCCTCAGTGTTTGGGGTTAGAAAAGTCAGACATGTACTGATGGGAGTTCTTCCTCTACACGGCTTCCCTCCAACATGTTGCCAGAATACCCCCCCACACACACGCATACACACACACACACACACACACACACACACACACACACACACACAATGACCCGTTTTCCCACAGTTTTCCCACTTTAGATTATGAGATCATCAGTTGTTTGTATATTTGTATCCTGTTAAAATGCAAATGCTTCTCTGAGGGTGTGAACTGGAAGCATGAAGAAATAAAGTACATTGCCTGTTAGTCAAAATGGGCAGAGATCCAATAGAGATGACTTTTTTGAAACTCGGTTTCATGCTTAGAGGCATGTAATATATTCCAGACAAAAACAAACTGCATTTTAACGGTAAGAGTCAACAATGCCAAGCAGGTTAATTTAAATGACTGCTGCTCCATTCTTGATCTAGGTTATGGAAGTGCTGTACAATACCCTATGGGGCTTTGTTTTGGATAAAACCCACCCCTCTTGTCACATCACTGCTATGGTACTGGCTCCAAATGCCTCCAAAGTGCTTCACCCCAGAGCAAGACAATCATTCCAAGCATATACTTGCTCTCTTTCCTCATAATGATGTTCCAAACTGTTTATTTTGTTAAGCCTATTGTTTGGCCTATGTCTCTGACTGTTTTCTTATTTCTTAGCCACATAATGACTTCCTTGACTACCATTGGCACAACTCATTACATTAGTTATTTAGCAGACACTTATCCAAAATGACGTACAGTTGATTAGACCAAGCAGGGGACCATCCCCCCTGGAGCAATGTGGGGTAAAGGGTCCAACATCAGCATGGATCTTATCGTGGCTACACTGGGGCTTGAACCACCAACCCTCCGGGTTTCAGTTGTGTACCCACTAGGCTACAGGCTCTGATTCATGTGGTCAAATAAAAATAGACTCCAAAGGCAACCAAACGCTGAGAATGAAGATGAGATACTTAAAGCTGTCTTAGACCTGCAATAAGGAAGCGATTGAACACACCTAATCAGAAACAGCTGTGACAGCTGGACAGCTGTGTCCAAAATGTTATAGTGCCCTGAAATAGGGGGACTGTATGAAATAAGTGTAGGTCTATGCAGATCACCTGATATGGATGTAAGTACCGTCAAATTTAACTTGACAGTCTACACTTTAACCTCATATTAGCCATTCAAATCCAAAGTGCTAGAGTACATAGCCAAAACACTCACTATTCAATTACTTATGGACTGCACTCTATATACCAAACAGAGTGTATGAATGATAATCCTCCCACGTTGACATTCATTCACTGTAACTGTTCACTCAAGAGATGCTAAAATGTATTTCCGTAAGAACCTGTTTCTCATTATTAGGTATTTGTTCCTGGGGGAAAGGCATTTGAAAGATTGTGTGGATGGTTTATGTGTGCCCTGTAAAACTGTTAATGGACTTCAGCTTCCTCTATGTCAGGCAGGATGATTGCCGATGGCCTCCTCTCTGATGTGAGGGTGAAGGAGGTCCTTCCACAGTTACTGTGTAAGTCATTACAGGGTGAAAAGCTTCATGGAGTAGCCATTTGTGTTTCAATTCGGTTTTGACGGGAGGAAGATCTAGAGGAAGAATTGTTTGGTGCCGACATTATACCTAGTATGGTCAGGCACTGTTAGCTGCAGTCTGCGTAGTTTAACATTTCTCTGGGGAGTCTGAAAAGGAAATCAGTTTGTGAGATTTTTCGCAGGGAATAATCTGATTCTTTTTTGTTTACTGAGTCACCACCAGATATGGTCCTGGTCAGAATTGCTGCCTCTGATTAGAGCACTATGATTCACTTAGTCGTGATTGATCAGCACTGGCAGCTGGCCATTGGTTTATTAGCAAAGCACATATCTGTTGTTGTAGAAGTCCTTCAGGCATCAGTATTCGATCAAGTAACGTTGGAGAAGTGGACCCTCCGTAATGCTGCTTACTAGGGAACCCGAGTGTGGTTCTGTGTGGAGCTGGTCCATCCGAGGAGCCCTTCAGACCAGAGCTCACATTCTGGGGCTGTGACTGACATCTTTCCTCACAACACTCATACACTCATGCAGATGCTCGGTTTCTGTTTTCCCCTACTAACTTACTTCATTATTAGGTTCTGTGTGGAAGTCTGGGGAGTGAGGTTGGGTGAGTGTGGGCTGTTGGGAGTTTGAGGCACACGCTTTCAGGTGACTGTTACAGCAGTGCAGAGTGGTGGACTGCGAAGAGAACACCCTGTGCTATTTACTCTGTTGGTGCGTTCCCATAGGAACTAACTGGCTAACTGGCACCCTCCACATTGATGTACTAGCAAAACCATCAGTTATATATTTACATCAGTTGTCTTTCCCCAGCAGTTTCATAAATGGTTTAACTTATTATTACTTATTTAACTTGTTGTAAGGTCCCACACGCAGTTTACATGTGCAGCTTATATTCTGCATGTATTTAAGGATAAAGTTCTTGGATCCGGTGGTTATAACATTATTATTTTTTTCTCAGAAAGAAAGAGCCCACCTCTATCTTTTGATCCTTCAGCTCCTGGACTGGGTCTGTTGTTCCCTCTTGCTCGAAGCTGCCACTTTTTAATATTCACCACAAGGGTTTCCGTAGTCCTGCATCACCGGAGCCTCAAGCTAACAACGTTTTAAGCCACCGCAAAGACACGTGGGATACCTTGAAGTGAAGCTCATTGTTATGGGGTTTTTTTCAGAGGGCACTTATCGATGCCCTCAGCTGGTCTGGAAGTCATTAGGAACAGGGATTCGGTAAATAAATACTTCTAGACGAATTTACTATTGAAGACTAGCATAGTGCTTTCACTAAAGTTAGCAGTTTAATATGTGGTCTATCTACCTAGGAAATGAGTCATCTCTAGTGAGAGTCATCTCATTGACTAAAAAGAGGAAAAAATGTGTGGTCTTATTTTTCATGAGTTGTTTTTGAAAGTAGAATATATTCATCATATTGGAATTAACCCTGAATCATTTACTGTAGTGTGGGACACAACTCAATGAAACTACTGTTTATTTTTTGTTTCTTTACTGTGTACTGTCTTGTTTTTTTGTTTTCTTTACTTTACACCCTAAAGCCAAAGTAGACTCATCAACTTGCTTTGGGACATTTAACTGGGTGAACTGAATTTATAAAAATGCCCTGGATGTTTGTCTGAACTCCTGATGAACATTTTGTAATATCTTCCTACTGAGCCAGCTGTTGAACCTCTGAGCTTTTGGCTGGGTGGTCTAGACCTTCATATTGGGCTTTAGAGGATAGCTGCTCAGAGCAGGCTAATCTCTCCAAGCTCCTCTGGCAAAGCCCAGTAATTCTTGCCCATAATCTGCATAGGATCTGATAGCACTTCTTCATAAAGGGGCTATGCTGTATACAGTAGTTGAGAGCTCCAGGAGAGGTGATGGTTTGTGTCAGGCGCCTACCTGCATTTTAAAACCGTGTAACAATGTTTATACAGGCTCTGTGTTTGTATGTTTGTATTATGTCTCTGGCTGTGTGAAATTTGTGCTGTTATAGTTTTTCACGAGTATTTCCCCCTTATGTGCCTGAGGGAAGGGCGGTATCAGCTTGCAGCACATCTGGTGAATGGATCTTTTATATCAGCTTGAAGATATTTAGGGAATCCATTGGGTTCGTTCTTAGAGTCAGAGGGAGAAAAATATCAGGCAAGGATATTTTATTGTTTTATATCATAAAAAACCTGTGCATAGCTACCTATATATGCATTTCTGTTGGTATTTTTGCATTTATTTTAAGCAAAACATCTCATTCGCAACCACAGTCCCCAGCCCACACTCAGCCGCGAAGACTTCCATTAAAAGCCGCTACACCCCCTCACCCAGATATGGTAAATGGTTGGCATTTATATAGTGCCTTTATTCAAAGCGCTGTACAATTAATGCTTCTCATTCACCCATTCGTACACAAACTCACACACCAACAGCAATTGGCTGCCATGCAAGGTACCGACCAGCTCGTCAGGAGCATTTGGGGGTTAGGAGTCTTGCTCAGGAACACTTCGACACAGCCCGGGCGGGGAATCGACCCAGCAACCCTCTGACTGCCAGACGACTGCTCTTTCTGCCTGAGCCATGTCGCCCCTATCTGCCATCCACACCAACTGACACCCCAACCTCACTCCCTTTAGAATACCTTTATTAATTTAATATCTATCAAGCGTATATAAAGCATATATAACATAGTGATGTCAGTCTCTCTTTTGTGGAATATGTATGGAGATTCCTTAAGCCTACATGCAGTTATACCTGTTCTGTATGTTCTACAATCAGACCATATCAAGAATTATTTGCCATTTCTACACAGAGCTTGAAGTGGAAATGAACCAGACTTTCCCCATCACATTCTCTGGCTGTTGAGTGCTCTTGGCTGTCACAGAATCTATTCCCCGGCTGATTTGTATGCCATCAGGATACATTTCTCAGTATCTTTTTCACAATGTGTTTACACTGCTGCCAACTTGAATATTATTATCAGCCACACAATGAATAGGCCCTTGCTATAATGACTATGTTGGTTTTTGCTTGTGATATCTGTGATACTTTCCATTTAAAAATTAAATGCCCTGTATTCTAGGGCAGTGGCAGACACAAACTACTTTAAGAGGCCACATGATACACATCCTGAAAGCTGCAGAAAATAGGAGTAAAACCCTTTTTTCTCTCTCCCAGTGTCCAGTTTTCATACATAGAGTGCTTTAAGGGAGCTTGACCTGGCAGCTGTCAAGTGACCTCTCCCGTGGGTCACCGCAGTTCCCAGCTGTGTATCACAGGGAGGGGGCCACTAATTGGCTCCCTGAAATATTTTTGATGATAGGTGTAGTGGTCTCTGGGGTAGGGGTCAATTCAATCGCAACCTTTATGCTTAATGATTGAAATGAAATTGATTTGGAACCGAAAGTGTTTTAGTCTATGGAACAGGAATTTTATTGAATTTACAGATTTACAACTGGAGTTGCATTTTGAAATATTAGTTTCTCATACTTAATAATTTTAATTGAGATTTTCCCGTTCATAGAAAGTTTTTCATATTGACATGATAGTGTCATTGCTCATTTATGCTATGTGTTATGCAGTGCTATGAAAATTGGTATAGATATTGCTCATGTTTGACATCAGGACAAATGTTTGAAGATTTTTTATGGGTTTCTTAGAGTAAACATGAAATGTGAACCCAGAAAAACCTTTTTTCCTACTGTGCAAGTGTAATCAATCAGTCTCAATCATGGTTGTTCACATTTTACATTCATATTGGCAGCATTTACATTTTATTTTGTTTATTTGTTTTAGCATTCACATACAATATGAGAGACTAATTTCCAAAACTTCCATCTCCCACTTAGACATAACTGCATTTACACACAGGTCATACAGTTAAATGGTCTGCTTTGCTTAATGGAACCCCTGCTGTACCTCATCTTGAGGTAGAGGCAACTAGTTATTCAGACCGCTCTGCCTCTCGTCCATGGTCTTTGAAGTTATTCTTGTCATCTCCTTGTTTCTTCCAGCACTCTGTTTGCTTGACAGTAGTTTTTTTTTAATCAGTCAAAAACAAAGGCAAGGAACTGAATCAGCTGCAGATAAGGAGAGCCCGGTATGTGTGCTGAAGTCTTTCTCCAGAACTGTGTGTGCTTGTCATTCCCTCTCCTCGGTCATCGTCATAAGAGAATGCAACAATTCAGCGAGCTTGGCGGAAGGCTGCCAGCAGGTGACGTAATGTATGCAGAGAAACCGACATTAAGGGCTTCTCGCACGAAGAAAATAATTTTAAAAATGCCGCACATTTTTGACACGCGTCCTTTCAAGGTTAAATAGATCTTCGCACCAATTCACTCGGTGGCCCTGGGCAACGTTCTGTCTGGTCGGCACCATAGTAATCGCGGAGACACAATTAGTGTCACTTTATTAGTACAGTTAGACTCACCTGTCAGATTTGCTTCAATGGCTTGCTCTGAAGTTGCACTCATTCATTATCATTGTTACATAGGCACTGAACGCTATGCATTTTTTGTGCCTGATGTGGCCAATGTTTCTCTGTTCGCAGCACGGAACCCACGCGATCCAAAGCAGAGACCAAACGGAAGACGTCTCGAAGGTCCGCACCCATCGCCACGACCAGCAAGCCTACAGAGACAGATGACCTGTTTGATGACTTCTAATCACGATCATCACTGGGGTGCCCAGATACCTTTTACACTACAGTGATGTATTTTCTACAATTATTTTATATGGACATAATAAAAAGTGAATAAAGACTGTTTGGAACACTATTGCTGGTGTAAAGGAATCCTTTGGTGAAATCCATCCATGTTTATACTGGGGACAGGATATTAAATTCAACTCTGTTATAAGCATTTGGATCTGGATTAATCTGCAAAAGAAATTGCAGTTGGCTGCTGTAATCATAATTAAGGAGAAGTTCCGTAATGACAAAGTATGCTTGGATGACACAGCAGTGCTAACTATGTGGGAATATGGTTATGTTATTAGGTTCTTGTGGGGTCTTGTTCAAAAGAATTCATTACAGAACCCTCTATTTGGCTATTCATCAAAAGCGAACAGAAAGTGTAATGTCATGAATCTGTAATAAATCTGTGTCGGATCCGACTCAACCACACATAAGACATGGAGGCACGCACACACACACACACATCTGATGAATATCACTTTCTCTTTTCTTTGACCTGTCTGGTTAGGACAGTGTGCGAGTGCATGGTTTCTTCATCACCTGAATATTTTCTGCTTCGTCATGGAAAGAATCTTGCACTGGTGATTCTGTCATGCCTGATGCTTCACATTAAGTACAATTTGAAAAAGATATCAGCAATAATACTTTTGCAGACTATTTAATATCAGCATCTAGAGTCGGGACTCCAACCCTGGCTCTGGAGAGCTACGGAGAGCTCTGGTTTGTATTTTCCGTTTCAAATCAGTTACTCTACCAGTTCAGACCCATTCAATTTGATCAATTAACAGCTGAACAGTAATGGAAACCAGTAGACCGTATTGTTCTTCATGACCACGGACGCTGCCTTGTGGTCTAAAATGGAAAATGCTGTAAAATACATGCTATTTGTGCATTTTAAACCTTGACTAGAGATGAAGGGTCCTGCTATCCCTGTTACCTGCGGTGCCTGTCAGCTGTTGGTAATGACTGGGTCGCTGTGATAAGACAGCTACAGAGTGAAAGACAGTGAGGGTCATGTCCTTGTCACATACAATCTCCTGAGCATGACAACACTAGCTCTGGCATTCTGGGGTCCTTCACCCAGAACACATTCGAACAGCCATAAAACAAAAGCCTGATCTTCAACCTCCTGATGAATGTCTTTTTGCGTTCGGCATGACAGAAAGATGGACTTAGCCTGGTTTAGCTCTGTTATCTGAAACAGAAAATTAAAAGAATACGTGCATATCCCAGCTCACCTCCACCTGTCTGGATACCAGACGACCAACATGCACATGAATTACTTTAATTCTGTTACACAGGCAGGCTGTAATTCAGTCTTTAACCATCCTTAAATTAAAGAGAAAAGAGAAGTGACAGCACCCAGTTGTCTGCTTTGAAAATGTTTGCCTTTTAGGTTGGAGCTCTGTTAGCAATAAAGGCTGAGTGTGCTGTTAACAGTTAACAATCTTCTTCAGAGCAGAACTGTCCTCAGTTGGTAAATATCAGCAAATATATATAATCCAAGTAAATATATTTTTCTTCAAAAGAATGAAGTTAATTTTCACCATTCCAGGTCATAAGCCCCATCATTTTCCAATAACTGTGTGGCTCTGTAATATCCAAGTGCTGTTCAAAGACGAGCCTATGTTGGAAATATATAAAAAATGAGAACCGATTTTTTTACTTATTGTTTTTTTGTGTCCGTTGTTTCAAAAGAAGTATCTCGAGTAATAACAGGAAATCGATAGAGTTCATCTGAATATTGTTAACCAACTGTGGTGCGGTCTCTCCCCCGTGTGGAAAGAACTGGGAACTTGGAGGCTCCGTTACTATCATTAGGCGCTCTAAGCACAAGAGACTAGTAACATCACATCTTCCAAATGCTTAAGCCTCCGTATCGGTGTCCCATACAATCAGAACTAGGCGATTCGCTTTGATTGTGTTATGACAACGATACCTCAATGTGTAGGCTGTGATAGTGCAAAGCATGAAAATGTGGATCTTCACAAAAGCTAAAAAGAACGGTCGTGTAGCCTGTAAAATGTTTCTGTATTGTCACGTTGTGAAAAGCACTTGAGCTGCTCTGTCACGGAATCTTCTGAAAGAGCAGAGCGTGCCGCTGACTCAGCTGGGAGAGCCGCCTGCGGTAAGACTCAGTTTTCCAGGTACATCCATACATTCCGTTACTCTATTTTCACCTTTCCCATGTAAACATATGAACAAAATAAGGATAATCTAGAAACGACAACTTCACATAAATAGACAGTTTGATCAACGATGACAAATATTTTACATCTCAATTAGTAGGCTAGTGTTTTCAGTCATTAGTATTGGGTGTGCGTATTTCCAATTGTGGATTATACGTAGGCACATTGTCATTAAAAAAATAGTGGTGGATTCATAACAAACCAAATTAATAATTGTGAAAGAGATTATCGCGAACACGTGTTTTAATTATGAGCTCTTTTTTCTTTTTTTTAAAAACTCCTCAGGGGGTATCCGCTCACTTTTTAGGATTGCCGTCTGTGCCCCTCCTCTTGCACTGACGAAATAGTGGGTGTAAATCGAATTTGAACTTGCAGCCGGCTGATTTCTGTGGTTCTTTTAGCCAGCATCTCAGCAGACAACAAACAAGAGCAGGAATCCCTACAGATGGAGCTGTAAGAATCGTCCGCAATCATTGTGGAGAAGAGTAGCCTACTTACTGCTCGCGCTGCCAGTGGGAAGGAAAGCATCCTGGACTAAATTACTTGCGCTGGAACAGGACTAAAGGATATAATTTGAACACTTCTTCAATTCTGGGATTACAAACACGTAAGGTATTATTATTATTATTATTATTATTATTATTATTATTATTATTATTATTATTATTATTACTTCTTTTTTTGTTTTCTGTAAAACACCTAAAATGCAGTTCACTGTACTTAATATGTCAACAAAGCCTATTTTGAATAGCCTAAGTAACGTGAATAATTAAAACCATCAATGATTCGTAAAAATGAGTCCTGAGCTGAAAATTAGAAGGTTCTATCTAAGTTCTGAGTAGTTTTGAGATATTGTGTTTCAAAGATTCCAAAGTGAATGTGCTCCAAGCAGATACGCCCTTTTAAATTGCGCATTTGTTCATACTTTTGAACAGTATTTTTGTATAAAACTTAATTTAGTATTTTTAGTGTACTATAAACAACATATTTATGATATTAACCTATTTTTGTCAAAATGTCTGTTAGAACCTTATCATTTTCAGCTCACGAAGTTAAGAATATAAAGTTATGTGTAAATCGTAACGCTTGTGCGTTTAGTTATCAGTTAGTTATTCAGAAGTGGATATACCTTGCATCCAGCCTCGAGGATCTCATTCTTATTAGAAAACAAAAGAATTTCACTTAGAAAAGAAAATCGATAAGATCGTTGTGTACTTGCCGCACGAGGTACTTGTCTTTTATGAGCGAGCCTTTCAAATTCACTCTTTATTGTTCTATGACAATGACACAACACCGAAGCTGCTTGCATGGAATGCACGCTCCAACTTTTGTTCCCAAGATTCTGAAAGCAAGAAGATTCATCCCGACCGTCCAATGCGACTTAACTTAAGTCTTCAGCAACTGACTGCACTGTCACTTTAGGAAAACGTATACTCTAATCTAACTGATTAAATTTTACTTCATGTAGTTATACAGAACTCGTCTCAGGAAATCAACTGTAGCTGCGACGATGCACGACGAGAGTTTGTCCGGGGCACTCCAAACAAATCAATTCGGCAGTGAAATAATAGTTGCATGGTGATCTAACAGATGTGTTTCACGAAGAATACGGTTAATTAAAAGACAGGGAAGTGCATATCCGCTTAAAACCATCCATTACCCGAGATTAGAGGAGCTCTCGACCAATGCCCCTTCTCAGCAGGTAATGAGCATGTATCGTTGATGTTTTACTTTAGTTGCTACAATGTTTCAACGAAGGAAGGCGGTATCCAGCTGCGCAGTTCGATGTTTCTCGTCACTATTTTGTCACTATGACAGTATCGGACCCTAGTGTTTAACAAGGGCTCACGTTTGCTTGTCCATTTAATGTGTTTTTTTATTATTATTTTTTTAAAGGACATGAGAATATTTGAGTGTTAGCACAGATACTTGTGTACATATTTTGTATGTTTTGTTTGTAGCCTATTTATTTATTTATTTATGCTCCGTCCGTCCATCCATCCATCTGCTTTAGGATAGCCTACTATTCAGTAACGTGCAAAGTACCCAAAGGCAACACGTAGTTTACTGGGTAGGATATTGGTGAAATGATCACGTGCAGATGTTTAGAGTATTGTCACTAGCATATCGGCTGCGTTTCTGGCCAGGGACAGTCAAAACGATCGTGCTGTTGCAGGGACAAACTGGACATCTGCACGGAGGTATCTGGAAGGATCTAAAAGCAGATCGGGGTCAAAAGGGAAGAAAGGAAAACACACGTACCAGCAGGGCAGCGCTCAACTAGAGTCACAAGGGAGCACAACGCTGTGAATTCTCAAGGCACCCCGCTGTCAGGCCGTATTTCAGGTTAGTAGGCATTAGAGATCAGTGACAAGCGAACTGGAAAGTTGTAGAGGAGACATTTTCGGCTAAACTTGCGATAGCTTAAATAAATCAACTGCAGATTGAAGGCACAACGTGTATCCCTCTTATTTAGCTTCATAGCATTTCTAAATGTGAAATGATAGACGGAGAAATTCGAGATATTTTCCTTGATTGTATTTGGAGAAAGGCAGCTTCAGATGATTGCTTTAATTGGCACTATATCGGCTTTCCTTGTTGGGTTTTGAGAGGCCATTTTTTGTTCCCAGCATCTCAGTCTGTTTCTCTGCCTTCCCTTTCTAATAAATTACTAGTATAAATAAGTAATAAATAGTGGGTTCTTAATTTAGATTTTGTTCAAAGTGCCAAATACAATGGCGACTTATTGAAAAAGAGAAAACAGCTTTGGCAATGCTGTCCATAGGATCCGTGGCCCAAGGCTTCTGACCTGACAAGACCTGCACTCCGCAGTCTTTCTCCCTTCATCTGGTGTAAATGTAATGTCACAATGCAGCCAGCAGTGGATCCTGTTGTCCAAGTGCCAAACAGTCAACACCTCCAGAATTTACGGGCCCAGTGTGGTGCTGACCCATGATTGCACACAGAGGCGCGCACTCATAGCTCAAACTCTGTGTGCGCAGCTAACAAAGTGGATTGAGGGTCTCGCGCTGTCCCTTCTCTGCCTCCCACCTGTGACTTGACCCAGCAGGGGAACCTCATTTGGAGTCACTTCGCCACCCACTTAGAAGACTTTGCCCCAGACCGACACATTTCCCCAGACCACCAGAGTACAAGAGTGGCCACAGACGGTCTCTCTGGGCTGTGGGTGTCACACAAAACAGGAAGTGACTGGGTCAGCCGAAATGTGTTTCTCATAACCTGCTTCACTCTTCAACAAGATTCTCTTTTGTGCACTGAAACTTCAGGTGAACACTTTCCTGGCAGACACATCCTCCTCCTCTGTGGACTAAGAGTGATCTGTGATAGTATGTAGCATGATCTTAGAGTGAATGTAGGGTTTCTGTGGAAATGCTACCAAACAAATGTTTTTCATTATATTATTGTTTTGCCATCTGATTTGTTGAGTATGATTGTTTTGTAGAACAGATTAATGCAGTGTTATAATTTGTCTGCTTTGCAGGTCAAAGATGACACTGTTAAGGATAAGACATTTCCTGTGGATATTTTATGTGTGCTGGGCAGTCGCTGAACATGGTAAGATAATGGCTTACGATGACATGCACCCTGAACACTCTCAGGCAAAAAGCCTTTCCTTTTTTAACGGGGAAGACATTGGTAACACAGGTTCCCACAAGCCTTCCCATGTATTTTTATATATATATATATAATTTCAAATATACATAGTATAGTATACTTCCTATACAAATCAGCATGCAGTTTCTTTCACATTACATTACATTACATTACATTAATGGCATTTGGCAGCGACATACAGCAAAGTGCATACCCATAACCAGGGATAAGTGCGCTGAAAGACCCTAGAGGGAAGTACAATTTCAACTGCTACCTGTACAACAAAGATAAGGACAGGGCCTATTTGATCATCAGTTTTTTGTTTTTTGTTTTTTTTAAATAACCGCAACACGCAAATGTATGAACAAACCCCTTAACTAGCCAAACACTGCTTACCTAGTAAAACAACCTGATACAAAAATAAATCACAGAAAGACAACAATTAAGGTTTACAGGGAGGTAGGGAGGGACAGGGAGAGGTGCTGCTTGAAGAGGTGCGTCTTCAGTTTGCGCTTGAAGATGGATTCACATGGGATTCAGAAACTGGTCACTGGAAACAATAGGCCTATCATATTTTGATTTAAGCACTACCAGACAGAAATTCAGCTCACCATGCTGACAGATCTGTGAGGTAAACTTTGGTTAGCATAAATCAAAGGAGACCCAACATCCATGCCCATACAATATTCAAATTTTTCTAAGCAAGATTTTAAACTTCATAATCCTTACATACTTCAAACAAAGCTTATTTGACAATTACACAGTCTATTTACATTACAGGTCACATTGTCATCAGGGTCATATTAGTGTGTGGAATAGCCAACAGGAGAACAGGAGCAATACCAATTTGCATTTACATTAATAACTTGCCCGCAAATGTAACCAACGGTTATACTTTGGGTTTACTCATCCCCAGAAATAGCAACAGTTTTTGTCAGGCAACCGATTGTTGTCAGACTTTGCTAAGCCATGCAGACAGTGCATGCGTCATTAGCTGTGCCACTGGACTGGAACTAAATACTGATTTTCATGTTATCAGGTAATAAGGGCTGCTTGACAGCATATTAACACTACATGCTGCCTGCCTTCATCATCAGATTATTTACAAGCTGATTTGTGTCCCCCCCTCTCTTTCTCTCCTCTCTCCCTGCCTCCCCCCCCTCTCTCTCTCACACTCTATCTCTTATTCTCTCTCTCCCTCCCTCTCTCTCCCCCTCCCCCTCCCTCTCTTCTCTCTCCGCAGAGCCCCTCTGGCAGATGAAGGTGCACAAGAGTCCCCCGGTCAGCGGCTCTCTGGCGGGGAAAGTGGTGCTGTCCTGCCACTTCTCCACCGTGCTGACCACAGCCTCCACCCTCAGCCCCACCTCAGCCAAAACCACCCCCGCTGCCAACCCCGACTCCAGCACCGCCGCCCCAGACCACCTCCGCATCAAGTGGACCAAGCTGGAGGAGGACGGTGAGAGCACGGTGCTGGTGGCCCAGAACGGGGTGATCAAGATCGGGCCGGCCTACAAGGGCAGGGTGTCTGTGCCCAGCCATCCGGAGGTTGTGGGGGATGCCTCCCTGACCATGGTCAGGCTGCGGGCCAGCGACGCTGGGCTGTACCGCTGTGAGGTCATGTACGGCATCGAGGACACCCAGGAAACCGTCTCTCTGGACGTCACTGGTGAGTGCGGGGTGGAGAAAACACCTTTCAGGTCCTGGTTTCGCTGATACAATTTCTTACGGATTGTGCAGTCTATGCAGCTGTGTGTTCCAATGAATAATGATGAATGCACCCTTGCATCCTTGGGTACACACCTTCATGCAATCGATAAAGTATTTTTCAGTACTCATGTTGCAGCTGAAAATTTGAGTTGAGAAGAGATAGGGATAGATGTATGTAGGTGCTTTGTATCGGTTTTTTAGTGAGAATATTTACGTAAATTGAGGTTTATCCAACTTTAACTTAAACCCCATCAGTTCCTCCCCGTTGCGAATCCATCACGCTGGTTCAGCTTCTAAATGTGTCTGACTGTGAGTCAATTCATGGGATGTCATACTTTAGGAGAAGTGGTACACTTTCACACAAATTAGCTTAGCTTTCTCTACCCATGTTTATGCCTACCATTAGCAGCATTGAGACAGACTGCTATCAAGCCTGAGATTTTACTTCTTCAAAAGAAAATTTCAGTTCATAGATGGCCAAACACACCAGGTAAATTATGTCAGGAAATTCAATTCTCCAGATTCATGTTTAATTGCCATTGTATATTTTGACTGGGAAAACCACAAACATACTTTTCATTGTTTGAAGGATCAAATTATGAACATTGTGTATTTTGCTGCAATATCCATGATTGGTGGTGAACTCTGTGAAGCACATTGATACAGTACTTGAAAGATCATTAATATACTTGGAGAAGTTCCTTTGAGACTTACATACCAGCATGTTCAAAACACTAAGGAGTCTGTTATTTTTAAAATTGCCCAATTTTGATTAAACCAATTCATTATTGATCATCATCCTCATAAGGAAGTCCAGGGTCACTATCTGATTACATTTCTCCTTTGGCAGAGTGTGAGTTTGCTCTCACTGTTTTTGAAACTTGAGGAAATTCATGCTGATTCAATGAAAGACACCACACAGAGCTTGAGGACTTGAAAGACCAGCAGATCTGTAATTAGGTGAAGTTAAAAATGATTACTGTCAAAAAAGTTCCACAGTCTGATAGATATAGTTTTGGATGTTCTCACTGGATGTTATTGTCATCCAGCTTAATGCAGACTTCAGGCCTCATTTAATTTTAACTGCAATGCACATTGTCCCAAGGCTGTGTCCTTAACTTTGAGAACCCCTTGTGCAAGTGCAATCTCATAAAATCTTTAGAACATGATAAGTTTGGTGTTTGCTGAGATCAGCCAAAATGTTGTGGAAAAAATGGTAATAGTTTCTTCTTATTAAATGTTAAGGACAAAACAGAACAGAAGGCAACCAGTATGGGCTAGGCCTAGTTATTGCATCCTCTAATGGTTAGTGGAGAATCTGTTTAGTCTGTTTGACTGAGGCAAGCTTGTTGTTTGATTTACTATTAGACTCATAAATCTTTCTATATTTATTTCTGATCCTCAAATGCTGGGACTTGTTATTGACTAGCATATCTCATATAGTTTTATATTTTATTGTTAGGCGCTTTTATTTTTATTTTATTGTAAGGCATTTGCTGTTGCACAAAAATAAATTGAGAAAATTTTTACATGAAGATCGTATAAGAATAGAAAAAAAGGGGGGGGGGGGGGTTAGACAGTGTTGTCACACTGTGCTTAACCACACACGCACACACGTACCCACACACACAAACACACACACAGACTGGTCCATTTTGTGATAGTTTCTTGCTGCTTAACTGGGTGCTGAGTTTTCTGTTAGCCTCTTTAAGACATCCATTACCATAATTTACTGCATCTGGGACAGCGGAAAGAGTCACTTCAGGACAAAGAAATCTCCAGCTTTGGTCCTCGGAGGGCTGAAACAGCCTTGGGTTTTTCACTCCAGCTCAGTTCTCACTCTGTAAAATCGGGTCCATTATTTGCTAAATTAGTAGCCGGCAACATGTTTCCCTGGTTACCTATGCATTGGAAGTTTAAAGATACCTATTATGACTGCAGAAACTGGACAACCTCAACCACTGAGTATAAAGTAGCTCTGTGTAGGTCTGAGTTCATGGGATGTCCCAGTACACATTTTGGGGATGAGTTAGCAGTCAGAAGAGCTCTGGAATGATTCAGGAGACTGACAGTTAATTCACTTGTGTGCAGTGTAACAGCACACCATTGTTTCATCCACATGCCCCTCACCTTCCCTTCGTTTTACTCAGCCACGTGGAATAAAGATAATGTACAGAGCTGCAGACAATCTTGTGTCTATAAAATATCCATCAGTCTTATTCTGATCTTAAAATAATGTCAATAATTGATGGTTGCAACATGCATGGTCCTATGCTTTGCTTACATGCTTTTGGATCTGTAAATCTTGCATCTAATTATGTAGCCTTGTTAATTCAGATTTTTAGAGTGTGTTTATGTTCCCGGATTAGGCAGTCTGCGTAGCACATGGTTTTAGGGTGATTACTGTATGCTAGACTGATTTCCTGTCCCGAGGTTATGGTTGCACATCAAGACAGGTCCAAGGCCACATAAACCAGGAAGTGCTCCAGTCCAATTAGCTCTTCAGGTTTAGACATAACATAGACAGGGACTTCTATTAAAAAAAACCTTAACTGGATTCAATCAGAGGCAGCAAGTCAACTTAAGTGTTACTCAGTAATTCCCTTGAAAAGGAGAATGGGGAGTAATATATTTAGGAGTATATTTTTATACAAACTATATTGTTAATATTACCCATATACATCAACCCCAAGCATAGTTTGGGCACAACTTCAGTATAGTCTTCTTATTTTAACATAATCTGGGAAGGTTGTTTATTTCTTGTAGAAATAATTATTTTGTTTAGCCTAAATAGGACCTGGCAGTTTTGATTGAATCCTGGGCTAACTGTAGTTTCTGGTGTCTGGGTGTGTTTGTGCAGGTGTCGTTTTTCATTACCGGGCTCGCTCCAGCCGTTACACGCTGGACTTCGCCGAAGCCATTGAAGCCTGCCGGCACATCGGGGCCTCCATCGCCACGGCCGACCAGCTGTGGGCCGCGTACGAGGACGGCTTTGACCAGTGTGATGCAGGCTGGGTCGCAGACCAGACTGTTCGGTGAGAGCCAGCGATTATTTGCAGCTGTTTTAATTCTCTTTCTCTCTATTCTGTGACTGGTAGCCAAGGTTTTTCTTCAAGTTTAAAGTGTTGGTTTATAAACATTGGGAAATATAAAGACCCCATCATTTGTTTGTAATCTGAAGCGAACCAGCTGTGTCCTGTTGATGGCCCAACCTTTTTTTTTTTATAGAACACTTTTAAAATGTTAAATATCTCTTTATCAACTGCACCCGCAGCTCCCTTTTATATTGGCATACTTTATGTGATTAAGTTTCTCCTCACAACTTCATCCGGAGCTTTTTCTACAGATATAACCTCAAACTGACCATTATATATCTTCCCTGCTGTGCTTTAAGCCCTGTTTCCTGCCCTTCTGGGATCATTCTAGAGCAATGTGCCGATCACTCACAGAAAAATGTATGCTTCCTGGCATGCGATGAGCGCACAGTGCAACACATCCAATGCTGTGCTTTGGGATTGAGCGTCAAGGAAGCTCACTCTACATTGTAATCCACTCAGATACCCAATCAAGAGGCCCAGGTCTGGTTGCTATGGAGACAAATATGGAAGGCCTGGCGTCAGGACATATGGACTCCGAGAGCCCAGCGAGAAATATGATGTGTACTGTTATGTGAACAAACTTCATGGTAAGCAAACTTATGGCCGCAAATGATATTTATGCTGCATGAACATTAAACACTTTCAGTGTTGTTAAAGAAAATTCTTCATTTGACTCTCCTGGTGAAATAAACCAAAGGAAATATATCTCATATTTCATGGCTGAAATATGAGATGTGAAACAGGTTGACTGGTTAAGTTTCTTTTAATTTGCTGGCCTTGAATAACATTGCTTGGCCTAAAACAGTTGTGTATACAGGAGATTAAGCCATCCTCTGGAGTCTGTTAGACAAGCTGCCAGTCTCTTTCGTAAAAGGCCCATGAGGCAAAGTTTTTAAAAATACATGAAGATGTGTGATAATGTAAGTACACAACATGTCAGACCCCGTAAATGGAAAATTTATGTTAAGCAGATACTTTATCTCTTTGTTTTCCCACAATGTTGACTCTACTGGCACTCTTTGCATGGTTGAGTCATGGCATTGTAATCTAAAGCACTTATTTTGGTTTTGTGTGCTGTGGAGCAGTGCAGTGTCTATTGCAGGTTTACATAAATTGGAATCAGAATTGTTAATCAGAAGACAAGGCAGGTCATACTGCAACAATTTACTCTCACAAAATGTGTCATATTTATCGTCTTGCCGCACGAATATGTAGATTCATAGATTCATGATACTGTACATGTAATTACTGTTCTGCCCTTCCCCTATCTGATCTCCCCATCTGTCCTTTTACATGGGACATTAAAACTTGACATTACTGCTTTGACTTTTTCAATTTTGGACATGCTCTGGATACAGATGGGTGTTGCAAACTTGAGTGCCAAGTTATTCAGGGCCAAATTCCCAGGATTCCAGCTGTGCTTGTTTGATGATTTATACTGCTTCAGCTCCTGAGAGGTGCTCTAAGGGAACACACCTCCGGTTGGACGGTTCAAGTGTGCAGCATTTGCAAAAAAGATTTAACACACAGATTTAAACCCGCAGGCAAAACCACACTGCCTTAGAATCAGCAGTTCTCTTTGTCAAATGAGAGGGAATATATCTACCTGCTGAATACTTAATATATGTGACCTATCTAACTTATTGATAAAATAGTGATGCATCCATGTACAGTAAACATAAACATTTGTACAGAAAGCCAATATAGTGAGTAAAATTGTATTCATTAAAATGTTCACAAGTGAGAAAAGTCCAAAGTTAATGTAATGTAAAGTCAGTGCTTTTACTGTTTGACACACTGGACAAATGTTTAGCTGAATGCTGGCTCCTCCTGACACTAGCACTGCTGTGAAAATACAGATGCCCTTTTGTATGTTATTGTGTTTAATATGTTTAATCTGTTTGAAAAAGAATTCAACAGGACAGGCTCAGGGGGAAAGTCTATATTGTCACGGCAGTCCGTGCTCCACATCGTATGGATAGCTTAGTAATTATTTTCTAGGTTACGCCCAAATCTAAATGAAAACATGCACTCTGTCCCCTTTACTTGCTGCTTTTTCTTCCCCAAACCATCTGCGGGTGAGACATCATTTAGCTGTTTTTAAAGACGTACCGGTGCTTATAAATAGAGCCATAATCTGAGAATCAATATCATCAGGGAGGGGAGATGAGGGTCGTAGTCAGGCATCAAACCAGATGAAGGGTTTGAATGGTTGATTTGAAGGTATATAGTCACATCCCATAATATGTAGTACTCCAGAGCTTGTTCTATCTGTCTGTCTGTCTGTCTGTCTGACTGACTGACTGACTGACTGACTGACTGGTTGACAAAAAAAAAATGAGAGGAACTGTAATGCGTTTGAAATGATTTGCCCTTCCATGTTCCGCACCCTAACTACACTGCCCCGTCTGTTTGTGTGGCTACCCCAGCTACACTACTTACCAATGATACAGCAACTATGTTTTAAGATCTCTTAAAATCTCACCATCTGGACTGAAGATTAGAGCAATCCTGACAACCGCCTTCCCTGTGTGCTTCTCCAGGTGAGGTTTACTTCTCAGCCGCTAAGATGACCTTGGAGGAGGCCAGGAGGGACTGTGAGGGCAGAGGGTATGTGCTGGCCTCCCCAGGTCACCTCCATGCGGCCTGGAGAAAGGGCCTGGACCGCTGTGACTACGGCTGGCTCTCAGACGGCAGCGCCCGCTACCCCATCTCTGTGCCCCGGACCCAGTGCGGAGGGGGGCTCCTGGGCGTCCGGACCTTGTACCAGTACCAGAACCAGACCGGCTTCCCCAAGCCCACCGAGAAGTTTGGGGCCTTCTGCTTCCATGGTAAATGCCCAGCATCTTCTGTGGATCATTTTGAAGTGCTGTGAATTATAGATGTGTGGCAGGGGAAAGACATGTCAGTCTGTAGGCACCTGGCCCCACTGACTTGACTGGCGAACGTGTTTTGTGTGATATGAAGCCACGTGTATGGTACAGTGCCATTTTTAAAAGCTGTCTGTGCAGAAAATGCTGTAATGGGATGTAAGCATGTCAAGGCTCTCCTACTTGAATTTCCAAACTCCTTTAGCTTTCTCAACTCTCACGGGCCCGAATGTTGTTTTTATCTGGAATTACATACACAAAACCTGTGAAATTCGCTGAAGTTTCTTCAGCTTTGAGCCTAGAGCTTAGTGGGTTGGAGTGGGAGTAGAAGACAGACAGGGTCCTTCAGAAAAACATGAATTTTGTTCAATATTAGAGCATATATTAATAACTTGTGCCTCAAGTTTACTGTTTACTGCACAGTGCCATGCGCTTTGAGTGTCACCCTAAATCTAGTGAAGTACCAGAGATTACTCACGCCTTACTTAATGTGTGCCTCAGTGGCTGAGGATTGAAGAATAGTTCTTGGTGATTCTGGATGTGATTGAATACCTCATCTCGTAGGAGCCTCCAAGCGCAGGATTGCATTTTGTGGTTTAGACTGGGCTTTCACTCCAAAGTAAACAGTTTGTTTCCAACAACTGTTATGTTGAATAAAATGTGCATATCCACCTGCAGTAAGCAATCACTCTAGCCAAACAACGGTCAAACATGAGTTAAGGACATTGGTTGACAGGTGATCAGTGCCACCCATATTTATTATCTTAATTGACAAACTGTCGACACTGTTCTTTGTGTCAAGAGCTGTGTATTTTTTTGCCGGATAGCTAACAGAAAATAAAAGGCATGTAAAAGGCAAGCAAACTGAAGGAGTGTTTGGCCCAAACTGGAGGTGTCTGTGTCAGCACTATCCTGGGTGTCCTTATGCCCCCCAGGCTGATCAGACAGTCATCTGCTGGCTTTGGTGCTAGTGCTACCCTCACATCCCATTTCAGTTAGAAAACCTTAGTTGACAAGATAGAGGAAGTAGTACTGATACAATAGTATTATTATCTATGTCTGCTGCATCTAACCTGCATCTATATATTTATTTATACAAAATAGTGTTTATTATTCATTATTTTTGGATATGTGCATAGGTATAGTAACTATTTAGTGTTAGTGGTATTCTGAAGGTGCTTGCCAAGTCTAGGTTATGTTTCAGAGAGTGAAAGCGCTTGAGTTACACTGATTGATAAAGAGATCTTTTGTCTCTAGTCTTCCTTGTTATTTAAAGAGTGTCATCCAGGGAGTATTAACAGAACAGTGAAATCTCTCTAGCTTCAATGTAATAGTTTGTTTGATGGGTGGCCAGATGGGTTCAGTGGGATGAAGGGTGGATGGATTATTTCTCTTCAGTCCTGACGGGACAATATACTAAGATGTCATCTCTTCATGAAAATAATCAGGTTAGGCTTTATCTGACCAGTAACTGTAATTTATTCTGCTGTTGCTTGTCTTGTCCATGTCTCTTAGAAAACAGTAGAGACATGAAATTATTGTCATTGTGGGTGCCTGCCAATGGGTGCTATGACTTTTGACTGCTTTTCTGCACCATTTTATTTCAGTAATAACGGCTTTTAACCACAATGGGGTACTGTAGGGTCCAATGCACCACTATTTGTGAGGGGTCTTTGACCCATCTGATTGTGCAACACACATCTAAAGACGCTGACCCCTGGCCCCTTCACCTCGGCAGTGCTTTCAAGTTACCATTTTGTGAAGTGTTCTTCACCACCCCATGTCAATCAAACTTCAAAGTGACCAAAGAAACTCAGAACACAACAGGGTTTGGATTAACACAAAATCCTCCTAATGTTACACAACTGTTGGTGAGATCATTCTGTTTGTACAGTCCTTAGTAGGTCAGTGTGTGTGTGCACTTTTTCTTTTTTTCAAGAGGGGGAAAACTTGTGCCTCAAATCTTACATCAGAGTATAGCTGCTGAGGAAGAGGGTGTGTCCCTAATGAGGACCAGCTGCCCCTTGCTCCAGACGCTCGATTAAATCAGCTGGGAGAGGGTTCCCTCAATGGCTGCTCTGTGCGGAGTGGGCAGCAGGGGTACGGAGCCATGATAAAAGGGGGACTTCTGTGGTTCTTTTGTTCCAGACAACTTGACCCCGAAACCCCACAAACAATACCTTTATTAAAGCCTCTTGGTCCCTACATCCTATGATATTGGCATGTATGATATTCATAGTGTAGAGAGAAAAGCCTGTTACACCTCAAGTTTGGATTGGCAGGCCAATCAAAAAACTATGGCATGGCAGAACCAGACTGACTGAAAGACCTTATGTGCCAGTGTACAGCTAAGAGGAGAAGCAAAGTGGTTGGCCCAGCAAATCTTGGACATTGTTGGCAATGTAAACTGTCAAAAGCAAAGGACTAAGTTCAAGTTAGATGTTATGAAGGGTCATTAAATGTGTTGTGAACTAATCCCATTGCACTTTTTTAACTGAGGAAAACTAACTCAACCAGATGGATGGCATCTCAAAATGGTGTTTACAGCTGATTCACACTGCACACTCTGTAGTTAAATGCAAAGAACACTGATGAGCATGTATAGTGCTAACACATGGGATAATGTATTGTGTATACAATAATGTATAGTTTGGAAAATACATCAAGTTAGATCCTTCAGATAGCAGTCCCTCCACTAGGAAGTACTGTCACTGTTATAATTTATCAGAGGAAGGGAAGAAAAGGAGGGAATAACTGCATCACCAGTTTGAACTTGTTTGACCTTTCCTTTAATTGTATGGCTTCCCTGATGATATTTTGATTTTATTTTGGCTTATTTTTATTGTAAGAGGTTACAGTAGAGATATGATACAGCTTTTGCTATTTTCATGAAAAAAAGATTTTCCAGTAAAACAGATTACACATTTCTTAGGTTATGAGTTTCGTTATGAAGTTACGAGAGGCAACACACCCTTCTGATAATGAAAGAAAGGGTGGATTTGGGTCTGAATGAAAGTATTGCTAATGCAGACTTTGGCAGATAGAAAAAAAGTCACAAATTAAACTCTTGAATTTTCTCCTCCTATATGTATTCAAATTCAATTACATTTGTGTAAATTATTTAATTTAGAGCTGAGTCTTTATAATTCTTGCGATAATAGAGCTAGCTGTAGGTGGAGAATCACCAAGTCAGCAGATTCCATCATACAGTAGATGGGGTTGTCACAACTATGCACGTTTGAAGACTTTAAGGTGCAGTCTTCGATTAAATATGAATACTCCCTGCAGTGTCTATGGTTACCAGTATCTGGACAGCTGCCAAACGCACTGTTGGAAAAGTAGCACAGAACAAGAACAAGGTGAAGAACAAGTGAGAGAGACTTCAGGGCAAGAGAGAGAGAAGAGAGAGAAGAGAGGGAGAGAGATTAACTACAGCTGACAGAAAGCAAAAACCTATTTGTATAAGTGGTGTGGGAATGTATATCGTTAGACATCATTTCTGAGCCTGTGCTGTAGATATTTAAACTTGGCCTATATCAGCATAGCCTGAGGAAACAGTATGCTTCTGTGCCAGAGAATTTCCATCAGGAAACCGTGGGGGTTAAAATAAGATGGAACGGCCAAATGAAGAGCTGGTGAAACATTGCATTGTCTAAAAATAAGGAGTTGCTGACAAAAAAATATATTTGCACCCTATGTTTCTCTGTTCCCAGAATAAAAATGGTCTCTCTAGATGCCATACCGATGGTTTAAAATATCATTGCCATTGACATTTCAACATCTAGCAATCATTGTTATGAGACTACATGCCATGTTATTATTATGCTATTTTACATAAAATTCCATTTAAAAATATTTGATTAAGCTATCAAGTCTCTAAATGTCAGAAATGTACACACAACTGTTTGGATTGCATTCTGTTTTATTCTGTGTGTATTTTGCTATCAGAGGTTTACACAGTTAAACATTCGTCCCAAATGATGAGTGTTTACCTGTGTTTGGATTAGACAGACATTTTTACCACACTCTTCTTTCCCTCCCAGGTCAGGACCCTGTGACCCCGGAACCCATTACAACGGTGTCTCCCAGCTTGGTCAGCTCTGGGAAACTAGAGTCACGCACGACTCCAATTCCTGTTGGCACAACACCCCTGCCAGAAGCCCCCTCCATGTTCTCTACGAGCATGGCTCCCTCACGAGAAAGGGGCTCCCTCGGGTTGGTCACCCTTCCCCCTGAGGCTACCTTCACCGTCCACGAATTTGACGTGGAGGACTTCATCAGCGAGACCCACGGCAAGCTAGAGTCCATTCCTCGGGGTGACGCACTGGATCGGGCGATGCTGCCCCCACTGCCCACGATGAGGAGTTCCCCACCCTACCTGGACATCGCCGAGGAGGAAGACTCCAGCCCCGGCCTTCCCCTGGGGGTGAAGTCAACGACGGCTTCCCCTAGAGCACAGGGGGTCCAGGAGGGCTCCAGAGTGGAGCACCCTGCGGAAGACGGAAGCTCAGGGAGTCCTGATTCAGAGTCAAAATCGGGAGAAAGGGAAACGGAGAAAGAGCCATCTTCCCCGCACCACGACTTGGCAAAACCAGCCATCGTCTACAAGGAAGAGAAGGAGGGCTCAGCCGACAGTGATGTGTCAAAAGATGTTCCAAAGGCAGAGACAGTCAGCGTCACCACGGAGGTAGTCGTCATTGAGGAGTCTACGACCAGAGTGCCAGGGCTGTTTGAGGAGGCTGCCAAGGTTAAGGTCGAGGTCGATTCAGAATACCTCACACCATCCACAGTGCCTCACACCGTGGACAAACCATTGGACATCCACGATGTGGCCATACCCACAAAGTTTCCATTCCATCTCCTCATTGTCAAAGCTGAAGAAACTAACCAATCAGGTGAGCCTAATGCTTTTTTTTTTCAACGTGTAATTCCTTTTTCATTACATAATCAGACACAGTGCAGGGCCAAATGTGCAACTTTCACCTTTCACGTTCAATGGTTTTTTTGAGTATTCAGATTCAAGTTTGTTTTGATTAACCAAAACATTGTTGCTGTTGTACTTTATACAGAAGAATCCCAGAATTATTTAATGAAACGTATAATTATTTTGTTCCACAATAATGTTATTTATTTTAAAAATCTTTAAAGGGTGATTCTGTTGTGCATATAATTATTAACTGGTATTATGAAAATATCACCTTGACAATGTTAACACAAGGAAATACTCTATATCATATTTCATCTAGAGACAGCTAGAGCTGTATAGATTAGGATTACTTTTCCAGTTTACATTTTAGAGCCCTGTGATTCTGCTGGTGTTGCACTATGGGGGGTCATTAATTGATCTTTATGGCAGGATCTGGACTGGTTGAGTGAAATAATATGTGTGTGAGTTATTGACACATGATCCATGTGAAATAGAAATGAAACCTGAAATGAAAAACCAAGTTTTAAAGTTATGATATCACAAAAACCTGCTTGACCAAACCTATTAATGCTCTTGTGTATACATGTTTTCCACTTATATAGTTATAATATAAGATACACAGATATCACGGTTCTATCTCTATAGCCTATTTTAAGATCGAATGGCTTTAGCGACAACAGTTAATTACTTCGTATCAAAACAAGCATACATGGACCTCACCTTCTCTGCATTTTGGAAATCCACAGACTAAATGAATCATGTGAGTGTCCTTTTCAAGGCAAGGGTCCAGCCAACCAAATGCTTTATACTTTCTAATTCTAAAAACCACAATAATCTGTATCCACTCAAAAATATCAAATATTTTCAGTAAGAAATAAATCTACCACTTCCACTGTGTTTGAGCTTCTGAAACTTTGTTTTAGTTATAGAGTAATTCTGTCTTTTTGGAAAAAAACCACAAAGGGTTACCAGAAGAGACCAGGATTATCCCTGTAGTTTTCAAGCTTGTGCTTGCGATGCCCCCTTTAAATTATTTCTGAGTCTTCATAAAACACTGTGGATTATTACAGCAAATCCATTTGATCTGAAATATCCCAAATATTTGTGGGCCAATAAGAAAATAAATAAATAAATCAGTCCAGGATTTATTTCCGATGAAGATTCATTCGTGAGGTACCTCTGGGTACCCCAGATGCTCTGCTGAATGTGAGATATGCTGATGTGAATAAAAATACACTGACCATTGATGGCTGATCTTGCTGTGAAATTTGGATTACAAAATAGTAGTGTATCTATTTCACTGTCTGGTTGTGAGATGCTGGAGTCATTACTGATGGGGCTGTCCATGGTCCTGAAGCTACTGTATCTTCACCTCCTACCCACTTGATTATAGCTAGCTTGCGCAGCCCAATGTATGTTTTTAATGTATATACCAGCTGTACAACATAGCCGTGCATTTTAAAAAGCACACTGCATTATAAATTGTCGTTCATAAATTTGTACTGACAGTTTTTGGAATAGGAATTTATGACAGAGCAATGTTTTTGTGAATGTAACTTTGTCATCAATGCTGTGGTGGACTGGCCTTTTTGAGGTTGCTTTTCACTTACATCCAGTCTGGCTTTCCCATGCAAAAGTGTAAAAAAATTGGGATGGACCAATAGCGATCCTTCTGCATACTTTGTCTGATCATGCTGGATTCTATTGTACTTTCAGGTCATTAACCTGGCAAGAACGGCTGTTGACTCAGGTTAGAAAGGATATTTCCTGGTGGCTGGAATGATAATTTATTTGTAAAGTTATTTGGTGAATTAGTCCAATGGAACATTTGCACTGCAGATTGCATCACCGATTCTTTGGAATCCATGATTGATGAACTTGTGAACATGAATTTGTTACTTATTTAGAATAGTTCCTTATTTATCCCTGAGTCATTTAGAAATGCAGCTCATGCAATGCATACACACATTCGGTGGCATCCATGTGCAATATGAGTGTGGCTTAGGAAGAACTGGCTGTATGCAGATCTGCAACTGAATACAATCTGGTGAGTAGACCTTAGGTGTGGCTGCTGTAACCTTGGGAACAGCCTTGGGTCAGGATGACCTAATTCGGCCTGTGTGCAGGAAATGTAATAAATCTCGGTATTTTACGGCTACCATCACTCATGGCCCAGACTCCAAGACATGTGCTCATTTCCCAGTTTGTGAGATTTAAGTCATGTCAAGTACCTGTGGAAAATTCCACCTTTTGAACACACCTCAGACTACATAAAGTCTGACGACACTGAAAAGCACAATGAACTACTACATTTCCCAGTGCGTTTCAGACACTTTTATCCTGGGTGATCCAATGTGTTGGACTACGGAGCGATTCAATTAAAATCTAGAGCCAAAGCCAAAACACCAAGGATTGTGTCACTGCCCATGTGCAGTCTGTAACTATATGGACAGCCACACCATTTGTGTTGTTTTGGCTGTGGCTCTGGCTTTAATTTAAACAATTTTTCCAATCTTCAATCCAGTTTTGGTGATCACATGCCCACTGTAGCCTCATCTTCCAGTACTTAGCTGGCCGGTATGGTTTTCTGTTGTTGGAGCCAATCTGCTTCAAGGTTTGATCCATTCTGTGTTCAGAGATTTTCTTATCTCGCTGTTATGAACAGCTGTTTATTGAGCATTTGTGGCCATTGTCTGCCCACTCTCCTCTGACCTCTCTCATTTACAAAGTCTTTCCAGGCACTGGATGTTTTGTTTTTTTAACCACCATTGTCTGTGAACTAGAGACGGAAGTGCATAAAATTCCTACATGCCTGGCACCAACAAACATACCATGGTGAAAGCTGCGTAGATTAAACGACTTTACCATTCTAATGTTTGGTCAGACAAAAACCTCATTTTGGGTGGGTGCACAGCAGCACACATTTATTTTCATTGGGCAAACTACACGCTGAGCTGCATTGCTATTGCACTGGATTCCAAAGAAACCAATGCCACTGGTACAAGCACTCTAGAGCTGAAAAATTGGCCAGAGGAGGTACTTTGCTCATTGAGGTGGGAAAAAATCTGCTGACTGTAATTCTCCCCCCACTGGTGACAGGTTGGTTAATTCCTGGCCATATCGGACACTGACAGGAATTCAAGATCGCCAAACCACTGTAAACTGAGGGCTCATGTTTCAGTTATCTATGCTACCTTGGAGCCAATTACCTGTAAATCAGAAGGCTGTAAGAAGGTGGAGTGATCTGTTGCTCACAACCCACAGTACTATTGCATTTATGAATATGTCTTTACCCAGTATTTGTTGACAGAGCTCTTAGTCAGTTGTAAATTCCAGGGCCACCTTTGTTTGCACAGGTGTGGGACCGTTAGCGTAAGGAAAAAGGCAAGCTGCTTCAGACTCTGAGGTCAGTGAAACCACAGGCCTTCACACGGTGCTTATTTTTATCACTGTGGGACCTGCCAGCTTATGTGTACATCTGTGGGGCAGGAAGAACAGCCCTGAATGTGCGATGCCATGCCAGTAGTCGACCAGCAGGTTATAGTAGCTGACAGTTCTGTACGGCCCAACAGAGGGTGCATTGAGAAACATATTCAGAGCAATGGCACTGCATTATCCTCAAGTTATATAATAATATAATATATGATATAATATATCCTCAAGTTATTTATAAGTTAAACTTAGTATGCAGAGAACTGCAACATTTCAACCTTTGTATGTTTATAGTTAAGCTGGTGTGAAAGCGTGCTTGTGGAAGTCAGATGCTGTTGAGATTCATGCAGTTTTATTCCTTGTGGCAGTATGTAAAAGTGTACTGACACCTTTCCCTGTTTGGACTGGCTGAGGGCCTGGCATACGCACATATGTATATATGGCCGCGCTGTAGCATGGGAATGATGTCATTACAAATGCCAGGGCTCTGTCAGCTGCATACAGCGCAATGGAAGTGAGCACTTAGGGGGATTGTATTGTGTCATCATTGCTCAATACAGCAGAGGCCTGACAGCCAAAGCCCTGCAAATCTGTTGCCTCTTGGCAATGGATTTTGGAAATGCTGTGCTATTTTCCATTTTGATTCCAGCCGGGTTTTATGCTGTTTTAATGAGCATAGTTATAAAGCAAAAACAAAATGAAACTGTATTGGTGCTTTGAACATTCTCATACATTAGTACAGAGTAGTTACCATGATGCAAAGTATGCTATAGCATGTTCTAAGGCTGGTGAAAGACCATTGGTATCTAGCTACCTGGTTTAATGGGATGCATAAGAATCTGCCTGTGTGCATTTCAACAGTCATTTAGAGACATGGATGCTGTGAAAATATGCTCTTTCAGTACATACTACACTAGTTGCATTGTATTGGTTCTTTTGTGTTTGACAAATGTCATCCAAGACAGTTCTGCCTTATTGATTTATTTTCAGTTCATTGCTTAATACTAAGTGACATGTTTGATGGTGGATGTAGCCTGTGCAGCTAAAGGAAAGTTAAGCTAGTGAAATGTTCTTCAAATGATTACAAATTGTGGGCATATTTTTGAGAAGATCAAATACTTTTCAACAATTTTCAAAATGGTGTGATGCACCAAGACTCATCAAACTCTTTCCATTACTAGACAGAGGAACAGACAGGGCTACCCACATAACCTCAAAGCCCCCACTAGTGGAAGATATGATGATATGTTATCAGTTGGTAATGGAAAATCCTAATTTTGCACTACACTCAACTGCTGTTTTGGAGAAAAATGTTAATGTCCTGCTGTGGCAGTGTTATAGGTGACGCAAAGCCTGTCAGAGATAACGGTTGTCCTTGGGGCTGTGCAACCCAGTGTGACGCAATGTAGCAGCATTCTGGCCTTCATCCGAAGCCTGCCCTGACATGTTTTTTTATTTGACGTGGCTTATTTTAACAGATACGTCATATGGCACCAGGGCCTTGGGCATGGGTCATTTCCATTGTCCCCAGGGGCCTCCCACACTCTAGCTCTCCCTAGTCCAGAACACCATAAACAGGTGTCCCCGTGATGGAGAACATGGCTGCATAGGCATGCTGCCACCTGGCCATGCTTATTGTTCAACAACTGTAGTGATTACTGTCTCCCAAAATGAGCAAACATAATGCAAACAGATAGAGGTTTTATACAAGGAAATTGATACAGATATGTTAGGTTGAGGTGCTCCAGACTGTCTGTCTTTCTGCCTGTTCAAATTTTGTGCCACCCACCCTGGTCATGCCAGTAAATGTTTAGAGACAGCTTGTGGAAGTTGCTTCATAATACTGTATGACATGGCTACCAATGTTCTTTTCAGTTGTCCTGGAAGATCATTGTCCTGGATTTTATGTCTGCATATATTTATATCTGGAAGGTGAAATTGAACTATGTGTTGATTTCTGAACCAGGACGGAATATGATTTTCTGTTGTCTTTAAATCAGAAAACATTGCTTTTGGTTTCTCTTGTGTCTGTGCATGTGCTGCTTAAAAGTTTATGAGAGTATTTGACACTGGTGCAAATCCCCCTACTTCAGTCAGCAATCAAATAATCTTTAGCTACTTTAAAATAGATCTAATTGATTTATCCTTATTTTGCTGGAAACTTGCCAAATCTATTTGCACAACACATCCACCTTAAAGATAACAACACAACATTATTACTGTACTTCATTACAGTACTCTGCAAAATTTTGGGCACCCCTGGTCAACTCACAAGCTATATTTCCAGAATAAATAGAATCTGGAGCCAAGAACATGCAAAGAGACAGACACGGACATCAGCATTATTTGTTAAACAAGACAAGAACAATGATGGTTAGGTGTTTACTGTTGTTGGTTTGATTCTCTACACATGTAATTGTAATGTCATTTATCCTCTTTGTTTTGCAGTTGATCCCATTTTGGAGTTCTTAGGAGAGCCTCTCGGCATTGGATCTCCAGATATACCAACCCCAGCAATTGATAGTGAACTCCTCTTGGGTAGCGGAGACAATGATCTCTTTCCTTCTTCTGCCACCACTGTCCCAACCCTGAGCTTTATTAATGGGAAACATGAGTTGACGCTGGAACCTGAGAGAGTCCAAGAAGCCAGAGGAGATAAATTTGAGAGTGTGTCTCCATCAGAGAATGAAGTACCCCAGTTTGAAGGGCCTGAAGACTTTCCACAGGAGACAACAATATCATTTGACTACGCCATCATTATAACTGGTGCTCTGCCTGAAGAAGAAAATGTCTCAAGGGAATCTGTGTCAGCCAAGCCTGGAACCTTAATCTCAACCACCCTTGAGCATGATGACAAAGACTCCATAGGATCGGACACATTTGTGGAGTCTGTTCCTCCCCAACGTCCCTTGGAAAAAGAAGAAGCATCAGGGGAGGAACCTAAAATCAAGGAGACTACATCAACCCATGCTCCCGCAACAGTTGGACCGAGCACCCCATTAGGTACAACACCAGGAAAAGATGCGTCTCTCGCAGAAAAAGAGATATCCCCAGATGTCTCAACACACAGAACTCTCATGGATGAAGACTTGGAAGGATCCACTGGCCCAGAAGGCTCAGGACATGAAGATTCAGCTGTGCCCACAACTGAATCTTTCAGACAAATAGCAGGGGTAACAGATGAGGCAGAAATTTCAGAGTCAGGGAAAGCCTCAGAGGATGTGGGTGTAGAGTTTACCACAAAACCCCCAATTAAAGTTTTCTCTGGTACTACTAGTGGTCCTCCTGCAGACACCAGACAACAACCAGAAGCTTCCGGGGACTTTGAAGGCTCCACTTCAGCTGAAGAGGAAGGCTCCACATCAGACTTGTATCCACCAACCTCCATTGAAGAAGAGTCTAAGAAGGATGTGCATAAAGCTGTGACACCTCTAGAAGTCCCAAGCACAGCTAAGACTGTTACCGAGACTTCAGGTGATCAAACTGCTGAGAAGCTTCCCAAGACGACTTCTGTGACAAAATCACCTCTGCTGCTGGACACAAAGGTGGAATCCACAACTATACATGTGAAGATTGATGTAAAAACTCAGGAAACATTGAGCATAAAGGAGAGTTCAGGAGAAAAAATTGATGCTGAGCATCCTGTTGCGATACCAACTCCAACGAGCAGCTATATCAAAACTGGTTTAGAAGAAAAGTTGGCCGAGGAAAAGCACGATGAGGAAAAGCCTTTCTCAACTGCAACGAAGAGCACGGAAAAACATTGCACAGGTAATGAGGACGTTTGTAAAGAGAGGCCCATCATTAATGTTGATACCTCTTTGATAGTTGAGTCTTCCCCGTCTCCTTTCCCCATCCATACTGAGGAAGCAGTGGGCATGGCTGTTGCAACCATCACCCCAAAAACATCATCTGAAGAGACCCGGGAGCTGGAAGGATCTGGTGAAGTCTTAGCTCCTGATTCTAAGCACGTGCTGTCAAAATCTACCCCTGCCCAACCAACAACTACTTCCAGCTCCTTGGAAGAATTTTCCGGAGACAATTTGACTACTGCCCAGCCTGAAGTGGTCATTTATGTAGAGGCCACCATCATCCCGAAACCTGATGCTACACCAGCCGAAGACTCTTTCCAGCAAGTAGTGGCCGAGGTCACTTCAACACATCTGCCATTTGCTGATAAGGTACTTGTGGAAACTGGGCCTATAACTACAAAGCCTGAATCCACATCTTCTTCCAGTTCTGAAGAGCGACGTCATCCGTCTCTAACTCCAGGCGCAGAAGTCGTAAAATCGGAGTCTTCCAGCTCCGAGAGCTCTTCAGGGGAAATGGAGGCAGGAAAAGAGAAATCCTCATCAGAGGCCGCTATCACCAGCTCCACAGTGGCGTCCACTACAACGTTGGAAGATTATGAAGTCCTGGACTATGATAACACCGCAGGCTCGTCACTGCTTCAGGCTGGGCCTCCTCTCGGACTGGACACCACCGTGGCACCTGAGACGGGAACAGACCTCGGATACACCATTGAGGGTCAGACTGTTGACATACCAGGTACTCTTGCAGTCTGATGCAAGTTAATGCTTTGCTAAAACTGTTCAAAATAATGAAATACCACATGTAAAAATTATCATTTGCATGGATAAAGGAGGCCTTCTTTGCTGTTGGGGACACTTTCACAGAAAGTTATTTTGTTATTGCAGGTGTTCATTCTTGTACTGAAAACAAGTGCCTGAATGGAGGTTCATGCTATAAGAGGGGAGAATCCTATATCTGTGCTTGTGCCCCTGGCTACAGCGGGGTACGCTGTGAAACAGGTGAGTGCCATGCCTTAAATGTCCGTGAACCATGCCTTGGTCACAAAATCACTGCACAGCATACTGGCTCTTGTGCTTTCGTATTCCCGCTCAATTTCCCAAATGCTGGTGTTGAGGCATTTATTCGCTTGTTTAGCACTGATATGTTCAGCTGTCCAAGTCGCTCGGGAGATGAGGATGCAAGATAGTCTTTCATAGTTAGTTTATGTGGAGTAATAATTGTTTTTGCCACATTGCTCTGTTTGAACTACCCTAATCTAATGCATTCCTCTCACTTTGTGCATCTAGATATTGATGAGTGCCAGTCCAACCCCTGTCGAAATGGTGCCACCTGCATAGATGGAATAGACTCGTTCTCATGTGTCTGTCTTCCAAGCTATGCAGGATCACTCTGTGAACATGGTAAGGACTATTAAGCATTATTTTAATTTTTTTTCTTTTTTTTTCCTTTTCATGCAGATTTTTAAAATTAATTCAAGCAAAAGGAGAAGAGAAATTAAGTAATAAAACTGCTGACATTTCTTGCATAAAATTTCCATATACCACACACACGAATGTATACCAACACATCAAATATGAACATATGTTTATACATATGTTTTTATTATTATTTTAACCATTGTTTAACCAGGTTCATCCATTGAAATAAATTATCTTTTGATGACCTGGAGAAGTGCAGAGATAAAATATGGAATTAGGTAGCAAATCAGATGCATGATTAGGTGACCACATATACAGAACACCCCTCCCTCCCTACATACATATATACTGAATATACCTGTATATACCATGACATCCCAAATTTTGTAACACTTTTAGCAGCTGCGGCTCTTCCACAATTGTTGTACCATATGTTAGCAGTTCCTTAAGAAGGGTTTATGATGTTTCTGAAGGCTGTCCCAAGGAATTACACTTCTTCATGTTTATTCTTGAATTGATGTGCTACTGGAATTTCACTGCCCCTCTGTCATTGGGATTAATGCTGAAGCTTTTAGGCGTGGAATATATATCTTCTTTATCCTAATATCTTTTCTATTTTCACAAATTATTATGACCACATTAATAGTCACATTTCACATTTGATTCTGCATAAAACTAAATTACAAGGAGTTAGCTTGCCAGTAAGCCATCATTGTCCTCACCAGCTTTTTTTCATAAAAGCATAATGAAAAAAGATACTTTCAAGGATTTTCAGCCTTATTTTTATAGTGAGTATTGCAAGCCAAGTTTTTTCCTTTTTGAGCATTTCAGCTCTTTTGGTTTTTGTCAACCATGTTAGAATAATTTGAAAATATATTGTGGCATTGAGTGCCCTCCCCCATTCTGATGGCATTGTGGGTTTGTCAGTCGTGGTTTGGGTGCACCTTTATTGTAAACCGCATGAAACCCTATTTCCACTTGGCATTCTATTAAAGTATTATTATATACATACATATAGAATACATAATAGAACCTACTCTTTTATGAGTAGGTTCTGGGACTCAGTAACTGTTTCAGGTAACAGATTTGTGTCCTACCATAGGAAAACAGCAAGTATTTTAGAATTGTTAATACACAAACACAGCTGGGTAAATTGTTTAGTTACTGGAAGTGCAAAGATTATTAAGTATGTATTGAGTAACTGGGGTGTACAGTTAGAGTTGAAATAATGTTTGTGCTGGCTTAACCCCCCAACCCTTCAAAAAAAGAAGAAAAATGCAGCCATAACCTGACCTGTTTTGGCTTATGTTTTATGCACATATGAATAGAAAGCATTCTCAGTGAATACATCAGACACATCTAGTTAGTTGCCATTGTTGTATACCAAAGTGAAAGCCATATTGTATACCTAATGAAGTGAAAACCCAATTACCCCATAGGTTCAGGTGTCAAAACTTCAGGTGTAAGCATTGTAATTAAGGATGCACTGCTGACCATGATTACAACCATGAAATAGTGTTTATATGTATCAGTCCAACATATAAATGTCTAATTTTGAGTCCATTTTGTATACAAAAACTGTATGTAAAATTTGAAGAGACTATAGATGGAGCACATGGAGGACAAAATCAGTACAAAAGAAACGAAGAACAACAAGATGTAGTGACATGGAGAATCTCACAGAGGATGCCTTTCTGAACTTGATTAAATTGAGTTGTTTTCATGGGGGTGACATGCGAGCATGGCTGTAACCAGTTCTTACCGCCCTGCATGTCGCTATTGGGCCAGGCTGCTCCCAGGAGAGGGGAGGCCCTACATGGTTATGGGAATGTGCGCAGTACTGGGAACCCCCATGCAAAGAAAAAAAACAAAAACAGCTGGAGTCAATTTAACAGTGTTTTATGTACCTTTCTGCTTGCACTAAGCAGCCTTCAAAAATGTAATTTTCTTTACCCACTCTACGATTGCCTGTCTGACTGAGTAAGCATCTCCCATGAAGTTGAGGACAGTACCTCAACTAACCACTAGGTGGCAAAAGGCACTTGTTGTGATATCAAACGTTCTTCTGTTGTGTTGGTCTCTAATAACACATGACCCACTTTGGGGGGGGGGGGGAGGCAGTACTGAAACAGATGACCAGTTACAGATTAAACCAAAAAGTGTTTCCGCCTTGCAGTTTTTAAAAAGCCACGCACTTTAATTTCCATCAAGCTTATAAATAATCTTTGCGGTATCACGTGCGCACACCTTTTTTCATTGTTTCGTTCCCTACGGATAATTATCCTGTTCGCACAGTGGGCGTGCTGTTGGTGGCTCTGTGGCTCGGAGTCGTACGTGGTCCAGCTGTTCTCACTTAAATGTGAGAGGTTGGCTTTCATTTTGTCTCAGGTTGTGGTGATTGGCGGACCACATCGACTACATCTATCCCCCTCCCCAAAAATTCTGACACTAGCCATCGTCCCCTCGGTGAATTGGTTCCAGGCACACTTTCAATGTAGCTGTAATTATGCAGCCGCCATGGACAACTCCTCTCCCCTCCCCTCACGCACACATACACACATGCCCCTCCATCTTCACAATCGTTCGTTCGCACACAGCTGTTTTCTCAGGCTTGGCTGCCAGGGATGAGGCAGGAAAAAATAAATAAATAGGAAAAAGGAGCCCATTATCATTTCAGAGGAGATTTGCAGCTGTGGAAATGAAATAATTTCTCTTCTCGCATGTGGCAGGAGAAAGGGACACAGCCATGGCGGTTAGTGCTGGAATGAGCAGACTCTTTGCAGAACTATTCCAAAGCTCCCAGACTATTGAGTCTAGACAATAAAGCTCTCTGGGATGCCATCATTTCTACAGATTTAATTAAGCACCCTTATCTTATTTATTAGTTAAATACCACATTTATTATTTTTTTTGCCATAGACTTTTTCTTTCAGTGGTGGGCTTTGAATTGCATTGACATTTGAAAAGAAAAAACCTAGAATCATCATTAATAGTTCATTAATAGTTCATTCTGAATGAAATGAATATAAATAATTTTGGCATACACTTACTGCAACATCATAATTTAAATGGTATGATGTGGCTATTTTAAGTAGTTGTTTTAGCACTTAATGTTTTGCTGTGTGTTTTCCCAGAGAGTCTAGCCAGGCCCCATCCAAATATGTGTGCCCTTATTAGGCTTTGCCATGATTTTCTTGAGATTTTGCACAGATGGTTAATGTGGATGCTTTGGCATAGACCAAGAAGCCCTAAGAAAAAGGAACTCCCCAAAAGTAACTGTAGTACCTGAATCCTACAACTAGATGGCGGACATGTACTAATCAGGTGACCGTCCAGAGTAGGTGCCACCCCTGAACAGTGCCTGCTCTTGTTCTTGTTTTTGATGGGCTGAGACCTACCGGTAGGGTCACATAACGGGGGTAATCCTGCCCCCCTCCTCCCCCACTCACCCTGGGGGACCCGTATTTGGCTTCATCAACTCCAGACTTCCTGTGAGATCAGGTCTCCTGACAGTAAAACAGGCACGAGCAGGCTGGAAAGTGCAGGGTCTAATTGGCACGCCGGGCACCCGGGCCTAACATTAGGCCTGGAATCAGTCTGTCAGCATCTGTCCTCCCGTGACCCTCAACCCTCCCTCTTCCCCCTTCCCCACAGCCCCGTGGCCCCTCTCACGTATACAGACACAGTAATGGCAGCTTTGCCATAAATCACTCACACTCCAGCCATAATATTAATACAAAGTCTTCATTAAGTAGACTAATATATTATTGGATACGTGATATGGAGGTGTCTCTAGATATGAAAGTACCGTCGCTCCAGGGCAACCTGACGTGATCGCCACACTCCTGAAGCAGAAAAGAGAAACCCACATGCTTTCTGAAAATAGGAAACAAAAAGGGCTCTCATTAGATCTATCGGAAAATAACAGCATAATTGCTAGCTGTGGAATTTCTTTTTTCCAAATTGAAAATGTAATTTTCCAAATTGAATGTCTTCAATGTAATGTAATCAAGGCCACACAGGGATGAACTTCTTTCCTCACTTTTATCCCCAGGGCTGGATTTCAGCCATTGTTTATTTGATAAACAAAGGGCCTTGTTAGACTTCATTACTCTTAGCAAAGGGCAGCGTTTCCTTTACCTATGTGCCAAAAGAGATGCTAGGCTCTGCTGTGTAGAATGGCGTTCAAATTACAGCCTGGACCTCCAGGTTGGCAGCAGTGATTTGCAGCAATTTGTTGATGCAGATTGCAATGTTATTGTTAAAGTTGAATTTTCTGCTATTGTTTTCATCATAAAATAAACATAAAAGATTACCATAATACAAAGCATAATTGTACCTCACATGTAGAACTCAAAGCATTTGTTTTTACAGTTATTACGCATATATTTGTATACAAGTATTGATGAAACATTTCTAATTCAGGTATTTATTGAATTTATCATATTTTGTCAGAGGCTATGGAGCTATTTACATCTTTAAGAATGCCCTGTCAGTCGGCTGTGGTTGAAGCCGGTTTTAACTTGACAGCGGTTTAAAGGACCGTTTGTTTGCGAGCCGCAGTCAGTAATTTGTACTGATGACTCTGTTGTACACTGTATATTTACAACAGCAGCTAATTCAACCTCCGCAACAGCAGCACATCAGCCCAAGAATGAAAGGACAACGGGGTTCGCAAAAGGACTGCCAACAGCCCAGTGTCGCACAAACATGAGCAGTGTGTATGAGTTCATTCATTAAACAGCCCTTTCTTTATGAGCTGTGTGGCGGCCATTGTTTCTCCACTGTGGCTTCCCCCTGTGGATATTGAAACCATTAGGGGTTGGACGACAAGCCAGATCATGATAATAATTGTGCTAAATTGCATTGGCTGGATTTGCATAGCAGTGATTAGCATAGTAGCGGTTGTGTGACTCTGAATGTAGTCTTTCTGTAAGCCAGCATGTCAGACTACCTAGCTGGTACAGCACAGGGCGCCGTTCAGAAAACAGTGGGACTGTAATCTCTCCGATGTCTCTATCTTTCCTTCTATTAAAATTTTTCTTCTTGACTATTATAGTAAAAATAAGTGTCACAGTCTCTTTTATTAGAGTAGACTGCTGATTGAACTGATACAACTTGTTCTTCTTGCACAATATAAGTCACGTTTATGATATATTCTTGCCCATACTGTGAAGTCATGCAACTGATTTGTATTGAAATTTGATATTTTTTTGTAAAAGTTAATAGGCAAAACAATTCATTTAAAGTAGACCCATTCTCCAACTCCCACACCCCATTAACAGTTTGACACCCCCAATGTTGATTAATTGGTTGATTGGATTTGATTGATTGATTGATGGATGGATTTGATTGATTATTGCTGTACTAAAACCAGGTCGTCTCTGCATTCCTTCCCCTCAGACACGGAGACCTGTGACTACGGGTGGCACAAGTTCCAGGGTCACTGCTACAAGTACCTGACGCACCGCCGGACCTGGGACGCCGCGGAGAGAGAGTGTCGCCTGCAGGGAGCGCACCTCACCAGCATCCTCTCGCAGGAGGAGCAGCTGTTTGTCAACCGTAAGCACCCGTCGCTGTTCTCTCTTCACTGGGTCTGGCCGGGAGGAGCTTGGCTGAGACACCACCGAAAGAGAAACACAGGAGGGGCTGCTTATCTGGAGGCACTCCCCTCCCCTCCCCTGGACACTGCTGCCTAAGTTTATCGCTTTTGGCTGCAATTTTACATTAATATATTGGCGCTTTCAGTTTTAAATGATAGCTATAAAACTAATTGTAAATATGCGCATTTAAAAATAAGCATTCTATACAGCATATTGGCAAATGTATGGCATATACCCTATATAAATGGATGATATGAGCTATGTACAGCAAGATGTCCTTGGTAAGGATATCACTAAAAAAACAGTTTGGCTTAACGGATATTTACTTCCATAAACTAAGACTGATCTCTCAAGCATTCAATCCCGGTGCTTAATACCGTAATAACCCGAATATTCAGCTATAGTAATGTCTTCACTAATCAATCACAGCTGCTGAACTAACCTTTGGAAATATGTTTGAACACATAATACTTTTAGATTTTTAAAAAATGATTCAGAGGTATAAAGGGGTCTCTGTGTTGAGCTGAGAGTTTAATATGGCAAACAGGTCAGTTCCTGACTTTGACTCTATGCTGGCAGGCTTGGGGCATGACTATCAGTGGATTGGCCTGAATGACAAGATGTTCGAGAATGATTTCCGCTGGACAGATGGCCGTCCCATGGTAAGAAATTATTACTTTATTGAGGAAGATTGTATGAAATAACAGAGCCGTCCCCTACATCATTGATTTACGATGCACCGGTAACACCACCCTTCTGAACTCAAGTATCACTGTGAGGGTTGAAACAGGGGATGCTACTCAGTGATAATCACTTCTGCTAGTGAGTGTGGTCAGCGATATCCCCATGAGTGTTCCAACAATCACTTCCAGACTCAGTGTGTCTATTTTCTGTGCGAATGGATAGATTCAGTACTGTCCAATTAAACAGGTGTTTGCTTTTTCTGTGTGTGCGTGCGCGTTTGTGTGTTTGTGTATGTGCGTGTGTATGTTTGTGTGCGTGCATGTATGCACACCTTTGTGTGTGTATGTGTGTGTGCACGTGCGTGTATGTGTGGGTGTATGTGTGTGCATGCACAAGCATGCCTGTGTGGAGTAGTGGAGTGTATCACAGCAGCATACCAGTCTGGGGACTGTGTACTGTAGCACCTAATTACTGTTTGTGTGGAGCAGCTGAATCGGTTGTCCATCACTTCAAAGCCAGAGTGACAGAGGACAGAAGGATAGAATGATAGGAGGAGACTGGAGGGCAGGGAAAAGCGTTGACCATCTGCAGGTACTCTGCCGGTGGTCTCACCTGCACGTCCAGATGGAAGCTCTTTGACCGCGATGACACAGGTGTGGACAGATACAGGAAGCTACAGGAAGCTGGGCTCTGGGAGTAAGTGGGCCCCACCTGTCAGAGGAAAGCAGGGGACGGGGCCGTATAGCATACCTTTACAAGGTTCAGTGTGCCCCTGCATGAATGTGGCAGCGTTCAGCTGAGCACCTCGCTTTCGGTGAAAGACAGAGGCTGAGATCAGTAGACTCCATCTGTGCTATTCATTCCCTCCAAGAAGCAGTTTCAATACAGTAAAACAAATCATTTCTGAACAAAGTGATATAGTATGCAGTACCTTGATTTTTTCACAATTTACTGATCACTCAGGGAGTTTTATCTTCTAATCTGGATGACCTTTATTTAGTGCCCAAATGGAGTACTGTAGCATGCAAGGCATTATCTGTTCCCCAGTGTGGGTCCACATGGAAGATGACCTTTTCAAAACTGGCGGCGCTCACAGGGTGCTGTCGATGACTCACTGTCCTGGATTCTTTAAACAGTCTTCCAGCATTTTCACAGTATTATTTATTTGCAAATGCAATTTGGCATTTTCAGCAATCTGGCCAACCGCGTTTGTGAAGAGAAAAGGCCATGCTTGTTTTATGCAGTGCACACTGTGTAGGCACGCCCTGTTTTTGGTAAACCCAAAAATGTAAGGTCCCACCCCTGGTCCACGATCGCCTACCAGAAACCTTTTCTGGTGCACCCACGAGTGATACGAGAAAGTTCTGATACGATTTGTCATTGTATTATGACTGTCCATGCCTGACTGTCCCCCACCCATCGTAATCACACAGTTGTATCAGCAGTCTACTCTAAGGAGCAGATGATGGATCTGATGCTGTGGGGCAGAGGTATATCTTGTGATGACAAGAAGTGATGAAAAGCCACCCAGGTGCTGTTTCTGTGTTCTGGGTATTCACTCTGTGGTTTCAGGCTGCACTTTGGCAGATGTGGCCTGCAGCTAGAGTCAGGCTTCAAAGACAATCCCAAGGTAACCCAAGGTATCAAGCCCACTGAGGCAGGACAGGATGCTTTTACTGATCATTCACAATGACAGGCAGAATGGCTCTATTATTTCATGAGACTACGGGCTATAGCAGTTTATCCAACAGAATCCTAGCCCCCTCTCTCTCTCTTTCTCTTTGTCTCTCTCTCTCTCTCTCTGTCTTTCTCTCTCTGATACTCTCATACAGTATATACAAGTAAATGGTTGGCATTTATATAGCGCCTTTATCCAAAGCGCTGTACAATTGATGCTTCTCATTCACCCATTCATACACACACTCACACACCAACGGCGATTGGTTGCCATGCAAGGCACCGACCAGCTTGTCAGGAGCATTTGGGGGTTAGGTGTCTTGCTCAGGGACACTTCGACACAGCCCAGGCGGGGGATCGAACCAGCAACCCTCCGACTGCCAGACGACCGCTCTTACTGCCTGAGCCATGCCGCCCCTAGGTTCAGGGCATTTGGCAAAACCTTTTCTTGTCTTATAAGATAGACTTCTTGATTGTTATTTTGTGATCCATTGACCACCATGTCACACTGGGCTATATGAGCGCATATACTGGACAGGTTATGCCTTTGATGAAAGACCTTTAGGCAAATAGCCAGCCTTGAAATAAGACTTGAGTCAGAAATATGGGATAAGCACCTTCGTGTGGGGGCTCAAAATATCGTACTCACTGAAAGTTTATTGTTTTAGCACAAAATCCTCAGACCATTCATCTCCAGTGGTTGAAAATCTGCCTGGCTTTGCGATACTTTAAAAAATGAACCAGGACTGCCTGCTTCTCATCAGAAAGCTTGTCCAGTGTGGTTTAATTGTCTTGGGAAACAGAGCTTTTGTGTTTGGGGTTAGTTACGCAACTGCATTGCAGGCCAATTAACATTTAAAACAATATATTTTTAACCAAGCCTTGTCAAGATTTTAAGTCTGTGTGTGTGCATGCATGTTTTTGTGTGTGTGTGTGTGTGTGTGTGTTGTGCATGCATGTGTCTCTGTGTGTGCATGTTTATATGTGTGTGTGTGTAGTTCTGCAGAGGCCTCAGAGAAAGTGCTTTACAAAAAGCAGTCTGTGTGATCACCCCGAGATTAAGATAAAGTGTGTTTGCGGTGAGGATGTTGTTTCCTTAGTTTCTGGAATTATTTGGTTTGTCCTGCTTTTTGTAAAGCTACAGTACCACAGAGATTCAGCTGAGGGACCTGTTCTTCAGTAATGCTTTGGTACTCAGAATGTTTCAGTCAAGTTCTGGGAAAACATGCGCTGTGTCTGAACTCCTGAGTCCCTGAGTCTCTTAACCACTTGTCCAGGTTTTTGCAAATGAAGCAGGAGAAGAGTAAGTGCGCCCCCTAGGGTCCAGTTCACCGCACAAATATTACTGATCTCTGTAATATGAGTCAAAAATGTGCAATTTAACTTACAACCTGCTGGGTCCAAAGAAAAAAGACAGCTAATAAAAATGTTGCATATCACCACAAATCATGTACAGAGATGAGGGAGGACGGGTGTTGCTGAGGAAAATTACAAAAACACTTTTATGGCTGTGCTTTTCTCAGACAGAACACGTATGCAGATGCAATTGTAGTTGTAATTGTCCCTGTAGTTGCCTATATGTTATCCAGTGAATGAGATGGGTGAGCTTTCGTATTTCATACCTGTTATTGGATGGGAAGAGCCATCAATACTCACCTGGAGCAGAATCGTTTCTGTGATTTGTCATAGCTCTAGAGGTGGAGCGAGCAGGAGACTCGAGCGTATGAATTGCGAAGCAGCAGGATTATATCGGGCAGTAATCAGGTCTGAATGTGCGAGAGGCCGGGGATGCGCAGTCTGTATGGAAGTCAGGCTTCTGGGAGGGAAGAGACAAGAAAGGGGGGATCGGGGAGCAGCAGTGTGGTCTGTAGGACTCAAGGGCAGCTTTGTTCAAGCGAGCGTGTTGATGTGTCGGTGTCCCACACCAGCCGTTCCACATTATACAACAGAGTCTCCTGGTGTAACCCTCACCCTAAGCGACTGAAAATTTACAGCTGTTCACCTCTTCATTCAAGCCATCACCAAACTAATTAGAATCCATAAATCAAATCATATAAGCTTGAGTCCACTTTACCAGAAGCCTACTCTGTTTTATAAACTGGTGTTTTATGCTGAGATAAACAAACAAGTTAGTAAATGACAAAAATGTCATGTTTTCATATCCATACTGCATTTTTCTGTGTTTGAGGTACAAGATAATGTGAAAGTTCACTTTACTTCCCACGAAACAACTGAAAAGCAGCAGAATTACTGTAAGTCTCTCTGGAAAAGGCTGTCTGCAAAATGCCTAAATGTACACCAGTGAATAAGAAAAAGAGAAGCTTGGAGGTTTACTTGTGTTCCGTGAAGTTTACATTTCAGAGCTGGTCTAATGAAATTCTAAGTCCGCAGTGTGTAAATAAGACATTTAAACGTTTATACCAGAGTGGTATATCAACCTGCGAGCCTAAATAAAGTGTGGTATATAGACCTGAGAGCCTAAATAAAGTGTGTGGGTCGGGGCGCCTCCCCTCAGCGAGAGAGAGAAGGCTGCGGCCATTTCTGGCCGGCGAAAAGACACTTCGCAGAAGACGTTATCAGATCTTGACGTAATGGGCTTAGTCATGCTGAGGGAATCGGCTGCCGGACCCTGCCAGAGCTCCATCTCTGTCCGAGCTGGCTGTAGAGACCGCTGTTCCCATGGCTCGAATCAACATCCTGAAACCACTGCATTGTTTTCCTTTGACATCGTATCAAACTGATCAGATTGGACCAATGACTGCTTACAACATATTTAAGTCATATCTGATTGTCCTGTGGGTATGGGCTAGTTCCAAATAACTTCTCCAGTAACAGTATTTCAGTATTGTTTGGGTCAGTAAGCATCTGATAGAAGTTGAAAGCATAAAATTGTGTAATTAACTTTAATAACTAAAACCATTTTCCTTGCGAGCTCATTGTTTTTATTTTTACTTTGATTGAAGCACTCGATTTATGTTGGCATTTGGAAAAACACATGCTCATAGCATTTTTATGTTGTGCTTTTTTTGCAGCAATATGAGAACTGGAGACCAAACCAGCCAGACAGCTTCTTTTCCACGGGCGAGGATTGTGTGGTGATGATCTGGCATGAGAGTGGGCAGTGGAATGACGTGCCCTGCAACTACCACCTGACCTTCACCTGCAAGAAGGGCACAGGTGAGGGGTCACCCTGCAGACATGTCTACAGTGTGCTTCTCCGTCAGGGGCTGTTACTGTGATCTTTATCATGGAAAACCCCTGGGGCCTGGTTAGTATTTGGATGGGAGACCTCCTGGGAAAGTTAAGATGCTGCTGGAAGAGCTGTTGGTGAGCCAGTAGGGGGCGTTGTTCTCTGTGGACCAAATGAGAATCCCAATGCCACGGTGCTGTCATTTACCTCAAAATGAATATGCCAGCTGGTTGTCTTGAATGAATGAATGTTCAGTGAAATAAAGTCAAGTAGGGTGCACGATATATGTATATGGAATTGTGATTTTTGAAGCATAATAAGAAAAACCACCACCATGGGGACTATAGGCAAACTTTCAGCAATTTTCTCTGTAAACATATCAACAGACATGGTAGTAAACAACAACACTTCAGTGGCCATGTGAAATGCTTCCCTGATACAAAAAAGCATCACTGATATTTATTGGTCGTTCAAAAGTCTGATATGTGATCATGTAATTCGTTTTTTCAATCACATGGAAGCTGGAAGGCCTTGCTGCTGCTTGGCTGTCTTATCTGCATCCAATAGCTATCGGTGATGTTTTTTTTTTCCCCAGAAGCATTTTGCCATGCTTCTGTTGTTTGGTTGTTTACTACCGTATGAGGTATGATTTAAAAAGATGGAAAATCGGATTTATACCCCTTGGTGGCAGCTATTCTTATTAGGTCTATAAAAACCAGGATTTGATCTTGCAGCCCTAAAGCGAATACTTATATTGAGCTACAAAGGACTCAATATGACATTTTAGTTCTTTGTTGTTCTTTTCATAAAAAGAGACGTTACATAAAGAAGGGTTGAGTGATTTTCATAAGAGTACCGCTCTCTGGAACAGAGTCAGGGCATGGTGTCAGTTCCTTCTCCTTCTCCCTGCAGTGGCTTGCAGCCAGCCCCCGGTGGTGCAGGACGCCCGAATCTTCGGGAGCATGAGGCCTCGTTACGAGATCAACTCTCTGGTGCGTTACCACTGCAAGGACGGCTTCATCCAGAGACACGTGCCCACCATCCGCTGCCGTGGCGATGGCCAATGGGACGAGCCCAAAATCTCCTGCATCAGCCGTGAGTGTCCAGAACTTTCTCTCAATGTTATGTGAGCTGTTCATAAGATGTTCAGTGGCCAATCAACATTTTACTCTAATAGAGTAATAGAGTTTATCCCCCTTAGACTCATATAAACACTGCTAGAGTTAAATTAAGACCAGAAATGTTAGCATGTGGTAAAACTATGGGATATATGGGGCCAGTTGTAGACACTGATAAAGCCTTGTCCTAGATTTAATTGTCCTAGATTCTCCATCCAAAATTCTATTTAGTCCAGGATATGTATCTGTGAAACTGGCCAATAGTGGCACATCTGGCCTTTCTGTTATAAGAAAGAGGTGGATTCACAATGTAGGTATGAGACCCTGTCAATGTGTGTTCATTCACAGTAAAATTAGAATGAACTCACAAATTCAATACAATAATGGGATTCCAATTTTTCTGTGTATCTTGTTATAGCTTCCACCTACCAAAGGACATACTCACCAAAATTTCAATCTAACAACTTCTACAACAACGCCAAGAGGAGATTCGATGAGTCAGCTCGACATGTACACCGCTGGGCCCTCAGACAGGAGAAAAATAACCACTGATCCCTGCGAGTCCCCCATGGCACAAGCGTGGAATATGCTTTTTCCTGACAGACAGCTGAAAAATAGAATGCATCATCAGGTGCCTTTCGAATGTTTCACAACCATTTCCGCCATTTTGTTTTTCCTAAAAAGGCCGAATCCAAGGACAACCAAAGGGACTCTGTCAGCTGGCCCTGAATAATCTCTCTATCTCTGTCTGCCATTGGTTGACTCGCAAAGTCCCTTTGCTGGAGAATTTTAATGTACTTTTATTTTCTTCCTCTCTGATTTAACAGGAATTACTTATGATCTCATGTCTCCTATCTATGACTCCTGTTCACATGGAGCTGATAATTACAAACTTACATTGTGAGGCAAAATACCTGGAACATTATTGAAAGGGGAAAGAGTCAAGGGAATAGCAGCATACTGTATGTAAATAGGCAACAGTGGAAAGCTCAAATAATGTAAATAATCAGTACATCAAATGAAAAAAACACTTAAACTGGTTCTTAAGACTTTCACCTTCAGAGAGACTGATTACTGTTCCATAAATGGGCTCACACTTCAGCAGCTTCTGTACATGAGCATAGAATTTACAATAGAAACAAATAATGTGACAGGCACAACGCAAGGTTTTATCTTAAATATCAAATGTCAGTGTCAAATTTTCTAATAAATTCAGAGATCATGCACATGCTTCTGTCATGTGACATTTTATGTTTTGAAAGGAGGGCCACACTTCCTGTGGAAATGAGATTGCGCACAGTGTGAGGAGAACTGTGTGATCTGTACTGACTGTGTTAGGAGCAAGCCAATAGGACTGCAGGTCTGACCCAATCAGATTTCACATTTCTGGCAGGAACGTTGAACAGCATTTTGAACCGCACATACAAGTAAATATAGGAATCTACATTTTAAATAGTTTTCTTATAGAATTTATAATAAGTTAATAAGTGGGTTCTTGTTTGTGTATATAACCGTTTTAATATGTTTGTTTCATTTATAGTATGATAAAAAAAAGTTGCAAGAAAACTTACTTTGAATGTTAGTGCCTGACTGTTGCTTGCAGAGAACTTCCAACTCTGACATTAGAACTTAAAGTGAAACCACAGAGATTTAGTTTATTGGATATTCTATACAAGGGTAAGGGGAATTTTTTATAAAGATAATATAAATTTATATTAACATCCACTATTTGCTTCTGAATTCCTTGCCATGTCAATAGAAAACTGCTATTTCGCCTTCATATTTAATAGTGACTTTGCTTTGCCAATAACCGAGGGTCTTAATGTGTGTAAGCTGCTCCAGCTTCATCTACGCTTAATAGAATGTACTTTATGGAAAAAAAAAACTCAGAGACTTGAACAATTGCTTTTGATGAGAGCTGCAAATAATTTATTTTAACACACTTTTTCACATGTGTAGGTATCCTGGAGAAGCAATGATATATTTTCATGGCACAGTTTTGATAGAGATGCAGAAATATATTTATGCAATGCAGGATATACGATGAAAACACAAGGCCTCGTTACAGTTTATCCTAAATGTGACTTTGTCCTTAAATTGAATGAAAATATGCTCTGCACTTTTTATTGGAAAGTGAATCCTTTCATCAGTTGTTTCAACCTTGATGCTATGGAAGTGCTGAATAACGGTACTGTTTTTACAGCTGAAAAGCATGTTGTGGATAGACTTGAACTGAGGCCAAAATACAAGTCATTGTAATAGAGATGGTGCTGTAGGATTCATTCACAAAGACATGTAGATGACTTAGTCCGGGCTTAGTGTGGAAACCAAAGCCCCAGATTCACTGTGTCCATCAGTAAGCCATCGGCTCAACACTGAAACCTTTTTATAAACTTGTGTTGCACAAGAGATTCATGTCAATCCATTTGTCTCGTCCCCACCAGCAATGTCCGGAATTAAAACTGTTTTTTTGTTTCTTTTATTTTCTCCTTTTTTTGTCTTGTGTTTTATCATTAAAATGCACATTTATTTGTATTTATATCATAACTTTATTGTATAATGTGAATGTCTGGGATGTTTGTGAATTATGCTTTGTGAAGACTTTTACCTTTTTGTACATGCTCTATGTCACCAAAGAAGGCCACCCATTTTAATACATTATTTTGTGTCTACTGTTTTCTTTTCTTGTTTATTCTTATGATGATTGTGACAATATCAACACATGGAAATATAGCTGATCTTATATTTACAATGACACTCGTAAACAGGTGAGCACTGCTCAGTCACTTGGATTGTTTCACATTGAAATAGGCAAAACATTAATAAAAGTAAAACTGGTTTACCCCATATCCCGGCCCTCAGAGACACTCATGAAATTAACTATGTAATCAGATGTAAGTGAAGAACATTAAATCAATTCTCCCAACAATTTTACATTTATAAAACAATTTGTAAACTCCTTTCCTGAAAACAAGCTAATTGTAGAATGTATAATCTAATGGAAACAACTGTCTTTCTCAAGATATAGCCTGACAATAAGACAGTTGAATAATCAGATACGTTATTAATATCGACCCTCACTATGCACACATAATGAATAGACATGTGCATTTCAGCAAATGCAAAGTAAACATTCTTTGTGAACTGCACATTATCAGCTCAAGGATTCAACCAAAGCCCTTGTGGGCTGCAGTATGTCCATTACAGTGGGATACCACCCATCACAGCTCTCAGAACTAAACAAGGAAAAGGGGAAATAAAAACTATAATATATACATTAAGGGTCAGATGTACGAAGCCTTTTGAGACACATACACTCACTGAGCACTTTATTAAATGGCTGGCATTTATATAGCGCCTTTATCCAAAGCGCTGTACCATCGATGCTTCTCATTCACCCATTCATACACACACTCACATACCAATGGCGATTGGCTGCCATGCAAGACCCCAACCAGCTCGTCAGGAGCATTTTAGGGGTTAGGTATCTTGCTCAGGGACACTTAGACACACCCAGGGCAGGATCAAACTGGCAGCCCTCCGACTGCCAGATGACTGCTCCATTTGTACTTTATTACACCTACTTATTCATGCGATTATCTACTCAGCTACTCAGTTAATGTTCACATCAACCATCAGAAAGGGGAAAAAAATGTGATCTAAGTGAATGAATATTGGTGGCAGACAGGGTGGTTTGAGTATCTCAGAAACTACTGATCTCCTGCTGGGATTTCCACGCACACTAGTCTCTAGAGTTTGCAAAGAATGGTGCCAAAAACAAAAACATCCAATGAGCAGAAGTTCTGCAAACAGAAACGACTTTAATGAGAGACGTCAGAGGAGAATGGCCAGACTGGTCAAAGCTGACAGGTAGGTGACAGTAACGCAAACAATGTGTAACCACACATTACAACAGTGGTAGGCAGAAGAGCATCTCTGAACACACAATGATCATAACTCTAAGCAGACAGGCTACAGTAGTAGAAGTCTAAAAAATAAGTCTAATAAATACCTAATAAAGTGCTCACTGAGTGTATATATTTTTCTTTTTGGTGAAATACTTAGTAAATACATTACTTCAAACAGATGACTTTGTATTTATTTTATTTTATTGAGTAAATGCAATTTAAATAATCATATACAGTATGTCAGAAAAGTTCTCCAAGTGTTATGGAGTTAAAATGAGGTACATATGGTTAAGGAAATGTGTTAGGTCTAAAACAAGATTAGGGTTTTGTAAATGTAAAATAGAAGGGTTAGTCTTTGATTCTGGATGAGTGAAAGGATGCCTGCTTCTTCTGAAACAGGGCATATTCATAAGACATACTGCCAGGTTTAGCTTAGTTATGGGCTGATACTGTCATGTTAGGGAGTTTTCTTATACAGTAAACAAGAGTTACTAGTTAAATGTACCATTAGTGAGGCACCACCACCCCCTAGTGATCATTTGTATATGTGGGTTGTGTTTCATAATAGAACATTGCTGCACAAAAATGCCACTACCCACCTGCTCTGGTCAGCCGGTATTTATGTACAATATGAGAATATGCCTCCTATAATATGTTTTTAGATGTGAAGAGTCTCACGGATTTGCACAAGATGCACAAGATTTCAGCTGCATTGGCGCAAATGGCAAAGTGAGTTCCCATCACTTTGATTGTGTTCATCGTGGCAATCTACCAATAGGAGGGCAAAAGGAAGAGGGGGTTTTCGTTTTGTTTAAGCATTTAAGTGAAATCCAACTTTTAGAATTAGTGGGTCTATAAATAGGCTAGTGAGACACTGCTCTGGTCCTCATGTTGACAAACGGCAATAACAGACAAAAAAGGCAATCAAAAGCCTAGAATCAAGACTGTCCAATTACTTTTGGTCCCCTAAAATGGGGGGACTACATATAAAAAGGGATGTAATTCCTACATATATCCATATTGGGTGAATCCATATTAAACCTGTATTAAATCCATATTAAACCCTCAAAATAAATGTGACGGTCTGCACTTTAACCTCATATTAATTATTTAATTTCAAATCCAATGTGTTGGAGTACAGAGGCAAAAGAACAAAATTGGCCCACTTTCCAAATACTTACGGACTGCACTGTACACTACATCTCTGGCCAGGGAAGCCATGACAAATACACCCCTTAAAATTAACATACTCATACGGAATACGCCCTTTTGTATTTTATTCCGTGTATCTATCCCTAAGCTTTTTTAATGCGGGTAGGCTACTGGTTAATTTGGTTAATTTCCAGGACAGATTGCATGTATAATTGCAATGCTGTTCCATTGATCATTATTTGACCTTTATGGGTCACAATCCAGCATATCTATTACAAGATTAGTGTTAGACATCTGGTAAAAATTAATTTCTCTAAGTCCTAATGAAGGAGGGAAATACATCTTGTTCACTCTGATCTAATCTGAAAGTATTGCATGTCTATGGGTTAATATGATTTTTAAACCTAATTAATTATGTTTGTGGATCAGAGTTACTGTACATAGGTGCATTATCAGTTATACACTGTGCTGTAGGAGATGCCGTCTTTCAGTTGAGACATTGAACTGAGGTCCTGACTGACTGAGGTCACTGAAGACCCCATGACACTCATCACAACCTGCCACCTAATCGTGCCCTAATTTCATTGCCTAAAGATCTCCCACTGAGTGTTCTGAAGCAAAATGGCTGCCATGCATCACCCAGGTGCATGCTATAAGATTCCCTTGTAGAAGTGGTAGTGTCTTGATGCAAGCTTCACCCTCATCACTGTAAAGTGAGAAATAATTCTGTTGACAATGGTACATCAATGTCAATTTGGTGTTCAAATCCCATGACACAGCTGTTGTAAGGAATGTATTCATGTTGACTACTGTAGCTTTGGTGAAGGTGCAGTTGATCCAATAGATAATATTTTCAATTGAAAACATATAACTATTTAATTCAGGCAGTTGTGGGAATAAACAACAATGAATGTTTTCTACAGTGCCCTAGGTACAGCGATACAATCGCAATGTTGTTTAACCAGTAACACATTTATTTATTCAGATACCCTTTATATAGCCAAGAAGGTTAGCTGAAAACAAATGTGATGTTTGTAATGACTAGAGGAAATGAAGCTGGGAAAAGCAAGCAATTAAGTCCATATAGGAAATGGGAAATATCCATAGTCAAGCCTTTTTGTCTTTCGATAAGCACACTTAGGATATGCAATGATGGCGTTGAGTTTGGGAAACAAAAGTGATTTATTGCTTATTTGATTTGAAATCTGGTGGTGGAGTAGAGTATGTGCAGAAGCTGCAGTAAAGTGGAGGCCAGCTCAGCAACAAGGAGACTGTGGTAAAGTTTCATTTTCAGTACTGGACATTTGACAGTAATTCAATATGAAAGCTTTCCAAGGGATGCTAAGGGATTGCCATGAATGTGTACATCCATCCATCCATTATCTGAACCTGCTTATCCCGATCAGGGTCACAGGGGGGCTGGAGCCTATCCCAGCATACATTGGGCGAAAGGCAGGAATACACCCTGGACAGGTCGCCAGTCCATCGCAGGGCACACGCACCATTCACTCACACACTCATGCCTACGGGCAATTTAGACTCTCCAATCGGCCTAACCTGCATGTCTTTGGACTGTGGGAGGAAACCGGAGTACCCGGAGGAAACCCACGCAGACACGGGGAGAACATGCAAACTCCGCACAGAGAGGCCCCGGCCGACGGGGATTCGAACCCAGGACCTCCTTGCTGTGAGGCGGCAGTGCTACCCACTGCACCATCCGTGCCGCCACTGAATGTGTACAGTGCAATTATTTTTTTATGAATATCACTAGAATTATTGATCAGAACCATCCAGTCCATATGACTTGCAGGTCTAAATCAAGATCTATGGTAAGGGGCATCTTTAGTTATTACATTAAATGTTATTTAGCTGATGCCTTTATCCAAAGTGACATACTGTTGATGAGACTAAGCAGTATTCATATAACTGACCAATGAAAAACCAAATGGCATAGTGATGTTATGAAAATTATATAATATATAATATAATAATACATTTTCAATAGCTTGTCATTCATATGACATACAAATCTAAAACCAATTTAATGAAGAAGGACACCCCTTTATTGAACATCCATGATGATAAAAATGGCTGACCACCGAAATAGGGAAGGAATCTAGCTAGGGGATATCTAGCTTTGCTTTAAATTAGACTAGGCTGGGGTTTGGTAGATAATGTCTTTTTGTACAATTAATTAACAATCCCAGTCACTGGTCAGTGAACACAGGCAAGAAAACTATTGGGTGCTTTTATTTATCACAGATCCTTTGAACCGCTGCAGTTTGCGTTTTTGGAGACTATGCAAATATCTTGTGATAGCGAGAAAACAAAACAATGTGCAACAACACCCAAAGGATAATGAACGGCCAGCTGGAAGATACAGTGAGCTCTGCTATATGCATTTACATCATCAGTGAAGACAAGTGAGTAGCCATACATGCCCATACATAAGACCCGCACCACCACATTTCATAGATCTCTTAGATCTTGGGCCAGACTATTCTATTTTGCCTCCACATGTTGCTCTTGCCATACATGTGAATCTTGGTCTCATCAGTCCAGAACAAGGCACTTCTTAGCGAGCTGTACCCTGGCCCTCCAGTTTTTGTGGTGAACTAGTGGTTTGCATTTTGCAGTGTAGTCTGTAGTTCTGTTTGTGAAGTGTTCTGTATACAGTAGTCATTGACACTTCCACACCTCTCTCCTGAAGAGTTTCTGATCTGTCAGGCAGGAATCTGATCTGTCAGGCAGGTGTGGTCCTCATATTGACAAACATAGCAAAAGGGAATCAAAAGCCTTGAATCAAGAAATCTCTCTTATACATGCACTAAGGCAGCAATTGAGCACACCTGACTAATCAAAAACATATGCAAAGCAATTTGTCCCAAACATTATGTTGCCCTGAAATTGGGGGACTATGTGTAAAAGGTTATGTAATTTCTTTGTGTAACCATAAGGTGTGTTCTGCAGTTAATTATTAATGCAATCAGAGGAAACACATAGATGATAAAATTAAATATGTGCATATTCATCCACCATCAAAATGACACTGTTTTTGTGCACTCAGGACAGATATACAATTGCAACAATTTATGTTTTAAATGGTTTTATTTCTCGTGTTGACTTTGGGTCAAAAGGTATTTTACATAGATACAAACAATACTTTGACAAAGTAATGTTTTATGTACATAACAATAATTAGAAAATAAATGTTTGATTTGGTGTGTCATGGCTTTCAAGCATATTTTGTGAAATGACATTGCTCTGTTAAGTCAACCCACTCTTGTCAGTCAACCAGTTTCAACCAGAAGAGTTGCCAGATGGGAAAAAAGCAAGCACAATTATGCTAGTATGGGCACAATAGCAACAGGAACTCCATTTTGCCAGCTTTCTTACCCAGTTTATTTGTTTTTTTGTTTTTTGTTTTTTTTTTAATAGCAAAATTGGTTTCTGCTTGCTACTCCTAGTGGATAGGGTTAAACTGACAGCAAATCCTGTTTGTCCAAAAGTGTGAACAGTATTTTGATTCAAGAAAAAACTAAAATACATTAGTAACATACTTGGGAGGATTGTGGAATTTCTTTCATGTCTAACAAATATTAAGCTACTTAAAAAAAAAAGGTCAGTTTCTGTCCAGCAGTTGATTTCTGTAACTGCCCTGAGTTCATGATATACGCTCCATAGATAGTATTATCAATAATAATATTATCAATAATAGTATTATCAATAATAATAATAATAATAATAATAATAATAATAATAATAATAATAATAATAAAAGGTGTCCCAGGAAAGCTACTCAAAGATAACCTGATACTTGAGGGCTAAATTGTTCTACACATTTAAAAATCATTCCAACGAGTATCAAATGCATTGGTGAGCATCATAGCATCCCTCTGTCTTATATTTTGCACCATGTGCCCTAGCAGAAAGGGAACGGGAAAGAAAAAGAGTAGCTCCCATTCACACAGGGAGCTATTGGGCTGGCCATTTGCCGGAAGTCCATTCCTTTTCTACGAAGCTGAGCGACGGCCAGCAACCCGAGCACCTGGACAACTGAGTGACAAAATTAGCCGGAGAAACATTTCCTGCAGTTCATATTTTTTGCGGGCGTCGCTCACGGACAGACCGAGCTGCTTGTTGTGTGAACTCAGGCTAAGTTCCGCCATCTGTGCATATTAGACGTGTGTAAACCAGTTGTGCCTACCATAAGTTAATGCAGTCAGCAGGTGCGGTGACATTGCTCATTAGCAGCACGCTACTTGTTGCCAGAGACCCTGCTCATTTGTTCCAGTGCTTGACGTACATTTGAGAACTCAGGAAGCGTCAAGGATATTCATTCCCATTGCAAAGCAATGATGACGGAATTAGGCAGTGGGAACAATGTATTGGATACTGTACTGCTAAGTTGTAGTTGATAGCTTTTTTTTTGCATTTGCTTTTGCTGTCCTCAATGAAATGATTGCTGCCATTCACTACCCACTCATGTACATGCTATTTTTCTGTCATTAGCTGTACTGGGGCTTAGCATTGCATCTAACAAACAAGTGACAACATGGAAGAAAATGTCGTCTTAAGGAATATACAGTATATATTACACTAAAAGAGAACACTGGAACAAAGGAATGCATGCCTCTTTGTCTGAAAAAAGTAGTTGTTTACAGGATAATAGACAAACATAAAACCCATATATCTATGGCTTTTCTTTTTTATTCATATTCTGTGTAGTTATATGATAATGATATAAATATGGCAGTTTGGTCCACAGACATTTACAGTATAATTGAAAACGGAATACACAAAGGTTTGACCAAAGTACATCACACTTAATAGCACCCCACATACGTAGATGGTACATATAAGACAGCAAAGGTGCTTGTTACGCATTGTGCTAATTTGTACATAAAGTCCAATGCCTCTGAACGGATTCAGCCTTGAGACAGATTGGGCATCTGCCCATTCAGGAATCAGATGGATCATTCTTGTTTTAAACCACACAGAGATATAGCCTACTTTTGCAATCATACAGGATGGATGATACACTCCATAAGATGTGTTGATTTTGTTTGTCCACCAAAATGTCTAATCTATTTCAAACCAACAACTCTAAGTGCCCAAGCATATCAGTTCCCACTTTGAGAAGCTTTACTGTTTTGTTTTATTTTTTGTCCAATCCCAACAAATTCCTTAAGCTATTACATGCGCCATCGATTCATGGAAGATACTGGGTTGATGTCACTCAGTGTTTTAATTGGTCCTGTACCCTCTTCCCAACCCCCCACCCCAATTCCCACTATACTATACTTTCTAATATAGAACTCCTGATAAAATTACATTAATTTAAAATATCTGAGAATGATTAACAATGAAATAAGTTTCTTTCAGTTTACAAAAAAAAGTTTCGTTCATTACCGCATGAAAATGATTGATTCTCAATTTACTTTCTTACTATAGTATTAGAAGAGAAAGGGACGTTATCACAGTTTGAATTCGTTCGTACTAGTTTAAGTCTAATTCCCACTTGCCTTTTTTTTTTTGTAAAGTGAAATAATTTCTCGGGTGTGGCGTTATTTCTACTACGCGTTTCTGCTGGCTTTGAAGCAGTAGGCGCCGTAGAGCTTGTGCTTCTTATCGGGGAAGCCGGAGAAGCGCACGGCTGCCTCTGTGGGGCTGCAGCGCCTCCTGGGGCGTGAGATGGGGTAGCGCACGCTGCCGTCGGCCAGCCAGCCCGCGTCACAGCGGTCATAGCCCAGCAGCTTCCAGGCCGCGAACATCTGTCCCACCTTGGCGATCTGCGCTCCGTCCTTCCGGCACGCCTGCACCGCCTCGTCATACGTCAGCTTCTTCGGGTGTATCAAGTAGTAGAACCGCCCTGCAGGAAATGACCGAATATTACCAGACAGTAATATACAATATGCAATAGAAATCCGCTCACGTGTAATCAGAGACCCATATTTGTTTCGCATCATAATGTACTACCTCCTCAACATTGAAATCAATAAAAATAGTGTGAAAGAAAATGATAGCTAGTGATGATAGTGGCACTATGACAAATAAGTGGACCTGATATAATTATTCATAAAACATTTTTGCTGTGGAAAGTCAAACATTTTTGTTCGGTTCATTTGATTAAATGTTTTACACAGTACTGTAGCCTCACATATTTTGGCATTGGTAAAGCCTCTAAGAACGAACTGAACCACTCTTTAATGTCTTAAACCATGTTGTAGAAGAAGCACAGTGAAGTTACAGTATATCAAGCCTGGGTCAATTGGGCTTGAAGGCTGTGAATGTGTCTGAATGGAGGAAATTGGGAAGCAGTCTAAATGCATTCCTGCTATCAGTTCATCTTCCTAGACAAAGTGAGGATACTCATGGTTTAGGCTCACCTCTGTAGTTGGATGTGAAGCAGAAGACATCATATCGGTTGATCTCCTTGTCTCGCATGCCGTAGTTTCTGACTCCGGGCACGGTGTTCTTGCCCCCGCAGGGTTCACGGGGCACGGTTATGGGGTACTGCACAGACCCATCACTGAGCCAGCCAGCATTGCACCAGTCCAGCCCTCCTCTCCAGGCATCGTACAGCTGGTCAAAGGAGGCTATGATCGCGTCCTGGTCATGACAAGCCTTCTCCGCATCCTGGAAGTTCAGGTTGTAGCGCCCCAGACGTGGGAAATAGGGGAAAACAATCCCTGCCGAATGACATGCAGATGTGGATCAGTGTCTCCACACGTTTGAGGATATACCATACATTTATTAAGTATAATATCTCTTATACTAGAAGATCACACTGAAAATATAAACAAATGTACTGCATGTGCAAGCATGTATGTTCCTAGAAAATGCTGTTTAATGGGTGTAATGCGTATAATGTTCACATGCAATCAATAAATGTATACATTTCCATTATAAAAATGCATGTTTTTGCTTGATTTATGTTCCAACATATTTTCCATGAATATATTTTCAAAATATGTTCACACATTCTTAATAAAAGTAAATACCCATTAAAAAAAAAATTCTATTTCTATTTCATTTTTTTTCTATGAGAAAAAGATACATATTTTTTTCTATTTCTATTTCTATATGATTGAAATGTATGCGTTGAAAATACATTGCAATCCATTTGGATTACACAAAAACTTTAATGGATCTTACTATGTACATTTGCAGGGATGAAATGAACAGTCCCCTGTTTTTCATTTTGGAGAGAATGGAAAAGCTTTGATTTTGTATTTTAGGGCACGAGGCTGAAGTGGAGCCAGAGATGGAGGCACAAGGGGAGCCACCTCCAGTTATTTTAGTGCGCCACTTCTTCCCCTGCAGCCACTAAATTTAACACCTACAACATCCTTCTGTACAAGGACAGGCTGTTAAAAGTATTCGCAGGGTAAGCTAGAGTCATGTTTTCCTGAAATGAGGACTGCTTCTTTTGGACCAGGCCACACTGCCAGACTAACAAGAAGGCCTGGAGTCATTCCACATGAACTCATAATTAAAGGCAACTGTTTTGTTTCATAAACACAGTTGACAATTTCAGCACAAAAACGGTTGGTAAAAAGTAAACTTGCTTTTACTAAATTGTTAATTGTCTGACAACTAAGTCTCAAGTCTCAATTTAGTAGGTGAAAAAAGGTGTTTAAACCCAGCACTAACCTGTCTTCTGAGAGCCACATGCACTGACCGTGTTAACACTGCATGATACGAGGAAATGAATTAATTCCAACTAAGGCTCATCTTCCCTCTGACCCATAACTGAAAAATGATAGTGTAATTAAACCTGATCCCCAGTCAGTACCGCTTGGGGTACACTTTTGGATGCACAATATACAAGCTCCTCCCTCCACCGATACTGCAGTGAAAACAGACCATTAACGCAGCAGGAGACGCGAGCACAGGCTTTAAGTTTACGTCTTATCACAGTGTAGGGTGTGTCTGCATGTCTCTAGCTGAGTGAAATTCCAGCACAGTGTTTGTGCCGAGGCTGTTCGGAATCTGTCATGGGATTTTCTCTAGAATATCGGCTGGATATTTTCAGTGTGATGTATGGATTTTCTGAAGGCTAATTACTATGGGTGCTCAGGTGTTGTCCCTCAGAGAGGATTCAGTTCCAGAAGCGTGAGATGATCGATTGGAGGCCTCCCCCAGCTTAGTCAGTGAAGTGAGTGCATGAAGAGAACTATCAGCATGACCTCCACAGCAGCTTATTGTTGAAATCCAAAATTATGGTTAAGATAAGATATACTTTATTGAACCCTGTGGGTTAATTTGTCCTCTGCATTTGACCCGTCCTAGTTACCTAGGAGCAGTGGGCAGCCACAGTGCAGCGCCCGGGGAGCAATGTGGGGTTAAGGGCCTTGCTCTAGGGCCCAACGGCTGTGCGGATCATTTATTGTGGCTCGACCGGGATTCGAACCACTGACGTTGTGGCTCCCAGTCATGTACCTTAACCACTACGCTACAAGCCGTTAAAACATACCTTTTCTTCACAACTATGAGTGTTGCAAAAGAGGCACTAATACTGGTCAAATATTTCAAATATCTCCTGCTGTAATACCTGTACTTGGCTCTAGTAACTTTATAATATTCACTGTGCTATTATTGTTACTTTACAGCAGGATACTGTATTACTGTGTTACACAGCACATCATTTAAACTTAATATTGTACATCGCCAAAATTTATGCTCCATTGACAGTAATGTCAACTGTATATATTTACATTAATATTTTTTAAGATATGAACATACAAATATTCTTTAACGAATATGAGTATGGCAAACCCCAGCTGCAACCTGTATTTCTCATTTTAACCGCCCTCTCCCCAGAGTGTTGCATGCTTATTTCAAGTTTTACAAAATTACTCTGTGCTTGTCATGCAAAGCTGGGATCAGCAAAATATAAATTTTCCTCCTGAGGGATAAAGGAGTTGATTTATTCAAGTTGTTTGGGCCACGTTTCATTGTCAGAATTCTACTGGAAATGTGGTTCTGAATTCCAGTAATTTATGTCCAGTCCAGTCCAGAAACAACTTGCAATTCAGGTTGAGCGAGCGTGGGCGGGTCAGAAACGACAGCGGGATTCTGGGAAATCACCTTGCAGATCCAGGGTAACAACCCCGGTGCCGTCCTCCAGGCCGTCGATGATCTCGCACTTGTACTTGCCGTAGTCCTCCAGGGTGAGCTCGGTGATGACTAGCGAGGCGTCGTTCTCCGCGGCCCCCTGGAGATAGACCCGGCCGTGGAACCTGCCGTAGCTCTTCTTGTGGAAGCCCATGGCCACGAACACGTCGTCCTCCTTCAGGTAGTCCGAGGTCAGCTTGGTCCATTTGATCCTCAGTTTGGGGTTGGGGGCCACCGTGGCCTCGCGGGTGAACTTGCAGGGCAGTGTGGCGTTGCCACCGCGGCTGGACATCACTTTGGTCTGCTCCGTCGTCACTGAGAGGCGGGGCCCGTTTTCTGAAATGTAAAAAGCCCACAGAGGGAAGGTTAGGCGCTGTAGCGAAGCCAATGTATGAGATTGAAAATTGAGCTTGTCGTAAGTCACGTTATATTACTGGCTCAGCAAACACTGCATAGTAAAACGCTGAGTATTAGCCAAATGTGACAGAGTTCATGTGAGGCCAATCGGGAAAGCAGAACATAGTCTTTTAGAGTTGATTTAATGTCAAATGTTTGACTGTCCATTCTCCATGGCAGCAAACTTAACTTAAAAGCAACTATCATCCAAAAGGAGGACATTCACTAAAGGGTGGTTATAGGGGGATTGTCATGGTTATATTACATTATTTGCTTGGCAGATGCTGTCTTCCAATGCAGCTGGCTTGGCTTACAGTTTGTAAAATCATGCCTGTCAGGCAGGGTGATGATGCTAGAAAGAGAATTATAGTTGAACATTATACTTTGCCAAGCACCTCAGTCTTTTGGCAATGTCGTAATTTCACTGAATTGTCAAGAATGAAAAAAGGGCTCAATTTTCATGTCCAGCAAGTTAGCACTTTACATCCTAAAAACTCCCTGAGTTTTTATGGAATACCTTTTTTAAGGAAGGTTAAGGGCTTAAAGGAGTGACCTTAATTCGAAATCATACCTGCCTCGGCCATCTTCTAGGCCACTTCAGGAGCCACCATATTAAGATGGTGTGGAGCTAGCTATTAAAGGCTTTAAATTCTCAATCATGTAAAATGACATGCACTCAACTCTCAATGCCAAAGCGAGACCTGCAGATACTTTTTTTAACTAAGCATTTTGTCTTCAACCTTTTTGCTATTAAACTTGGCATCAGCTGATGCTTCACTTTAGTTAAAACATTCCATGGCAATCTTCTCTGGAAGTTCTCCTCTCAAGAGAAAATTGAGTCAAAGTGAATTAAAATCGAGTGAATTTACTCAGAACATTTTGCTCAGATGGCAGCCTCGGGATGAAACAACAGACACTCTCCACATTTCCCGTCTCTAAACAAACCTCTTACAAAACGAAAAAAGCTTTAATTCGCATGGTTAGTTATTCAACATGAATAAGCTATGGACTGCACCAAAACATGATTGTTTTTTGTGCATATGAAGTTCATTATAGAAAGGTTGCCCTGCTGAATACAAATAACAGGAAAGGCCAAGTGAGTGGCAGCTATTCTTGAATGTAACTCAAAATAGATCTTAATATTCTTCAATAAAGATCTTAATTTGCACATTAGCACCAAAAAAAAGGTGTATTGTAAGGTGCCTACAATAGCACCTTACAGTACAATTGTGAGTTATTTCCACAACCTGATACAGTGCAAATTTCTATTGTTTATATAAACAATACAGTCCAATATTAAAAACCTGTGTGTCTGTGTAGCATGGGTAGCTCAGCTAGTTTGTTAGTAAGCATGGTGAAGTGCAGTGAAAGGGAAGGCTGGTAGCAGGTTATCGCGTGACAGCACTCCCTAATGACGTAACCCTCAAATTCAAAAGAACGTTGTTAGCTGACTGGTAATGCGTTCGTTCAACAAATAATTTGGACAATTGAGAAGGCCGGGGTTCAAATCCCACCTTGGACACAGGCAATTTCTCCCCTGTTACATCTGAAATGCAGAGAAAAGAGGGAAAGACATCAATGGAGGTTTACGCAGAAGCACAAGGGCCCGTGCAGTTCTCTCCTCCTGCCTGCAGTCTAAAGACTTTAGATTTATGCTGTATTAGCCTCAGCTCAAATGCCATGGGACAATGCTCATTTAAATGCACCTGCATTACTTTTAATTCCCAATTAAAAGTGATCAATTAAATAAATCCTCCAAATTCTTCATGTTGGCACATCTAAAAAATCTTATTTGACTCAACAACAGTATTTAAATTAAATGACCATTTTATTTATTTATTTAACTTGAATCTTGAATTTTCTTTCAGTGTACAGGGTACCCAAATAACATAATTATTGAGTGATGTAGTTTTAAAAGTATTGGCTATGAATCACAAGCTTTTGGCTGTGGCAGCATCTTTGCATATTTTTGGATAGTTTTTGACATGGCCATCCTTTTAAGAAAATTTTCGTTTGAATGTACAATACTGTACAAAAGTCTTAGGCACCTGTATAACATTCTGTACAGATAAGATTCTTTAAAACATAATTCAATGTAAGGTCCTAAATAAATGTACTATACATTACATTTGAGTAATTTGGCAGAATAGTTGGCAGCAAAAACTGAATCAAATCAATATTTTTTTGTGACCACCCTTCGGCATTAAAATTGCCTCACTTCTCTGAGATAGCCAACGCTGCCCTGCAGTTCTATAAGACAATCAGCAGGGAGGTTGTTCCAAGCATGTTGGAGAACTTGCCACAGTTCTTCTGCAGACTTTGTTTGGCTCCCTACTTCTGATCTCAGACAGCCTTGATCAAGTTTGTATGTAAAAAGTAGTAAATTGCTTACAGTAATATGTTACTTTTTAAAATTAAATACAATTTATAAAACTAAATATATATATATATGTATCTATATATGTATGTATATATATAATATGTTTATTTAGTATAAAAGAACATCTCACATTTGAGATTTCCAAATATTCATTTTCCAAAAGATTATATATATAATCTGGCATATATATATATATATATATATATATATATATATATATATATATAAATGAACGTCTAGGGTGCCTAAGACGTCTGCACAGCACTGTATTTTATAACATCCATCCATCCATCCATCCATCCATCCATCCATCCATCCATCCATTATCTGAACCCACTTATCCTGATCAGGGTCGCAGCATACATTGGGCGAAAGGCAGGAATACACCCTGGACAGGTCGCCAGTCTATCTCAGGGCACACACACCATTCACTCACACACTCACACACTCACACACTCATACACTCATACACTCATACACTCATACACTCATACCTACGGGAAATTTAGACTCTCCAATCAGCCTAACGTGCATGTCTTTGGACTGTGGGAGGAAACCGGAGTACCCGGAGGAAACCCACGCAGACACGGGGAGAACATGCAAACTCCGCACAGAGAGGCCCCGGCCAACGGGGATTCGAACCCAGGACCTCCTTGCTGTGAGGCGGCAGTGCTACCCACTGCACCATCCGTGCCGCCTATTTTATAACATATCTCAATTTTCTATCTTCCCCTACCATAATGAGTAGACCAAGCGTGATTTAAATTCTGTTATCTCCAGCAGGTAAAGTCAACCAACTGAAATGCTGGAAACTTGCTGTGAACTACCACCAATAATTTGGATAAAGGTCATTTGTCTTAATTAAATAATTCAGTTGGACCTATTGGCATTTAAGTAATTAGCAGCAATGTTCCACTGGTTCCTCGCTGCATTATCTCAGCCTGCAGCTGACTGCCATGCCAGGCTCAGAAAGCGCAAGAGAGAGACAGAGGAAGCAACTGTTCTAGCACAGCTACTCTTGAGTGAATCAAAAGGTGCAATGCAGAGCAATTGCAGAATTCCCATCCCACAACTCACAGAACGCTGTTGTGGTACAGCGTCTGGGAAGGCTTCTGGTTGTCTGTGTAGCACAGAGCTCAACAGAACTTAGGTTTTTGACATTGCAGCTTTTAAGGTCTCATATTTCATGTGGCTCTTTGTGCTTGAATGTTAATTGTTGTATACTCTGTTGTATTTTTTAGGGGAAGCCATCATAGCCTTTTTCAAGCACATGAGAGAAAGAATAGAGGATGGAGAAGAATGTTGTGTAAAATAAACACATGCAATACAGTGCGATACAATTCTCTAGTCTGTTAAAAAGCCATTAACTGTCTTTTTAGTTCAGCTTCGCCCAGTAACATTCTGTGCTCACATTTGATAGGAAACATCTGTTTCTCTAAGAGGCCACAGAAAACCACCCCAGTAATTTGGCATCACTACATATGGGGGAAATGTGAAATAATTCATAACATTTTTGAATAGCAGAAAAATATAATTTGTGCTGGGAGTGACAGAAAACACCCGCTGCTGAAAGGCCGATGAAATGATTAGAAATGTATAAGTACAGGGCAGAGAGAAGCTTGGACAAGCTGCGGAACAGCAACTCCAACAAACAGAAAACAAGCCTGAGGGAATCAAGGCCAGTTCCATGTTTGAGGTCATCGAGAAAACAAGCACACTTATTCTTCAGCCCAAATCCAAACCATCTGCCCATTTGTGTAGACAAATCCCCAAGGTCACGGTGCAGGTTTGCTGGCATTCAGACTGACTCTCGGCAGGGACCTGGCACCTGGGGCTATGCATGTACTCTGTTACACTCGAGTGACAACGTGTGTTATGACACTGTGCAGCTCTGTATTTATTCCCCGCTCAACAAACGGTTACTAACCTCAAGCAGGTGCTCCTGCAAGTTTATCGGGGGGGGGTTAATTAAAGTGACACAGATCATTTGAAGCTACAGAAGAGGTTAGCAAGTCGATGAGACAGTGAGAAAGTCCACAAGTCAGCAAGTATCCCACAATATCCTGGGAACTCCCCCTACATTGGCAATAGCCCAGGTTTATGACATCATTGGACCACACAAGTCATGACTACACATATTGTAGGAATCAAATTACCCTCCACCAAAAACGATGATTATTTTTTGTTGTTTTTCCTGAAAAGGAGGGAGCATACTAAATGGAGATCCAAGAGGGAACGCATTACATTTTGAAAAGCTTCCCTAAATTAAAACAGTGGACCTTTTTTCCTAACCCTTACCCAAAAGAAAAAGAGGTTCATTTTTATATTGCTTTATGCTTGCTTTAGATGTGTCTCACCATCTGTATCACAAGGTCAACCATGAATCCAAACCGGTCTGTTTTGCAGCACAAAGTCAACAGAACACACACCGAACTGGAGACGATACGGTCAACAGATAAGGCGGGGCTGTGAGTGTAGCGAGACGCCGCTCTCTTATCATTAATTCATCATCTGTAGTAAAAGCAGCGCTCGGGTTACACAGCGAGTAGGGCGGGGTGGGTGTTGGGGTGGGTGGCTATAGAGAGGGGGTGAGGGGTGGTTGTAGGAGGGGTGGTGCCTATAGAGAGGGGGTGAGGGGTGGTTGTAGGGGGAGGGTGGTAATATGCTGGATGTAGGTTGTAGGGAGGGGGTGAGGGGGTGAGGGGTGGTTGTAGGGGGGGTGGGCGGTTATAGAGAGGGGTGGTTTGGGGGTGGTGGTGATAGAGAGGGGGTGAGGGTGGTTGTAGGGGGGTGGTTGTAGGGTGCGTGGGCAGTTATAGGGAGGGGTAGTTGTGGGTCGGGTGATTATAGAGAGGGGGTGAGGGCGGTTGTAGGGGGGGGGCTTGTAGGGTGTGTGGGCGGTTATAGAGAGGGGTGGTTTGGGGGGGTGGTGATAGAGAGGGGGTGAGGGTGGTTGTAGGGGGGTGGTTATAGGGATGGAGGGGGCAGTGCACGATGCATGTTCGGGGCACTGCTGAGGTGACGTGCAGTGGGAGAGATGCACGGGGGCATGGTTTATTCACTGCTGCATTAGAGGAGAGGGAGAGAGGGAGAGAGGCAGCCTCACCGCAGTCTGTCCTGAACCCCCTGCTCACAGGAACCCCTACCCCCCAGCCCTCCCCTCCTCCTACCTGCGATGTAGATGGTTCTGTAGTGCTCCAGGTCAGTGTACGCGTGGTCAAAGTCCTCAGCCAGCCTCGGGGAGATGAAGCCGAGAAGGAATCCGGAGAGAAGTAGGCAGTTCATTTTTGCAGCACCGCGAGGGGGGGGGAGGCTTCTTCACTGCAAACGGAGGGCGAGAGACAGAAGATGGACGATGCATGAAACTTTGATTGCCGGACCTCATCCTTTCTACAGCAAGAACTAGCAGAAAGTTTAAAACACCCGGAAAAGTAACTTGTTTTCGAAGGTTAAAAGTATCCTCTCCCCTCCCCCCACCCCCCGGGTGGGACGAGCACCTCTCTGCATGTTTAGCACAGAGCGCTTCGTCCCACGCGGGGGGGCGCGTGAAGGGCATGCGTCCAAAAGCATGTGAGTGCATGTCCTGAATCCGTCTCCCCCTGCAACAGAGATGCGGTCCTGGCGGTGTCCTTCAATGTCAGGAAACAGCATCACCAAAAGAACTGGGGCAGTGAAGAATGAGCACTGCCCAGAATAGCACAAAAAGCTTACACCGGCACTACACTGTTCCAGCAAGTACGAAACCTGCAATATCACAACCCTTAAGTAGAAAAAACAACTACAGAAATCACACAAACATTCCATCTAGTAGCTATTTTGGTCATTAATTGTGCATTTAAAGATCAACGCAGCATGAAATATATCATCAAAAAGAGCAGTGGAAAATAACTGCTTCACGGAGCAACTTACAATAAACTTGCTTGTCCTCACACAGATGTATTAGCAAAACCTAAAGAAAACTTTGAGAATCCCACATCGGGTGCAGCATATCCTGGCTACGGCATTCCTCTCTCTCTCTCTCTCTTCTGACAGCTGGCAGTGAAGCCGGGCGATCGGGGAAACTTACCATCTTAAAGAGGACCTGCACCTGCTGGGGGCGTGAGGAGAGCCATGCGCAAGCTAGGCTACAGTTGTGTGGACTCGCTCTGCAGTCATGCCCATTGATTTCTCATTCATTTCTACCCAGAATGCTGACGCACCCGCGCACTGTGCCAGGTAGCGCTTCTGCAGTCAGCAGAACAGCAGTGCGCTGCAGAGGAGCCCCCTCTCACCCCCCCCCCCCCCCAAACCCGCACACACACACATACCCCTCACACCCACCCCTTCCCAAATCCGCCAGCCCCCAAAATGGCAATTACGCAAACGAGGATCCGACGCCGATAAGGAAAGGACAGGGCTACGATACGATACTTTCTCTGTCCTGGGGGAGAGTTGCGAGCGTTACGAAGGGAATTTCCTCGAGAAGTGCAATGTCTGCAGGAGGAGGACGAGCAAGTGCGGGCAAAAGAGAGCGAAAGAGAAAGAAAAGAGAACTGAGTTTGTCTCTGCTGCAGCAGGGCCGGTGCAGAGCTCCAGCCCTTCATCGATGCAGCGATATGCAACATCAGGCAGGAGGGAGGACACTGCCGTCCGCACTGTTAAAGCAGCACTCCAAGCTTTATTACCACAAGAGTTTTTATACAGTAGCCGGGGAACTTTACACTCCCTCCTTCGTTGTCTGACAAATCATCAGCTGTAACTAACAGGACTTCTTTCCAGAGAAAAAAAAAATCCTGAAGTAAATCTTCAAAATGAGAAAATCTCAACTGTTTTGCTGGTTTATTTTGCTCAACCTGGAAGTGAGAGAATCCATGAAGGACACGTCTGCTCTTCTTTGTTTTTTTTTGTTTTTTCTAGTTCTTGGGAAAATAATCCATTGGTTGTCTTGTTTATTATACCTGGCAATAACTTTGAAACCGAAAGCTGCCAATTGTCACTCGTCATTACTGTTGATAAATTATGCCAAGTAATCATAACTCGGATTGGAGACCAGTAATTCCGAGTCAGAGTACCCAGAGTAAACATGTCAATCCCTGGCTTTTAGCTTAGTCTACATGTCAGGGATTGTACACATCAACTCCCTGAATGGGACAGAGATATCAGCAAAGATACGCTGTAATGATATGCACATGTGCTCATGATAATCTGTGTGTGTGTGTGTGTGTGTGTGTGTGTGTGTGTTACACAGTGCAATAATAAATTAGCCTATGGTTTATGGCTAGGTCCTGCAATAGGCTGTTTTGTAGCATATTATTTTGTGCTTTGATAAAAATTATTGCAGGTTGGCAGTGCATTATTTGCTGGACCCATAGGGACCGGGCAAGAATTGTGCTTTTCTATTATCGAGTGATTGACATACCTTGTTAAAATGCACATACAAGAGATTAATTATGCAGTACATACAAACAAACAGAAAGCTGTAACAAGATGTAACATACAGCTATGCCAAGTCGCTTTCTCTTCCAGTCCATGCTATCGAGAAGAAAGCAATATATGACAGTGGGGATTGCAGTAAAAGTGTCTCAGTTAAAATTACGTAGCAGTTTTAATTTTGCTTCACTTTATGGAAAGCTGGCCATTTTTTTTCCAGTAGCCCACAGGTAGCTCGATTAACAAATAAAACTCAATATTTGCTAGCTATTGATGTTGCGAAAATTAGCTAGCTATCTTGCTTGCTTTATTTTGATCAAAAGGATGTGTAGTGGCAATCTCAAAGCTACTAGATAGTGCCCTACCACAACCTAAGCCTCAATTAAATTCTCTAAAAGCCACAAAACACATTTCTACCCACATTTTCTAACACTCTATAGTAATACAAGTAGCCTACTGAGATGGAAATTCCTCAGTGAAGGAAGTCAATGTAGGCTGTTGGAAAAATATTGGGATAATAATGGGAGTTATATTTAACATTGCTTCTGGTTTCATGGCAGAGCTGTTTTATCACGGATATAATGTTATATATTTTTATTATTAATAAAAAGAGAGGATCCAGTTCCACTTCTGTGCTGACAGGCATGGGTCAACCCATATAGTTTCTGCCATACATAATACCCCTTAGCTAGGTCAGGGTCTGGCCAAACCATTTTCAGGATATCATAGCATTTTGTTCAGTAATAAGATGGCCTATAATTTATTACAATGCAATGTGATAATACGGTTTGCTGGTTAGTATAGCACATACAGCAAATTACAAAGTCATTACAGTGTATGGTGCTGTAATAAGCTGGTCTCTATTACTCAGTGCTGTGATAAACTGACCTGGAGATTAGTATGTCAATTATAGGTTATAACAGTAAAGGAAACTGTACTAAGCTGGTTTATGGGTTATAACATAATAATGTGATAAGCTGGCTTATGGTCTATAACATGGTGCTGTGATAAGTTGCGTCTTGCCAGTTCATGCTGAACATAAATTAAGTTTTACTAGGTTATTACAGTATGTAATATTTGCTGCAGTAAACTGGCCTACAGGTGATTTAATGGCCAGATTAGTATTACCTGGCATTGTCAATAAACAACCTGTATGTTATTGCTACCATAAGCAAGCCTGCAAGTCATTACAAGGCAGTTTGCTCTTGGCAGGTCAGCGTAGGGTATCATTTTTCTTGGTGCATGACTATTCCCTGACTCAGTGCCAGTCCGCTGAAGGGAGGCTAGGTGAAGGCTGTCTGGGGGCTGTCCCTAATATGTGCCTCTTTGCTGATCATGCAGCACTCACACAAATCTTATTGCATTATCCACAGGTCTCTCCTATGGCCCATCTGTTTTCTGTTCTTAGGCATCATATGCCATTATCTATCCAATTGTCTATATAATATAATACAATATAATATAATATATATAGAGGTTAATAATTTGATTTATAGTTCACTACACACAATTACATCATTGATGGCTTATTAGTGAAATAAGAAACTGATCATTGGAATGAACACTTCAAAATAATGTAACACATATTGCAAAATATATTCTGCAATATACGTCAAATATGTCGCAGTAATAAAGCAAGTTGGGGGTGGGCGGCGTTCCAGCAAATTCCTTCAAGCGCCATCTAAACATTTTGCAAGAACCGATTTCACAGGCCCGGCACTGCCGCCACCCACCCGGCCCCGGGACTCTCTAGGGATATTCTGATTCATTCGGGCCACAGCTGGTGCTCGCCTGGCCTTAGGACAGACCTCAGAACAGTTTGGCCATAATTGCACAAGAGTGCTGAGTCCAACGACGCATCTTCTTCCCACGGACAATCTTTCTGTATTAGTTATAATTTTATATTAATGTGTGGTATAAATCCGTGCTTGTTATGACGGCCGGCATTAATTAACAGTGGTTCATTTACTTTACCGATGTTGTAGGTGGCATAACGTGGCAATAGCAGTAAGCAGTGGAGACGTGAGGAGTTATCTGATGTAGTTTGATATACACGTAGTTGTTTTATGTATTTATATGTTCTGACTGAATCTTATTTGTTGTGATCCTTGTAGCTAACTGATTCTATCGTGCTTATTAAGATAACTTCATAATGGAGGTTCTCTGGGGTTACTGCATAACTGTATTAACCACAGATTGCACAGATTATGATGAAGATTGTAGGCCAAAAATATTTTGTCCTTTTGTCTACTGACAATAAGTAGTCCCTTTTTTCAAGAAACATCTGTCGAGTGCGATCCATCTTTCCTTCATACTAATTCATACAAATAACAATATCATAGGGAACAAGGCGATCATCAAACAATAGACACTTTTCTCAATTTTCCAAAAGTCGGCATTGATTTAGATACCTCTTGTAAAAATTCAGTCTGTGTATTACTGAAATTGTTACACAAAAACACAACCAGACAGGCTCACCTGTGTGTGCTAACACCACTGCACTCACAAACTATGTACAGTATAGCAGGCATTCATCATCCAGTCTAGAGGGCTGTCATTTCATAAGGGAGGGCAGAGAGACCACAGTCTGCCTTTTACCCAGTGTTGGATATGAGCCTTCAGTTTAATATGTCTCAAGCAGACTATTTCTGCTTTAAAATCCAGGGATATGTCCACACTTTGTGCTATTGAAACAATTATATTGTTTTTGGCTGAGGGTTTGATTGGCAGAACACTGTCTCACCCTTATTCCCCTTTATTGCACACAATGCAAGCTTTTCTTCAACGGAAGATGTGACAAACGGTTTTAGCAATTATTTTCTCAACATACGTCAATGCGGTAAAATATAGCTTCTGCCAAGACATATAACCAATACATATGGGTTTGCTACATTTATTTCGTAATGGTTTTCAGGCAGTGCCTTAAAGGCAAACATTTGGGAATGTTTAGGGAGCCAATATGATATAAATCAGACAGAGAATTTGGAAAACCAGTAAAACAGAAGAAAGAGGTCATATACATTTTTATAACAATGGCTTACTGTACGTTAATGTCATTGCCTGTTACCTACATTAGTAACAGTAAATTATTTTTTGCCATACTGCAAACAGACACAGAACGTGAAGCAAACTAAATTTTGCAACACAAAATCCCTGCATGATTTAATAATGATATTCACTGTCCCAATGGTGCCACTCCACATGTAAATTCTGGTTTTGATATAAAATAAAATCTTGAGGGGTTGACAAACCACAATGGATTCTTACATGTGAAAAGAAAGCATCGAGAATTCCCACACGGTCCAGTTATGGCAACAAAAAAAAAAAGATTTAACAGCAAATCAGTCTTTCAGGTAAACTGATACAAGTAAGAACAAGGAATGTAACAGATTCAATCACACACAACACTATTTGTTCTTTCACACCAGGAACAAACAAGAACAGCAATAAAGAATAATTTGCTGCCATGAAACAATGGTTGGCCTGGGGTAAACCAACAAGTCATCCCTGACATCCCTGACACCATTCTGTGTCCACATTCCATGGGGCACTGACAGGATATTGCCTTGTCAGTCAACAGTAGAGCAGTAATACATTTTATCACAGGGGTATTGTTTTAGAATATGCACAACAGGGGGTAATGGTCTCATTGGGAGTATGCACAATGCCGTAAAACCCAGTCGGTGAGTTTGGATTCTTTGAATTGCAAAGCCCCCTGGGATAGACACAAATGATGAGCAGGCTGGGTTACTCAGGGTTGTTGATGGCCAAGGTGAGGGGAGAGACAGCTCACAAAGGCAGCAGGCCTGCTTGATGGAGGCGCAAGTCTTTCAAGTCAAGCCTTGTGTAACGGGCCTTCAACACCTACAGAGTGTGTGGGTTAAAGAATATATGACTAACATTACAGTAGCATTCCACTATGTTCAGTGGTGTCATCCACCTCGCCCCACCACTGTTTTCATCAGGATTAGCCAGGTCTGTGCAGATTTCTGTCTGAATGCTTTGTGATTTCTACTGATCAGAAGACCTCATGCGGAAGTGATCAAACTGCAGTTATGTCCAGTACCATGAGTATGAGCAAGAGCAACAGACCATTGGGTTTTCTAACAATTCTCCATCCCTTTATGTTCAACTGGCTCCCTTCAGGACTCATGTACAGTGCAGATAATGTATCTGATTACTGAAGCTATTAAAAGTCCTACAGGGAGGATCTTATCTTTGCAGCAATGGGGCTCTTCATTTTACTTCCTTAATGGGTAAGGATTTTTCCATTAAGATTATACAGGTGCAATTTTGTAAACTCTACTTACTACAGAAACTTTCCTAGAGATTGTCAAGTGACTCATTTCTAAATCTTTGCAAGTATGTAAGCTGGCCTTGTGACAAACACAGCCCTTGACCTGGCTGTGAACTGGATTAGGGAGTTAGTTGGATACTTGCACAGAGTAAAACCCAGAACCCTCAGAAATCTGGACTGAACGTGGACTGAAGTAAAAAGCAGTTCCGGGTTTTAATCAGCGTGGTTATCCAGCTAACTAACTCCATAATCCTGCCCTGTGAAATACCCCACAGGAACTGGAATAGATAAATTCAGCATATTGGTGTTCACATTCCTCCACCGGAAACCGATTAATCTAATCTCAAATGGTGAATTTATGGCAGTATTTTATGGTAGAAGCAACCAGCACTACAGGACATTTCCTCACTTCAAATGAGCTAGCCTGTTCAGAGAACAGTCTCTCTTTCTTCAGCTGATAATAGCCAGTGACTGACAGAGACAAAGAGTGAGAGACAAGCTTTTGTCAAAGTTGTCAATGTCAACAGAGAGAGAGAGAAAGAGTATCTATTTTCTCTCCCAAAGGCCATGTTTCATGTAGAAATGGCTTCTGTTTCGTCATTACCTTCATCTTTCAACATTAATGTGGCACAAAACAATTCCTTGCAAACTGGTGATACATTCGAAGTGGAATGGCCATCATTCCTTAAGACTAGTGACAGGCTAGCAGAATAAGAGAATGAGTTTTTGTTTTGCTGTTAAAAATACCAGCCATTCAGAAGGCAATTTCAGATTGATCTACTTATGACCACTGTTATAACTTATAACTTTATAACAGGCAACCAGACAATTTAATCACCAGGGCAACATTCCCACATTTTAAAGAAGATAAATATAAAACTCAGGTGTTTATTTTATTGTAATTACTTGGGAAAATTACAAAATTCTTCTTCAGTAGAGTAACCACTAAGTTTGAAGGCTTTCTGGCTAGCACCAGCACATTGGAGCATGCTGACAACAATCCAAAGCGCTGTTGTCTTTAAAAGGAGCAGGGTCTGGGCTTATACAGACAGTTATTTTAAGAAACAAGGGAACGTGCCATCATACAGTGTGTCAAAGCAGCTTTACAGAGCTGCCTACCAAGGTGTCACTCTGATCCGTGTCAGGCTGGCTCCGTCGGCTGCAGTTCCCTATACTGCGTTTGCTGCTCTGGGTCCAGAGAGTCCCCCTCCTACTGACCCTCTGTTTTAGGCTAAAACACAAGACGAGGCCTCTCTGTATGTTTACTTATTGGGCAACATCTTTGGAGTACATGTCAAAGCTTTTCCATTAGCTGTATATAAAAGGCCATTATACCACTATAGGACATCCGCCAGACAAAGTAACTTTGTGGATTTCTTTACATATGTCGCAACTAAATATACATTTAAAGAAAAACAGATGACTGTGTGTGTTGGGAGTTGCAGTATGTAGTTGGAAATTTCATACTTGTATACTTTAGCTGAATAAGGCATTCACAATGCCACCGCATTCTGCGTAATATATTACACTTTTAGAGACAAAGCCAAATGTTTTTAATGTTTTACAAGATAAAGAACGGGATTTTGTTCAGATATACTGTATACATGTGGCGCATATATTATTCTTTATTAGTTAGGCAGATAGTGGCTATAAAGTGAATTTACAGGTAGGGTATTTTGCAATGAGTTCAGACTGAACCTTACAGCTGAGATATCGCAGGTCCGTGCCATTAGCACGTCAGCTCTGGGAGTCTACTGCCGTGGGATAATATTTGCTTTATCAAAGCAGAGCTGGATTTAAATAAGTCAGAGTTCCAATCTTGGCTTTTATAAGCGAACTGCTTTAAAAGGTACTTGGAGAAACTAAACAAATAATGTTCTTAGCTAAACTTTAACAATCTAATATATACTGCATGCACTGTAGCTAGTTGTCAATCACGTTTTAGCAAACGAAGACACTGCTATTTTTTTCCTTAGTTGAATACACATGACCATTGCTCATCACCAATAACAAACACCCCTGGATCACTTAACTTGCATTGTACAGCATAGCCTGCATATAACAGATATGAGAGCTATGTGGAATTTCAACATTATATTGCCTGATACGAGAGTGCAAGAAATGATACAGAATGGATAAATGGTTGAAATTGTGTCAATCCATCCAGATGCACCTTTTTTAATCTTTATAATGGTAGACAGAATGCTGGAACTCTAAAATTAATAATAAAAAGTTGAGTCTGAGATTAGACAGTGATCGTCTTGCTGATCTTAATTAATAAAAGTTAATTAAAAAGCAAATCTTGGCTGAGAGGGACAGCACCATAAGGCTTTGTCAGGTTTTTCTCACATTGACATAGCTGGTGTGAAGGCCTCAGGAGTACGTTTTAACTGATAGCATATCACAGGCCCTGGGTGGTTGTTGAAACTAACACTGATGTTCTCCACTTTCGTATGTCACTTTGGATAAGAGCCTGGTCATTGATAATTAACTTCAGCTCCCAAACTATCAATCATAAGAACACAGTAAGATTCACCCGATGGAAATGACTGAGTTTCTATCTTCTATCCATTTAGTTGCTGCCACATGATTGGTTGATTCAATATTTGCATTAACAAGCTGGTGTAAATTGCTCACTGACTGTATAAAAACTGTCATTAGCATGAGACAACTGCTTTGTTGAGAATCTTTCTGATGATTAAATGAAAGCATTCCTTTATTTTACATTATTTTGTTCATGTGTATTACTTCTTCTCTTAAACATGGGCATTATGCTGCTATGTTGTTCATTCAATTATTTATTAATTATTTGAAAAAAATTCTAATAAAAAAAGAGACTCAGTTGGATACTGACATACACCCCATGCCATCTAAGAATAGCAACATTAGCATTTCTGCTGAGTCACTCACCATCTCTGAGTGCCAACTGAGGGTGCACCTCTGTGATTTAAAAAAGCAATTTGGCTACTAACAATCTGTTGGCCTATGAACTTTTGAATTGACACTAGAATCCGCTGAGTACACTGTAGTTGGAAGTGGCTGTTCATGCATTATTGAAACATTATATTTACAAAATGAAAGGCCCAGTTATGTACAATACATTAAATCTTTTGGTTTGCAGTCTTAACGTTTTACCTTTGTGTTGAAGTTGATGAATCTTAGTTTTGGTAACTAGACTATTTCATTTGGGGTTGGTAGGTATGGTCTCACATGAACAAGTTAATACTTAATCAGGGGAATCAAGAAATGTGCTTTTAGTACAAGAACTCAAAGCAGTTTCACGCAGTAAAAAAGGCTTCTTTGCCTAGAACAAGTGTGAATGGCAAAACGTCAGCCACCATTTAGAGCAGCCCCATTTTAGGGAAGCAGCATACATTCAGTGTGTATGGGAGTCATTTGATGTGGACAGAACTGCAGACTAGTCACAGTCGCTGCATATAATAAAACGTTTGCTTCTGCATTACTTTTTCATTTGGCCTTCGGGCTGAGAAGATATTTGTTTCCTAGTGGTGAAAAGAGCGGGTTCACTCCAGTCCAGCCACACAGGATTTCATTTAGGGAGATGCTGTGGTTTTCGACGTCACTCATACCCACAGACAAAGAGTCCTCAGTGTGGACTGTGGCCATGTACAGTGAACTCATCATTCCATAATCAAGGTGGTTTTGACTGGCTACCTGCCTAGGTGCCAAGCCCCTCACAGACTGCTCCCCTCCACACCCCCCTCCTGCCCCAACACCAGAAAGCATCCCCTCCCTCTCACCTCACCCCCCTCCTCCAGCTCCCTTATGGTAACTTCAGGCTCTCGCATTAGAACCTGTATGTTACTAGCCTTACACAACAGATTTACAACAGATTTTTCCATGATGTGATGTCCAAGAAAGAACTTGAATACATTCTAGTGTTTACTCGAAGCAACAAATAAAGATGGCAATGATTGTGGAAAAAGGGGTAAATCTCACTTTGGAATGTAATCTTCTTCTGACTATTCTTATTCAGCTCTTAATGTGTCTATAGGGCTGATTAACCTTTCTACATCTGCCAAAATCTTCTCAAACACTTTCCAACTTGGGCTGGGAATTGAACTAAATAAAATCCTGCTGGCTTCATTAAAATCCCCAATGAAGTGCAAAGTGACGTGTGAGAACATGACATTTCCATTTATTTTCCCCATTGTTCTCAGGTTGTTTTTGTTTGGAATGTCCCGTCTTACTTCATCGGCCCGCCCCGTGGCTGCAACAGTCTGGGAAAGCGTCGACAAGCAAAGTATCTTCTGAAAGGCTACATTTCATATGCAGCTAGCAGGGCTCATCACAGGCACCCACATAAATTAAATGAGTCACTTTGGATGAGGTGGAAGGCTGCTTTAGCAGGACCTTAACATCACTGGATCACCGCACTGCTTTAGCAGGACCTTAACATCACTACACCACCTCACTGCTTCAGCAGGCCGGGCTTAACATCACTGCACCACCACACTGCTTCAGCAGGACCTTAACATCACTGCACCACCGCACTGCTTCAGCAGGACCTTAACATCACTGCACCACCGCACTGCTTTAGCAGGACCTTAACATCACTACACCACTGCACTGCTTTAGCAGGACCTTAACATCACTACACCACTGCACTGCTTTAGCAGGACCTTAACATCACTGCACCACCGCACTGCTTTAGCAGGACCTTAACATCACTACACCACTGCACTGCTTTAGCAGGACCTTAACATCACTACACCACTGCACTGCTTTAGCAGGACCTTAACATCACTGCACCAACGCACTGCTTTAGCAGGCCGGGCTTAACGTCACTGCACCACTGCACTGCTTTAGCAGGACCTTAACATCACTGCACCACCACACTGCTTCAGCAGGACCTTAACATCAATGCACCACTGCACTGCTTCAGCAGGACCTTAACATCACTGCACCACCGCACTGCTTTAGCAGGACCTTAACATCACTGCACCACCGCACTGCTTTAGCAGGACCTTAACATCACTTCACCACCACACTGCTTTAGCAGGACCTTAACATCACTGCACCACCGCACTGCTTCAGCAGGACCTTAACATCACTGCACCACCACACTGCTTCAGCAGGACCTTAACATCACTGCACAACCGCACTGCTTTAGCAGGACCTTAACATCACTACACCACTGCACTGCTTTAGCAGGACCTTAACATCACTGCACCAACGCACTGCTTTAGCAGGCCGGGCTTAACGTCACTGCACCACTGCACTGCTTTAGCAGGACCTTAACATCACTGCACCACCACACTGCTTCAGCAGGACCTTAACATCAATGCACCACTGCACTGCTTCAGCAGGACCTTAACATCACTGCACCACCACACTGCTTCAGCAGGACCTTAACATCAATGCACCACCGCACTGCTTCAGCAGGACCTTAACATCACTGCACCACCGCACTGCTTTAGCAGGACCTTAACATCACTGCACCACCGCACTGCTTTAGCAGGACCTTAACATCACTGCACCACCACACTGCTTTAGCAGGACCTTAACATCAATGCACCACTGCACTGCTTCAGCAGGACCTTAACATCACTGCACCACCGCACTGCTTTAGCAGGACCTTAACATCACTGCACCACCGCACTGCTTTAGCAGGACCTTAACATCACTGCACCACCACACTGCTTTAGCAGGACCTTAACATCAATGCACCACTGCACTGCTTCAGCAGGACCTTAACATCACTGCACCACCGCACTGCTTTAGCAGGACCTTAACATCACTACACCACTGCACTGCTTTAGCAGGACCTTAACATCACTGCACCAACGCACTGCTTTAGCAGGCCGGGCTTAACGTCACTGCACCACTGCACTGCTTTAGCAGGACCTTAACATCACTGCACCAACGCACTGCTTTAGCAGGCCGGGCTTAACGTCACTGCACCACTGCACTGCTTTAGCAGGACCTTAACATCACTGCACCACCACACTGCTTCAGCAGGACCTTAACATCAATGCACCACTGCACTGCTTCAGCAGGACCTTAACATCACTGCACCACCGCACTGCTTTAGCAGGACCTTAACATCACTGCACCACCGCACTGCTTTAGCATGACCTTAACATCACTGCACCACCGCACTGCTTTAGCATGACCTTAACATCACTGCACCACCGCACTGCTTTAGCAGGACCTTAACATCACTGCACCACCGCACTGCTTTAGCAGGACCTTAACATCACTGCACCACCACACTGCTTTAGCAGGACCTTAACATCAATGCACCACTGCACTGCTTCAGCAGGACCTTAACATCAATGCACCACTGCACTGCTTCAGCAGGACCTTAACATCACTGCACCACCGCACTGCTTCAGCAGGACCTTAACATCACTGCACCACCACACTGCTTCAGCAGGACCTTAACATCACTGCACAACCGCACTGCTTTAGCAGGACCTTAACATCACTGCACAACCGCACTGTTTTAGCAGGACCTTAACATCACTGCACCACTGCACTGCTTTAGCAGGACGGGGCGTCCGTCAGGCCCAGAAGGCTCATCCTCAAAGATCCACCTCTGTGAGCACATCAACTTCAACTGCATCTGACACTATACATGCCATATCCATCGTGGATATTCATTTATTCATTTAATTAGATTGTTTATTTGACAGGGACAATGCACATTGATAACATTCATGCAAATGTACAGGAGTTACCGTGGAGGCTGATTTTCACCTGTTGTCCCTGGGCTACAGGTCCTTGCTTGATAAACTCCCTTTCAAAGATACAATTCTGTTGTTATATGCTGAATGATGTATAATAATCTGCTATATCTGAGGCTGAATGCCCTATTTGGCAATGCATAGATAATGTGTTTGTGTTGTTTTTTTTCTTTTGGATGTTGACTAATAGTAATATAAATGTATACAAAGGTACACAATAGACATCACTTTGACAGCTGCATTTCCATCCCAGTGGAAAACATTACCTGCATATAAATCTGGGTAATTAGGGAATCATTTACCTCTGATATTTAAGAACAATGCATAACAAAGAAGAACTCCCACCCAATATAGCACACAGATGTGGTGCTGTAATTACAACAGACCACCACAGGCTAAATGTGCAATAAAGCAATTAAACTGTCTCGCTATTCCTCACGGACACCTCCTGCTTGAACAAAGAAACTTCTCTAGAATACAAGCTAACAGAAAAACTCTGATGTTTTGAATAAAGGGAGGGCTGACCATGACTCAGTGTGAACTCAGCCTTGTAGAGTCCCAGTACATTGCCTGGAAGTCCCAGAGTTATATTACATCACTGCTAAACAGTGCAATGCTGGTGCATGTGGTTTGTTGCATCTAAATGGTAATGGTAACGACGGCATTGTAATGTCAACATTGCTATATGATGCCATCAAGCAATTAGCACAATGACATGGTGGTTAAAAGTGTGACACAGAGAGAGCTGATGGGGGGGGCTGAGAGAAGGGGGAGGGGAGACAGAGGTCACCTCTGAAATTACGGCTCCAGCCTGTCACCTCACCTCTGTAGAGCAAGAAGGCAATTAGGCTATGGTACACCTCCACTGGACTGGTAGTAAACTGGGAATGTGGAGAAAGGACTGTTAAATATTCAGGGCTCATTTTACTCTCATAGAGTTTGACTTGTGACAGCATGTTTGAATGGGACAACATGCTATCCGTCAAAGTTATTTAACACTGAACATGCTGTTGTGTATTGTGTCTGGGCGGGCCCACATTAAGGGGTTTGGAGGCCCTGTGTGGCCCTGTGTGGCCCCAAGACAGCGACACACTGGCGATTCTGAGCATGAGCTTGACAGGGTCACATCACTGCTTGCAATCATTAGCCTCCTTCAAAGCCAAAATACACCTATTGGATGCTACTCTACCACATATCACACTTAGCTCATATGAGTGTAACAGAGGCTACAGGAAATAACTAACCTTCTCTCCGAGTACAGGAATAAATAAATTATAAGGTTATTAAAAAAGTGCTTTATTTCATACCAAGTCAATTGTTGGAGAGCACGCACAAAAAAAAAAAAAAAACCCAGTTAAGGCAGTCCAAATATATACGCTATAAGCCCATAACGAATCACGAGCTAGAACAGGTGGTGGAGGCTGTAGGCAGCCGGTGAGAATCATATTACTTGATAATGTAATGTTAGCATTTAGGTTCAACACCTTATCTCCTTTACTTGTCTCCTTTACTTGCTTTAAATTAAGATGCTCATTTTTATTTTCCGGTTTTCTTCTTTTTTTTATGCCCCACTTTTGTGTTTTCTGATGTTAGATTTCTTTCTGACAAGATTTCTCAAATAGTTCAAGAATGCTGTGATGCTAGCTTACAATGTGACGTGCAACAAAATAACTGAAAACTACGGCTTGCATAAAAGGCCAATCAAAGGTGTTTGTTCGTAGGCCAATGTGAATGTGCGGTGGGGTGGGGTGGAGGATGGCAAACACATACATTTTGCATAAAGTTTTGTTTATTTAATTAAGCATAGTTTTATATGTATTATATAGGCCTACTACACAAATGTGTATTTGTTGTACTGTAATGAACATTAAACGCAAGCCTGTGATTGATGAAAAAATGACTGAAGATATCCTGGGGAGGCCCCTTCAGCAGGGAAGGCCCTGGGCTGCAGCCCATGTTGCCCATTGGTTTAACACGGCCATGAGTCAGAGTGGAGTCACAAACAAAGTCAAATTATGTGTCCAACAGGGACCAAGCGTGCTCTATTACGGTTTAAAGTACTCTGTCTGAGTTGATTGTTCACAATACTATACTGAATGTTTTTTGCTGAAATTCTGGGTGGGGTACTTTGGATGGCTTCGTTGTTGACAAAAGGCCCAGCTCACTCTTGCATTTTGGTTGTTTTGAATGTTGCCTCGAAATACAGCAGACTGCTGCGATCACCAACAACACCGTATCCAAGCATACTGTTTGTTCTGTCTGAAACACATTGGAAAAAAGCAACCTTCCAGAAGAAGCAACCTTCAGTGTCATACATCTTCATGCCATGTACATCAGTACAGGTGAATTGCCGTTTTAAAAGTTGCAACAGTGACAAGTTAAACCAAGGAAATAACATACAGATGTGCTAGAAAAATCTAAGGTCCAAAAAAAAGACAAATAATATGTGTATGTCTGTATATCCCATATATCCGTATACAAGACAGAAATATGGCAACATTTAGAAAGGTTATATTGATCCAAAGGACAGAATCAATATATAAATAAAGTTTGGAATGGCTATATAAAATCATTACATATAAGCAATAAACAAAAATTTTCAATAAAGAAAAATATATGAAGAGAAAAAAAGAGTGTAAAAATAAATCTTAAAAGCAGATGGTATTTCCACTAGAGGGCACAGTTTATGGCAAAAAAAATCAATAAATGTGTTTTGTTGTTTTTCTTGCAGACAATATGGACATGTTCTTAAATTGACTAATTATGATTATGTCTAGTACAACTGTTGTAGCCCGTATCCATTCATATTTGCTGAACCATCCCTCCGCATAGAACCTTTCAGCATTCATATCCTTCGGTTTCCACTTATGATCGGTCCTCTTCCATTCAGACCAGAGATTTCTGATAGGGTGTACGTTTTTTTGAGAGGCTGAGATGGCCATTGTATAACCCAGATTTGTAATTCACAGAATCATTCCTGTGTTCATTTTGAGATGTGCTTGGGGTAAAATGTCTTCTTGGTAAGTTCACCAACGGCCAAGTCCTCTGGCAGAGGCAACCTGGTTTTGATTACATTTTCTGGGTACTTGGTGGAATTCATTGTACCACTGATCTTAAAAAGGGCACCTACGACTGGCGGAAAAACAACTGTAAAGCACCATTGATTTACCAACATATTTGAAGGTAGATATGAGGTACATTTCCTTGTATGCATCCCACTTTCATGGCAAACAGTGTGCATGGTCAAAAAGTTCAATTTTGGTCTCATCTGGCCACAGCACCCAGTTCAGGTCATAGTTCCAATGGCATTGGGCAAAGTCCAGATGATGAATTTGTTGGTTGATCTCAGTGGCTGTTCAAGCAGCCCTTCCAAAGAGCCTGTTGGTATGGAAGTGTCTTATCACTTATTTTGAAACTTGGTGAGCCCAAGATGCAATGGAACTTTGACACTTGGGTTCTTCTCTGTCTCACCATGCTCCTTATGTACGTGGATACAACATGCACTTGCCCAAACATTTCCTTATAGCAATTGATGACAAATATTTATATGTGTGCTACTTAATGTTTATATTCAAATGAAGTGAAGGAAGGCCACAATACAGTTCCCTAAGTCTGAGACAGATAAGTCTCACATGCGATGCTCTGTGCAGGCTACACCATGTCAGAGATTCTGAAAATGGAAACTGTAATCAAGGACCAATGGTCTGCTTGTAATTATTAATAAATGCAACAACAACAACAAAATATATATATACAAATAAAAAAATAAACCCACAGAATTTGAAAGCAAGAGGTAAATTCACAATTGCTAACACTAGATCACATTTCAACTCAAGATTGTAAAAATGAGACCGTTTGCCAGTTTGTAATGCGAAAAAGCTTCATACACAGCCTCCACCAATGTCAGCTCGTAACGGAATACATGAGTGAATCGAATACCTGCCATAGTTCATAACCATATACTCATTCAATCCACTTCCGATTCAACATAACGACGTTTTCCACCATAAATGGCCACAACATGAGAAGTGTCTTTCAAACACTTCAGCTCAGACACTTCCCTTGGACGCTTATATTCAGCTTAAACCAGTAGATGGCAAACTAAACTCACTTATCACCACAAGACGCCCCATTCATGAAGTCAATAAAGAAGCGTTTATTAATTTATACCATTACACCAGGACTGCCCCCGATGTTTGTTTAGCCAGCTGTTTCCTCCGGTGTGCTTTCAACTGTATAGAAGTGGGCCTTATGTTAACGTACTCCAAGACCATTCGCTCCAAAAGAACATTCTGTCACCGTGTAAGTACTATAAGTAAGTCTTTTCACATAGTAGATTGTGGCTTGCACTTGCTGGTTTCTCGTGGAGCCAGACAGTCTCATAATTCATCGAGTATCAACAGAAGCAAATTGCGGGGAAAACACTAGCTACGTTAATTTAACTCATTTATTGAACTCAATAGCCTTTGGGGAAACCGCCCCCACAAAGTTCCGTGAATGTGAGCATCGGTAAACTATAGCAAAAGCAAGCTGAGAATATATTGCAGGACATTTATTGCAAAAGCGAGCAGCATATCGATCCCGAACAAACTCTTTTTTTTTATATACACAAAATCGTACATTTACCCACATTGTGAAATGTTTAACAACACCTAGTTTGAATCTTTTAAGAATTATATATATTTTTTCTCAATTGAGAATTGTAAACGACCATATCCTGCATTTTACATGCTCCAGGCAAAGTTTCCCAGGTCCCTCTGAAATTATGACATCATACTGTAAGAATGATCCAAAAACATCTTCCTATTCCCCAGGCCACTGGGTATTTTGTACGATAGAATAAAAAAAAAGAAAAAAAAAAGAAAACATGTAGATTTGGCATATTCTTCAATGTATGACCGTCAAAGCAAAAGGCAACAGAAAACCGAAATATCTGAAAATGGACTGCCTATTCTAAAAATCACTGATGGCAGCGACAATGATGCAGTACTAATACTAGAACAATACATCATAACGATAACATCAGATAACAACACAAATATTAATACTACTACTACTACTACTACCTTTCATAATAATGAATAAGAAGAATAATACGAATAAGTAATACTAATAATAATAATAATAATAATAATAATAATAATAATTAGAAGAAGAAGAAGAAGAAGAAGAAGAAATAGAGAAATAGCTAAATACTCCACAACATACATCACAAACAGCAGTTTCTTCCAATTTTTAAACGGAGTGTCAGCTCCAGTAACTTGATCTGAACTTATTTGTGTCGCCATGAATTCTAAGCCTAATCCTTATTTGTTACCATGTCCTATAATACATCAGTGCGTCCTCGTAGGTCAGTCATATGCAATATAAGAGCATCATTTGTCAACATCTGCTACATGTTTTAAGAAACACGCGGTCTCACTTTAAGAAAGCCGAGCTGGACAATGGCAAGTCCCCGTTGAAAGTTAGTGTGGTCTCACCTTGCGAAGTTGCGCGTTGAGTTGCAGAATGGTTGGGAAGCGGTCCTTGCCTGAGTGAGAGTGAGCCCGCTTTCTCAGACACTCGGAAGGAGGAACCACGTCATAAGCGAAGCAGAAACAACTTCACAAAAAACTTCTTCAAGTGCTCCTAATTACTGACTAACCAGGCACCTCTCACAAACCCGCCCGCTTGATATACTACTGTAAGCGCGACAGTTCAAACACAAAGCCATATGAATTCACTAGGGGATATTTTAGCATACTTCAGATGCGGTTGTTTCCAGTGAACAGTCAAACCCCAAAGAAACACAACAAAAGCGATAGCCTACGATTATATTGCCATCACTAACAGTAGTGGGATGCAACGCTGTAGATGCCAGGATTTATTTATTTATTTATTTATTTATTTGTTGTCCTATGAAACACTTGTGGAGACAGTATATAGCCTACCAGTAAAGGTAAAAACTATTATTATTATTATTATTATTATTATTATTATTATGGTCATGAATAGATTTTTAAAGGACGTCAGGAGAGAGAGAGAGAGAGAGAGAGAGAGAGAGAGAGAGAGAGAGAGAGAGAGAGATTCATTTTGTGATGGTCAAGGCTTCTGTGAAGGGTTGTCCTTACTCCCATCTTTACCCACAAGGAAGCGTGTTAGCACTTCAGATAAGAGTCTGCTAAACCGTTAGGTCCTATCCTGATGCATTCTTCGTTAGACATAGGCTATTTTCTTTCATTTTGCAACAATGCAACAATGCTGTCATAATTTCGTCTTGAGCATCACAAATACAACATTCAGAGTGTTTCTGTCTTGATTTCACAGCAAGTGGCGCTATTGTCTCTGTTTGGATTTCTTTGCAGAAGGGATGGATTTCCCCTTCCAAGAAAAATGTAGTTACGAGAATTGACCAGCAAATATTAAAATAATCCTTGAATTTCCCCAACGCGATTGACGTATATCGCCTATGTCTTATTAAAAAATGTCTAATATCAGATTTAGTTCTATCTGGTATGATGCAATAGGCTAAATTAATACAGTACATGCCGTGATGTTGACTACATCTTTGTAAAACTGTTGATGGTCAATGTTCTAAGCTCAGTAAGTAAGTGAGCAAATGAGTGAGTGAGAGAAATGCATTGCAGTGAAAATACCTAAGAAAATGCTCACTGAGTGTATACAGGCTACCAGGGAAATGATGAAATGCACACCGTGAATTCCCGTCTACCATATTATATTTGGTAATGCTTTAAACTATTCATAGGTCATTCTTTAGCGTGTTAAAAACAAAGTATGTAGCAAGACAATAAAACACATTTCTGGAGGCCCACTGGAACAGTATTAACGTTACACCCTGTCACAGTAAAACGTTTCCAAATGTGCTTGCTTCACTTGGTTCTTAATAGTATCACATTTGTATACAAAGCAGGGTCCCAGTTTGAAAACTATGTGTTGAACACATATCGTAGCAAGCGTCTAACTCTCTCGGACTGTATTCCACAAAGAGACTCCAGGGCAATTTCAGATGAATTTGTACTTCTGGCAGATGCTCAGAGGGCAGAGGAGCCTTCTTAGCAATTCTATGCTATCTGTACTTATGCGTAGCTCTTCTGAACGCTAGTGCTCTGCTATACATGGTTGACTATAGTCGGTTCATAGTCAAAAGGTGATGTGATGAATAACATTATCCCATACTGAAATAAGATGTTTTGTGCGCATAATTAAGTTGATATTAATTGCTTTGTCAGCCTGTTGAGGTTAAAGGTTGACTTATTCAGCACATTTTTCTGGGATGATGATGAATTAGCCTTTGGCAGTGAGAGTGAGGGGGGGGTGGGGTGGGTTTGAGAGCAACAGAAAAAAATGCCCCATTCCAACACTCCTCCACTAACCCCACCCACCCCCTGTTTGCAATGAATTTTGTAGGAAACAAGCACGCATCCCCGCCATGACGAATGAAAAGTTCCCACTTGTTTACACTAGACAAAGTCAATAGTTTCTCTACGATGAACTGCATGATGCGATTTTTTCCCACCTTTTAATTATTGTCCTTTATGCTTTTTTTCCCCAAAATCTGCTAGCAATTACACAATGATAATAAAGGCAGAGATGTAAGCACGTGTAGTCTCAGCTGTGCTGCTCAGAAATGTAAATGTATGTGGCTGCTCCACTATGCAAAGTCTGCTGCACGATTGGGGCCCAGAGATCTTTCCATGACTATAGCCTCAGTTTTCCCGCACACACAGTCTGATGTGTACTTTGTCACTGGCCCTGGGTTCCACGTTCCTTGAGTCTGAATGGCAGGCAAGTAAGGGCCGTAGGTTCTTGTATGTGCCTTAGGTTCTCCATCACACAGTGCACTTGCCCTTGGCAACAAGGGCAGCCAATGCCAGGCTTGTGGTGTTTATATGCAGATCTGGAATGATGACAAAACTGCCAAGTTTGCCTTTGCTTTTGCTTCATTATAAATATAAATTTGTATTATATACATTCTTTTTCAGGGACAATACAAGTAGACATTGTTACAGTTTGAAAATATACAGGGTTTCTAGCTAAAGGTAATTTGCAACCCGTGTCTGGCTTTGGCTTTTCATTTAATATAGATTTCAAAATATAAAAATGATATGAAGTAAAATAAAAGAAACGGGTAGTTATTTATAGAAATTTTCAATAGATATTCAGAGGTGTGTGTATGTATGCTCGATAAAAATGGCTTTATGACCAATGATGCGTGTTGGAAAAAAGGTTCTTCATGATTAAGGATCAATTTGGTTTATGCAAATGTTTAACACTTTTATTAAAAAGCTTGGACTGAAAAAGCTGTGTTTTTATTTCAGCTGGTTGAGTATTCCATTAATGTATGCCTTTAGCTGAGAAGGATAATGGATGAATGGTCATTTTACACTGTGATACTATGCAGTTGCCATTCAATGAGCCCCTATGGTGATTCTACTGCCACTTGTCTGAGTATAGCTGATTTCACACATTTAAAAATCAATTTAATAAAGAAAAATTAAAAAAAGCTGTCAATGCTGAGCAAATGATACATATAAATGATATAGTGATGCCACTTCATTGGTTTCTGATCCTTAATGGTGTGAAAATACCATGCTGTGCATAAACAGCTGTGCTGCATTGAAAGGTATGCGGTGTCTTATCATATGAAAGAAGTTCAGGTTTCCTTTAAAAGTTTTGCCCAACTTCTTAACATGTCTATCAAACTTGTTATTTGCCTACAACAATGCCTAGAATTTAAAATAATTTACCTCCTCTATCTCTCTTGATCAATCTGGATTGCAATTTTTTTTTCTTTCTATTCTTCTTTTTAAGCCATTGACAGATGCTGTCCAATTGCATTGTGAATATCTCTGCTGCCATATGAAGGGTCTTTGCTGACACATATACATTTGACAACCAACTATAGCGTTCAGCTAAGTAATTTATGCATAAGCTGAAGAGCAAGGGGCCCAACATTGAGCCTTGTGGAATGCCCATTCTGCGTCTTCAGTTGATCTTATCACACCGCTCTACATTCAACAACATACGATGTAAACCAACCAAATTAAAACATTAATGGATGCACATAAGAAATATAATTCCCTGATGTCATTTAACCCCAAGATGGTATCTGACAGTACATTTACTTACTGATCATTTGATACATTATAAATTATAATAGTATTTTTATTTTTTCAATAATATATGCTTTCATTTTCTTCACTATGTGTGTTGTAATCTACTGTATGCCCACCTACTTGGTTTTTTGATTGACTGTTTGATTGAATGCTTCACATCTACAGTGTTTGATATTCACAAATAAACCCAATTTGGCTGTCTCAATAGAATAATGCCTTGAGTGTGTCAACCTCTCAAAAAAGGCAGAAAGCTCTCTCTCTTGCTCTTTCTCTCTCCTTCTGCCGTTCTCCCTCTCTTCCTCCCCCTTTCTCCCTCTGTTGGAGAGAGCCTGAACTGAACATGTTCTGCTCTACGAGGCAATGAGTACTACCTCTGTTTACAATCGGTGAGGGCACACAAAGACACCATTTTGGCGGCTATGTACTTGCTCAGTTCCTGGAGTCGTCATATTAAAAAAGCTGACCGTTTCCTTGAATGATTTCTTCTGTAGCCCATGTTGTGTAGAGGCACAGGCTAACAGGCCCAAACTGAGAAAGCAAGCTCTGTGCACCCATCACAAGGTCCGATTCATTTTGGAATGGGCTGGAATGTACGCAGGCAACTCCCCAAGGCCCATGGTTTGCATTCTGGCTCACCGATCAAATCACACACCTCTCAACAAAAATGCACCTCAATATTTTTCAGCTTTCAAAGAATTTATGAACAAGTCATGACCATATCTTGACTTAGGGAAGGGGCTTTTGTGAAGACTGATACACACATTGTCATTGTCAGGCAAAGATTTCAAATCGTTTTGACCAAGCAACCTTAGCTGACACAAGCAGCATTCATACTTTCATCCAGTCATTCATCCTTGTTCTTAGGCAACACACCTTAACTCTCTCTCTCAAAAAAAGTTGAAAACCCTGTAAAGGTTTTTTTTTTTTTTACCCTTTCATGAAATTTCCGTGACCTTTTGAGACATGGGTGGGTCAGCTTAGGGTGTTGCCCTGGACGCTGCAGGAAATGAGGCGTTAAAGGTTTGGGAGTGGGTGGGTTACTGGGATGTAGTTCCACTGAAGGGGGCCATAAAGGGGGAACAGATTCCTGATGTGCAGAAAGGGGCATTGTGGGACAAAAAATAGGGAGTGGTCATTCCAATGAAAGCAATCAACAGGCTCAGTGATTTGGAGCAGCAGGTCCAGGGAGTCCATGCAGTCGTTCGGGAGCTGAGGCCAAACACCACAGATGTTCTGACTTCTCAAGCATAAGACAGCACAACCACTTTGTGGAATCAAGTTGTATGCTCTCTCTCTTTGTCTGCTGAATATTTGGTGGGATTAATAAGAGATACGTCAATGAAGAGTGGAAAACCAGCAGGCTGAAATTGGTTTTGGCCCAATCTGGCCATCCCTCTTGAAGGTGGAAATACTCCTGTGCAAATATAAGCCTTGCCTGGCATTGCCCTTGGGGGGTCTCCCTCCATGGTCAAAAGCTGACCACGTCCAGACCCTGTGTAGGCGCTATGGTTTACATGCGGCTTTTACATTAGCATGGCCCCCTTGCAATAAATAGAAGTGAACAGCTATGCTTTTGTGCTTAAGGATGCTAATATTTTGAAGACTTCCTTCAAATAGTTATCCTCATTTTCCTTAGGCTCCAAAGTCTCCAAAATCACCTTTATTTCTGTATTTTTGCAGTGACTGTTAAAACCACGTTTTCCACACTCTCCCTACCCATATGCTTGCACCAGGAGGCCACCATTACTATTACACATCAACAGCACAGCTGCTAACCTACAGCCTAACCCACACTTACCAATCAGCGCTGCTGCTTCCCCATTTTAATAACATACATATTTGATGTGATGGTGTCACAGCCCAACGACAAGGCAGGTTAATCTGTTGCAGTCTCATCTCAAGGGGTTAATTATACCACAACTACGTGTTGAAGGCGTGTCACCTTGATAGATGTCCTCCCCGTGCTCTCTGTTGCAGGCAGAACATATACCCCCCAGGAGCAGACGCGACTGTCAGAAGGGTTGTTCCGACTGACTGAATAATTTATTTAGCCAGCGTCACACAGCTGAGTTTACAGCAGGGGAATAGTGCGAGGAAAACAAACAACCTGGAGACGTGGCATCCAAAGCAAACACATTCCTCTCCGTCTAATGGCAGAGGGATGATGCTTTGTGTCGCAGAACAGAGGGGGCAATTCAGAGGGATGGGCTACAGGAGGGACGGGGGCCATCGCTGCAGTGCATTGTTACAGCGATTCCTGACGTTTCAAGTGTAAAGATCACCTGTATAAACTGCGGGACTTCTCTGTATTGTAAAACTGGGGTCACTATGAGTGGTATTGTAAAACTGGGGTCACTATGAGTGGTATTGTTAAACTGGGGTCACTATGAGTAGCAGCCCGGCCCACACCAGTCAAACAGAGGACAGCTGCTCCCACATGTACCTCATCCAAAAAGAGTTCCCGTTGCTGGTTTGGTCTTTGGGATTTGGAAACCAGTTATGTGCAAATTCTGAAAGTTTTTTCTTTGTCCACTTCACAATTAGGAAATGATTTTATATTTGTATTAATTCATGAAAAATACCTACATGTTTCACCTTGAATGGGTCCCTGAAAAATACAGCAGGAAAACAGCCATTTGGTTGGAAGGAACATAATGTTGGGAGTTAAAGTCTTACCATGAGCTCACACCTGCAAATTCAGAACAGTGTCCGCCTCGTCCAAGTCATTCCCGCTACCTTTGCAAGAAAGTAGTTAGAAAAGGAGGACAAGAATCCCTCCTTTACAAAAATGTAAAAAGACTAAAGACTGCGGGGGTCTTCCAGGGGCTGTTTAGACTCACGGGTTTTCTTTAAAGAGTTAAATCTGGGGTCTGGACAAAAAAGACCTCTCCCATCTGGAAAGGGAGCGCTATCTCAGAGGACAGATGCCAGGAGGGGCTTTCTCCACAGATAAGGGGACAGACTCACTGTCACCCCGCTGGCTGTCGCAGTCACATGAGGGCTCTCCTAACGTGAGCGGGGCCATGGGTGAGAGGGCCAATGGGGTTCTTCTGAGAACACAGACCATGGATTGAAGGCTTAAAGACAGAATAACAATGAGTATGTGTACTGTGACTGCAACAATGTCTGTCTGTCTTCTGTGGCCTCAAAACGGTCATTTGAATAAGTCATTAATTCTTCCAGAGATTCATCCGTAATACATCTCGGAGGGAATGCCTATGGAGGTTACCATAACAACATGAAATCCCCTGGATGTATAGCAACATGCGTCTGGCCAAACTGAATTTATTTAACCCATTCAGCTAAAAGTTTACAATTCAATTTGCAAACATGAATGGAGCTTAAACTTCAACCATGTGTCATAGCTTAACATTTTTAATTAGATTAAGGGTTTCTGAGCCCTTTGTGTACCTTTCTCATATGATCTAGGGACAGGATAAGTATTTTAAAATATCCTGGCTTTCAGGAATGGAACCAATATTGCCTCTCCTTTTTAAAAAAGGAATGGGGAGGAGATAGTAGCAGTATGTAATGGTAGGAGACCCATTTCTCATGAGATATTCACCCCTATAATACACTGCTGGTCTTACATAACATTTTGGACAGTGTGTTAGATGGATATGAAGAGTTTCATCACAACATGATAACACCAAATCCAAAATATTTAACATACAGTATATAACAACAATATCCCAACGTCATAGATAGCTAACACGAATGCAGTATTTTATTACAAACCATGATAGTCGATGATTATTGCTTATTGTGTTATATCTGCACAGCCAAATAGCGATCTAGTGAATGATGAACAATTGTGACATTTTGGAGGATATGGAGGTGTTTTTGAAGGCGAGGAAGGTCAGTAGCGCATCATGTAGTTGGTGGAAGGCAAGATGCCTGTTATTGGCTGTATAGTGTATTCACACTGTGAGGGACAATGGCCATCAAAAACACCAAGGCTTGTTTGAAGAAAAATCATAACTTCATAAGATTCATATTCATAGTTTTTCTTGAATTGAATTAATTAATTACTCTTAAAGAATATTTCTTGGGCTTTGATTTTTATTTTATTTTTGTATCCTCTGAAATGAACCAACTCACAGTATTGTTCCAGGTAACGCAGGGAGACCTTGTCAGAAGATGAGTCCACATCCGACCTTGCTGTGACACATTTGTTTGAATTCCCCATTTGTCAGCTGTATATCCAAGTCATAAATTATTACCCAACCCTTTTAATTTCATGACTGAAATGTCATGGTTACTCAATTTGATATCTTAGTTTTTTCCCGTTTACTAACCGTGGCAGATAGCCTTCAGCTCCGCAGGTACAGCTGTGAAGTCTCGAAGTCTGTGAAGGTTATTATCTCTGTGAAGCAGTGACAGAGTGTGAGGGTTTGATCTGCAGGTCTCTTGTTGATAACAGCAGGATGTGGGCCTGACAGGAGACTCGCTGACTGTCATTAGGTCAAGAGGTCGGTGGGTAAGGATGGGCGGGCGTTGGGGGGATGCGGTGTAAAGGATGATCTTTGCGTCTCCCTTAGGCTGGAAGGCCGAGACACTGCAGACGGTCACCCGGATGTCTCTGCTGTCTCGGTAGCCTGTTTTCCCTGGGTAAACAGGAACGATCTGTCTTCTGTCTTCTGCACAGATTGCAGTCATCTCTGTCTTTCCAGATGTTTTCCTCTTCAAAGCAGGGCTTCCCAAACAAATGTTACAAAAGTAAATATTTTTCATATTCTTGAAACAACCTTAGGAGCATTCAAATTCAATGACTGTGGTACATGTGCTCACCCACTCATTAGAAACATAGGCATCAGGTAGTAGTCCCTGTTCTATATGAACCTAAATAACATTACACAGTCTTTGGCAGCAACCAGTGGATGCACTGTACTCATGTCAACTGGGGTCATAGGGTTTGATTAAGGAGATGGCAGAAACCCACTTCAAACCATTTTCTGTACCTTTTTCATCAGTGATCAGAGTGTGACTCATAATTTGTATTTATGTACCTTTGAAAAGGACATTATTGAATGTACATTTTCAGCTCTTATTTAGCACACTTTATAAGTATGGGGAAGCCAGTACAAACGGTCCCTTCATACTCTCGAATGGCTGACTGTTGGTTTCCAAGGTGTGTGTGGGCGGGTGTGTGTGTGTGTGTGTGTGTGTGGGTTTGTATGTGTGGGGGAGTTCAGGTCCAAAGCTTGTGAAGCTGAAAGCTCCTCAGTGCCTCAGTGAGGTGTGTGTCCTTGCCTTGCTGGGTGTGTCTGGAAATTGCTGACTCCAAGGCTATTTATGCACACTGTAACAAAAACAGCTAAACAGTTTCTTGCAGAATCCCTCATGTGACTAAAAATGGACATAAAAATAAAACCACTTCAGTGCATAATGGGGGAAAAAAAATACATGTTTCTTTCAGAAATCCCATCGTCCTCAAATACGGTCATTGAGAGTTAAGGTAATTGCACTTTTCCTCCTTGCCATTAGGAGGAGCTGTTTGTCAAAAATGCTGAAGGGAGGAAACTATTACGAGGGAAAGTGTCGAGAATGATGCATGGTCTCCTTTGGATACAGATTCAGTGGTTCCCTCTCCAGCTTTGTGTAATGAGCAGCTCAGTCAGTGTCAGATCTAATACAGAGGATCAGTACAAGGACAGCTCTGGCCCTGCAGTGCGTGCTGTCTATCGCCTCAGAGTCATAGACTCAAGTTTATATTAAACCCAGAACCTGCTTGGTATCACTGCACCAGTGACAGGATATCTGTAATATGAATAGAAAAAAACACTCCCACATGTTTATGTATGTTAGTTCATATGTACCACCGAGAGCAATAAAACACATACATTTATACATTTAAACATTTGCACAATTAACAGAAAAATAGAGAGGGGCTGATCACCCGAGCAAAAACAAACTAACAGTTCTCCCTCCCAAAGACAGCAATGGGCAGAAACCACCTCTCATCCTAACAATCTGGAGTGTTTCCATATATCTTTGCGGCTCTATTCCCTTTTTACAATAGTATGCCAATCAGCATGTGTCCAAACCTACACAAACCTACAATAGAAGGGAAAGGTAGACAGTATATCCCACAGACAGCGGTCCCAGAGGGCTTCCTGAGGGATTAGCTGCCGCTCAGAAACCAGACTGACTCAAGTTCATTATCTTCTGGATCAAACCCGTTCTCACAACCAGGCTCTCGCGGTCTTAACGGTTTACAGAAGAGGTGGGCGGCCACCAGCCTGGATCACAATCTCCTAGGATGGAAGAAGTCTCATTGTGTGAACCCTGCTTCAAAGATATTAGTGATTTGTGCCACTATTTTTCTTTCGCCCAGAGGATAAACAATAAACCATAAAAATGTTTTTTTGAATCCAGGGGGAGGACATTGGAAACGTTGGATCCATTTGAGATATTACTGAAGCAGCCTTAATATGAAATAAATGAGCTCGCCATGAAGGAGAGATATGGAAAAGAGTCAAAAGGCAATGTCCTGTCGGCCATTGGGCTGTTGATGGATAGTTATTTTTCTAGCACCTGTCAAGCTGGTGCATCTTTCTGACAGCAGGGGCTCACGTCGCACAGCAGAGTCTGTCACCGCTCCACAAAGTGATCCAATAAAGGGCTCGGCTCACCTTTTCACACCTGCTGCAGAGGTGAGCAACAAGAGACGTAGTAGAGATGTCAAGACAAATGACGGGGGACCACTGGTCATCACAGCAGGGAGATAAACAGTCTCTGTTTCAGAAAAAAACTGTATGTGTGATCCTGAACCTGGCAGAACCTGCCAATGTTCAAGTGTGTTTGTTTTTGTTTACTTAGATGTGACCAGATTCAGAGGGAACTAGATCAAGTAAACAAACCAATGAAATGCAGAAACCTGAAATCGATCTGTGCGATTTGTGCAACTCTGTTCAAATGTTATCCATTTTGCTTGTGATATTTCCAAAGACACTTGCAGCAATTTCATTTAGAGTGTATCAAAGTTTGATGGCCTCATGGTGTGCTCTGGCTTTGTTGATTGCCATACCACTCTGCTAGTGTCATCTGTATGCTCATGTGAGTTCTCTTTTAATAACCCCGGTACATGGAAGGAAAAACCCTTGTCATGTGTCCTTAAAATCCTCTTTAAGTGGCTAATGATTTGCTAATGTGTAACCTTGTGGCCTGTATATTACATTACTGTCGTATGCTGATTCTCTACCTTGATCATGATACTTGTACATAAACACTCTCTTCTCACAGTGTAGGTTCAATTTGGTTATGTGGGAGCCCTAATGTAACACTTATGTATTATTACGTGAACAGTATATACATGGGTATCTACTGAATGTGTGCACTTCCTTGCAAACGCCTTCATTAAATAAATTGGATATGCAGTATTCTTTCCAAAATACACCCGAACACAGAAAATTCCACAACAGCGGATTGTAGAGAAAATTACTTTTAAAGTCATTATTCTTATTTTAGTGCACAAGACTTCCATGTTGTAAGGTACTGTGGGATTGTGTACTGTGCTCTCCCGCAAGCAGAGCCGTATTCTGTGTGCTGATGACCCCCGGCAGCACACAAAGCCACAGATGCCTATCCATGAATCCTGACAGTCGGGAGACAGTTGTTTCCTGTCTGCGAGACAGTGGAGCAAGCCCAATGCTTTGTGCCTCATGGGAGAGGAGGAAACAGAGTGTGTGCATGTTTTTGTGCATGCTTGTACGTCTCAGTGTCGTGGGGGGATGTTTGAAAGAGATCTGTCCTTTTCGTCAGAAGAAAAAAGAAACATCTCCTTCGGGAGTGACAGCAGTGCCAGGGATTCTGCACACTGAGAATCCCTCTGTTCAGTGATGCTTTACTGTCCCAGGGCTATTCTCCTCAGGTTCCCCCCAACCCCAACGTCAGCAATGACCGATGACTCTGCAGTGACCTCCACAGACCTCTCGCAAAGCCCTGGAGCTACCCCCCGAAAGGCTGATTTCTCCCAGTGCCTTATCTGGAATCCCCAGAGCGGCAGGATAACTGGGCCTGCCAGTGACAGGCTATAAGAGCCAGCTCTCTGATCAGACCCCAGAGGGCCTGATAAGGAGATCTGTCCGGGGCCTATTTCGTCAGGGAAACATCAATACATTCTGCGCTCCCCAGTTCCTGTCAGGCCTAGATCCAGAATGGACTCTTCCAGTGGTGACTCTCCACACTCTGCTCCTGACTGGCAGCTCACAGATACTGCGCCAAACGGCCTCTCCGGCGAGCCTCGCACTCCAGATTTTAGACACCGATTGACTGCCTGTTTTAGCCTGTTCCCGCACCAATGGGATCAGGAATCTTTAATTGGCCTCAGCAGTGGCCTTTTTCAAGATTACACGATTAAAAGGATCATCTTGATTGATAGATCTTTGATCGGCAAACACTGTCATTTGAATGCACATAATCCAGCCATCAACCTCGATGAACCGATTTAAACGTGTTTGTTTTGTGGTTGCCTCTAAGACCTCAGGCTGTGAGGATTAGACCACTTTGGGATTTATATAATCCTGACATGCATTGGGCACATCGATAATATGTTCCTTTTGTTCCAAAGAAGAATCTATTTAAATATGATCAACATATAATCGGCAAGCTTGTGCAGATATTTAAAGATAACATCATGAATACAAAGGGCCATGATTTTTAATGCATTTTAAGAACCTGGAAGCCCAATTGCAATGTTCATTGAGGAACAGCAGATGGAGCTTTTGCTCTCCTCAGAGTAGAAATGAAAACATTTTCCAAAGAGGAGCTGTGGCACTCATTTGACTCATGATATTGGTGTTTTCTGCACATTACTAGAGACGCACAGGTTTTTCAAACAGTCTGATATGAAACCACATTTTTGGGGGGGGTTAAGTTACAATGGTATTAAGAGTACTCTATACCTCTGAAAAGGTTTGGCCATGCTCAGGTTCTTTTTGAACTAATAATAATTTGGACAATTAGAAAATTTCAGGCATTGGTCTGACAAGGAATGATTTCTACTTTTAGGACCATTGCCATGTAAAGAAAACACAGAGAATTGGTCCCCCAGGGATCAATAATCCACCATTTACATAAAATCAGCTGAAACTGCTGCGCCTTTGTACAGATTTGTTTCTGTATCACTCCCACTGTCCCCCAGTGATGAGCATATCAGCTGACAGCTCCTCACTGCTGTGACCCCATCTGTCTGTTTCTCATATCAACTGATCCCCGCCCCTGATCCAGGCCCTTGTGGTGCCCTGTCTGCATTACTGTGACTGCCTGCTTACCGTCCTCCCTCCCTGCACCACCACACTGCTGTGGGTCAATCAGAGTATGGGGGCTTAGCTGGTCTTCATCCTCCCGAAGCGTGATCCCCTACCGCCCCAGCACACTGCCTCTCGTCAGGCAGACTGCCGCTGCGTGACTGGTCTTCAGACTCCCAATACGTGCCCCTGCTTCGCCCCCCCCCCCCCCCCTTACCACTGCTCTTCCCAATGCAATGGACTGCATTTTATGTAAACATGCTGCTGAAAAAACTAGAAGTCTTCCTCAAACCCTTTCTTCATTTGTTGAGTGCTCAGTTTATCGCTCAGTTGTGTACAGTTCTGAAAACAGCTCACTAATTGGTAAATTATTTATGAATTCGCTCATTTCTTCCTGTTGCAGCATTTGAAAATGTAGAAGTCTGTAAAGCCTTTATATACAAGAATAATATTAAATGTAATTAGTATCACTTGCTGTAGGCATTTAATATAATTGCAATGATTATGTGGAACTATCAGTCAGGCTGTTTTCCAGGTGGGATGTGAAATTTAGAGTCCATTACTGCTTATTTTCTCCTGGGCGAACAGAAGCCAGCATCCCTGCCAATGTCTGAGAAGGGATGTACAGGTTTCAATGTTTGTGTTGTCTTTCGTTAAAATGATTCCTATTTAAGCACCAGAGTTGGGTAACCCACTAATTGACAGTGGACATAGTAAATCGGAATTTAATTCATTGTTTATAACTTTTCCAGAGGAGTGTCAAAAATCAAATGAACTGTACAATATGTGAATAGACATTTATATTCAGAGGATGTGGGAGAGCTGGGAATGCCACAAGCACAAAGTAAAATTATGAAAAGGGGAAACAAACAACAAATGAGGAAATAATGTACGCATACATTTATTAATCACAAAAAACATTTAAAGTCATTTGGTGGAACATACTTTCATGTATTTTTGTTTGGGAAAATGGAATCAGTTCATTGGGATATGTTCAAACTAATTGGCTTCAGCATTCAGAAATATTAATATACACTCACTGTGCACTGTAATAGGAACACCTGTACACCTACTTATTCATGCGATTATCGAATCATTGCAGTACAATGCTTAATATCATGCAGATACAGGTCAGGAGCTTCAGTTAATGTTTACATCAACTGTTAGAATGGGAAAAAAGGTGATCTCAGTGATTTCATCCGTGGCATGATTGTTGGTGCCAGACGGGCTGGTTTGAATATTTCTGTAACTGCCGATCTCCTGGGATTTTCACAATAGTCTCGAGAGTTTAATCAGAATAGTGCAAAAAACAAAAAACACCCAGTGTGCACCAGTTCTATGGATGGAAATGCCTTGTTGATGAGAGAGGTCAATGAAGAACGGCCAGACTGGTTCAAGCTGACAGAAAGGCTACGGTAACTCAGATAACCTCAGAATGCACAACATATCCAAACTTGAGGCGGATGGGATATAATAGCAGAAGACAACATAGTGTTCCACTTCTGTCAGCCAACAACAGAAAGCTGAGGCTGCAGTGGGCACAGGCTCACCAAAACTGGACAGTTGAAGACTGGAAAAACATAGCCTGGTCCAATGAATCTCGATTTATGCTGAGGCATACAGATGATAGGGTCAGAATTTGGCATCAACAGCATGAATCCATGGACCCATGCCTTGTGTCAACAGGCTGGTGGCGGTGGTGTAATGCTGTGGGGAACATTTTCTTGGCAAACTTTGTGCCTGTTAATACAAATCAATCATCACTGAATACCACAGCATATTTGAATATTGTTGCTGACCATGTGCGTACCTTCATGGCCACAATGTACCCATTTTCTCAGGGCTACTTCCAGCATGATAATGCACCATGTCAAAAAGTCATCTCAAACTAATTTCATGAACATGACAATGAGTTCAATATTCTTCAGTGGCCTTCCTGAGTCACCGGATCTGAATCCAATAGAACAGGAGATTCACAGCATGAATGTGCAGCTGACAAATCTGCAGAAATTGATGCAATAATGTTGACATGGAACAGAATCTCAAAGGAATGTTTTCAACATCTTGTGGAATCCATGCCACAAAGAATTGACGCTGTTTAAGAGCAAAGGGAGGCCCTACCCAGTATTAGTACAGTGTTCCTAATAAAGTGCTCAGTGAGTGTATACTCTTGTAGAATATTTCTTCACATCTTAATGCTTAGGAAAGAGAGCAGTCATGGATTATCAAAACTGGAAAATTACCTCCTCAGACAGAAAAACAGAACAAAGAGCTTTATGGTAGAGCTAGAGTTAGCTTTGAAACAATACTGTGCACTCCTGGACCCCACCCCCAAAAAAGCCTTACACTTACACTTTGTTAATTTATTCATTGCTTTCCAGAATGAAGCGGAACTCACTTGAAAATATCCCATATGGCTAAGAAGCAGAAGTTAGGTCACCAAGCATTCAGTCATTTGGAAATCCAATATCTCTCTCCTGGTGTTATGTGTGTCAGAGAAATGAGCTATGGGAATTTGTTTGGATATTTATTTTACTGGACTGAGAGAGAGAGCAAGAGTGAGCCAGAGAGAGAGAGATTTTTAAAATCCCTTTATTGGCACAACATTCAAAAACAGAAATTATAGAACTGCAAAAAAAAAAAAAAAACCCAAGTGTGTAAGGTTATTTTTCCCTGGTGCAATGTCTGTAAAGAAAGTAATCCACCGTGCTGCATGATTCCATTCCAAATAGTAGGAAAACAGTTGTTGTTGGAGCTGAACGATTTTAAAAATTTGAGTCTGAGGGTTAATTTAGCTTATTCAATTTCATCCTGAAAAAATATGATTTTATTCATGTTCACATATGAAATTAAATCCAAGCATCTGTCTGAATCTTAAGAATACCAACATTTCCTTTTTGAATAGGAAGTCACAGCAATCTCCAGTAACATGGCCCCACGGACACAGCACTACAGACAGCACATCCTTTGGAAAGAAAGTGGCAAAATATAATGATCTTATAATGTCAGAACATTCATTTTTAAATTCCCCAGTCATCTCTCCAGTTTGGAATGACCATTTTTGCGCATGCTGCGACACTCTTCCACCATCGATTTGAGAGTGCAGATGAACATGGTGTCCTCTGCGGGAGATCTCAGCCATTTCGCATGCACTAATACACGAGAAGGAGTGACGTACAGTGAGATGATGTCACCGCTGTTCTGCTTACGCAGGCTCGAGGCCAAAGGGCCGTGTTTGTCTGCGCTCTGAAATGGAAAATGAAAGTTGTGATGAACGTGGCTGCATGAATATGATACAGCTACTCAGGTTCAAATTTATGTCGTTTTAACGACAGAACGGAGCTCTTCTGAGGTGTTGCTAGGTTACGTATCTCTGATGCCATGAATCAACCCAACGTGAACATAGCGGTTTGGTTTTGCTAAGTGAGGAGTGACTTATTGTGTGTCACTCCTTTGAAAGCCAATCAGAATGCGAGGTCGGAACAAACTGTTGTGTAACTCTTATTAAACAGCAGTTTTGCCAAGTTAAGGAAAACACTTCAGGTGACACACTGAGCCCAGCTGACAAACGGGGGTGTTGGGGGCACAATTAGGCACTGTAATCGCAGCTAATCCCTCCCATTACACTACACAGTCACTTCCAGCACGGTCCAGATTCCAGAACAGACCCTGGGGTTCACCCCTACACTGGGTCCGTAACAGTGCAACCCCCTACACTATATTCTTACATCTCAGAATAACTCACGGCTAGAGTAACATTCTTCCTGAAGAGCAGTCTTAATGCTTTCATCTGATTTATGCATTTTTCTCCTAGCCCTTTACTTTGCCATTTTATTCTTTATGTAGGAGAGCTCAGGCAGGCAGCGGTGTAATGCATTAGCCCATTTTTACAGTTGCCGGGTCGGCCACAGTTCCAGGGCGATTAATCTTTTGACCTTCCCGAGAAATGATTCTCCTGGATTAAGAGCTGTCTGTCTCAGCTAAAAAGCTAAATCAAAACAGCATGATATCAGGCCGGGGTTTTTCGGTGCAACATTTAACTGTGAAGTGACATTTCAGAATCAAGTTTAGCAGAGGGGAGAGGATAGAACACTTTGAAGGACACATAAGCACTACAAAAAAAACTTCAACGATGTCTGCTTCTATCATCCATGCACTGCTACTCCTCAATGACAAACACTGGCCACTGTCAAAGATTTTTATGAATATTTGCTAAATATTGCTCCAGTGTTGCCATAGCAATCGATATTTCCAATAAAATGGCATTCAGTTGTACACCAAATGAATTGCTGTGGTGTAATATAAAGACAATTAATCACAGCCACTTACTTTTAACGACCGCAATGTAGATCATAATATTGAACGTAACATGATCGTCAATCTGCTTATGAAATTATTCCTGGGACATAGGCATCAAAGTATACCTTAGAGGTACTGATTGGTGAGGAAAATGTACTTCTCTGAAACAGGAAGAACATATTGATGTGCAGTGCTCTACTTAATGAATGATTGGAGAGGACTTAGATTACCTTGCACTGTGTGTGCGTGTGTATGCATGTGCATGTGTGTGTGTGTTTGTATTTCTCAGAGATTTCGATCAGTAACACTGCTGATAATCAAATGTTAATTGTGCAAGGATCTCATTAAGCCTCATGCAGGCAACGACACCTCAAAGAAATGAGGGGAGCAGTATCCCAGCATGCCCTTGCTCTTGTGCCTCCCAGTCACATTGGCCTTAGGTGGTATTCCTCCCTGTCACCATTCCGTGTAGTGAAAATGCATAAAAGCCTTCAAACCTGGTTTCGAGTCATTTCAATTGAATTTTCTTTGTTTTGTGCTTTGTTTACACCGACACTATCCCAGTGGTGAAAAACAACTCCCAGGTGTGAAGACGCCTTGGGAGGAACCTGGATATGAAGCAAGAACCCATCCTCTGCAGGCTGTCACAGCTTGTGAACAAAATAACTAAAATGAACTAATAATACTTTATACCGCAATGAAGCTGAAATGAACACCAGTAAAATAAAGTGGCACAGAAAGCATACCTCACCTGGTTCCTTTGGCCTAAATTGGTTTCGGATTTTGTGATAAAAACAAAAAAGCTGACCCTGCATCTTTCTATGACCACAGATACCTTCTCCATATGTAGTGATCTACATAAAAACACAGCATCCTGGGAAATGGAGTATATGTCATGTGACCACCTTGGTCTCTCAATCCTACTCACAAACCCCCCAACCCTCCTCCTCTAGTCTCAGCACCTCCTGATGAGCAGACACAGCTAATTAAATGGTCTACAGGAAGTGGGTCGCAACGAGATATGACGCCAGCACTTATGCCTGGAAGTCAGTGCTATTGTATTCCTTCTGGGTCACAGACTGCACACTGACCCAGTTTAAGAATCAGTTTACAGAACTGAGCTTTACAGGTTCCACAGCAAGCTGTTCATCCTGCACTTTTCTTAAAATTACATTACATTACATTAATGGAATTTGGCAGACGCTCTATCCAGGGCGACGTACAACAAAATGCTGCAATCCCTCAAATGAGTCCATTGCTCAAAGGCTCAGAATATAAAGGGACACATAGGAACAGCAAAAACACTAAAATCGGAATAAAACTTCCTATCTCTTCGATATAAAACCCAAGAATGCTCAGGATGTGGAGAAGTTATGTAAGGTATGTTAAAGGGATGACACTCAGATGGCTCAGATGAAGGCATTAGTGTTTTGATAAGAGTTGGCATACAATAAATGGTGAAAGTGATCTGTCTGGTTTTTTATTATCGGTTGTGCGACCTTATTCCCTTTTTTGAGATAATTGAGCAAAGTGTGTTTAGGGGAATTACAGATAAAGTGGTATTTTTCTTGGGAAGATCATTTAGTGCCTTCCTTTACAGCACTGTCTTTACAGCACTAGCACTGCAAAAAGTCAGTGTGCCAGTGTGGTGTGTGTGTGTTTAATGAATCAAACCTTCTGAATTTGAGGCTGTCCATATACTTGAACAACCTCAAAAACAAACAAGGAAAGAATGTAGGTAGGCCCTTGGTTGGCTATGCGATTATTTCAAAGGGACATGCACAGGCATAAATAACCATATGATTTCACTTCTGATTACTCTAATATCAGGTTTCACCTTTGATTTCACCTCCAATTTCATATTCTCCCTTCCCTCCCTAAGGCTTCCTACAATGCTGAACCTGCTCTGAAGTATTCCACACATACAAGAGCTCACACACAAATACACACAAGCACACACACACACACACACACACACACACACACAGGTGCACACACACAAATACATACACACACACACACACACACACACACACGCATACACGTATGCACACACTCGCAGATATTTACTATTCCTGAGTTGAAATATACAATTAAGATTCAACTACTGATAAGGACAGTAATCCATGCCGGACTCCCTGACCTTGGAGAAGGAGAGGGCATGCGGGATAGTGCTGAAAGGAGGTGGACGGTTATTAGTGTTCCCGGCAGGTTGGAAGGGGAGTTGGTGGGGGGTTACTGTAGCCAGGGAAGACAGCTGGATTTCTGCAGGTTTAATGAGAGATTGAGGGGCTATGGAGGGGGCTGAGAGCAGGATTGGGACAGACAGAGGGCACTTCCAGTCTGATAACTGCCAGACGGTTTCTCAGATGAACAAGTCACGTGCATCTCTTGATCAGAGAACCCCCCTCAGTGAAAGTCCCCTTGCGCAGGTTGTTTAAGAGCAATCTCCCAATTGGGAAGAGCAACCAATCACAATCTGTGGATGTGTAAAGAAAGAAAGAAAGAACATTTTCCATGACTGCTGCAGGAATTCTGCCATGATGAGAACACGTCTAAATGCCGAAGGGCACGAGAGCTTTAAAACGACTAGACGTTGACAGAAGTGGCGGAACATAAGCAGGTGAAAATGAAAGGCCAATCAAGGATGAAGGCAGTGATGCAATGCTGACACTTTGCGCGCAACGGGGTTCTGTACCTCCCCCTCTAAGATGGTGGCACAGTCAATAGGAAAATACAGCTACAAGCAATTATGCTTTATTCATGCCCAACCCCACCTTATGGCTGCCCCCACGTCGATCCTCTCAGAAGTACATCGAAACTTACTTGCATAAGGGTGAAAACTGTGTCTAAAAATTCCTTCAGTCCATTAGGCAGAGCACTAAGGCAAACTGAAACAGTGCGATGGTCTCCCAGTTTAGCGCTCTCAGGTCTGTACTGTATGTGCCATAGGCTGCAGCCGGCTCGGAGACAACGTCCGCTGATACAGAACGAGACGCCTGTGGGCAGCTGAGGTAGAGTGCAGGCGACAGGGATGCATAATGCATGACGCTCCGCAGGAAATGGGAGAGGCGGAAAAAGATTTGTTCTCCCACACACACACACTCACACACACACACATTCACACACTCACACATGCACACACACACACACACACACACACACACATTCACACACTCACACATGCACACACACACACACACACACACACACTCGCCCTCACATACAGACACACGCACACACACAAACACACACTCACACCAGTGTGGGACTGCCCTGGAGGACCACTGCAGGCTACACTTCCATATGTAGGCCTGAGGGCCACATGTGATTGGTGCTTCAGATCCTCCGGCTCAAGGCACCTCGAGGCAGCTGTCCTGAGGGTCGCCCTGGGTCTGTTCACGGACCCATTCATGCTCCCCCTTCCATCTCTCAGCCATCCAAACAGACATGAGGACCCTCCCCGCTCCTCCCTTTAAAAACCTGGGTCTGGCCAAAGTGTTGCTGTAGGGCAGGGGAAACCAAAACCTTGGTAATGGAGACCCTTGGGGTTTGTGGCTTTTTGTTTTCACCTTGAAAATCAGCAACTCACTTAGACACAAAAAGGAACAGGCTGAGCAACAAGAAAAACTAGACAACTCCGTAGCTCGGTTGGAGACCCCTGCTTTTGCCATTTCTTTGGTGTCAGTGGCGTATCTGACATGGCAAACCTGAAAAAGGAACATTGAAAATTCAACTTTTCCATTTCATTTCTATGAATGAACACATTTCTGTGTAACAGTATCTGGGTTCATGCATTTTGCATGGAGCAGACATCAAATAACTCTACTGTTGCAGGCCCCCTGCAACACCACCGCTGATCCCTAGGGGGAGCCAACGATGCGATACATCTTTACTGCAGCATCCCTCCTGCTTAGTGGCCTGGCGAAGTATCATTATGAGATGACACGCTGTCCTAAGCACCTAATAAGCGATGCTTTGTCAGAGTGGACATGGTTTATTGCCGTTGTCTCTTATCTCTCCGAGCATGCGCGTCAAATTAGCCCATGCGCCAGAGCTCGACGCTCAGTCCTCGCACCCAGGCAGCGCTCTTTATTTAGGCTGCGAGAGCAAATGTGAAACTGCAAATGACTGCGAGCTTCTTAAGTGACTATTAACTATCCTCATTTGTCTAGCAAATGACGGCGGGCCATTGAACTGAATTGTAATTCAATATTTACGCAAGTATTATGTGGCAATTTTTCAGGCCGGGAAGGACATCGCGTGATTTCATCTGCATTGCAGAAGGAATCTTTGTTGTTGGTTCTGATTTCATTGAATATGACTGTACAGATAAGACTCTTTATTGATGTTAGCATAGGATTTATCCTCAAACACCAACATTCTGAAAGGGTAGTGTGCATGTGGCAGATATTCATTGATTACTGTAGAATCATTGAAGCGCATTTGCAATAACCCAGTAACAACCACACACACACACACACACACACACACACACACACTAGTGTGCGTGTGCACACACACACCTAGAAACTTACATGTAGAATCTCAGCCGGCATTAAAACAGTGTAAGAGTCAGCTTATTGCAACCTCTAAATGTATAACATAAAAATATCATTATGTTGTCATGAAATACTGCCCAGGGATTGCTGCAGAAACTTGCTGATGGACACTTTTGGCCAGGCGAAGTCATGGGTGAATCCCAGTTGTGCCACCCACCACACAAGGAGCACAATGAATGAATTAACAAATGAACAAATTAATCCATACCTTCTAGAAAAATATATTTGTCAGAATGCGCTTCTGCCGCAAACATAAGGTAACAGCAAACATGACAAACTGCCAGGGAGACAAATGGGGCAAAAAAACCTCTGGAGTAAACAGACCAGTCAGGGAAGCCCATTCTCCTTTAGCCAGCTCATGATGTGGATTTGTACACTTAAAAAGTAAAGGTAGGGAAAGTGCTCAAAAAGCTACTTTTCGGTGGATAAATACATTGAATTGTACCCCTAGCCAGCCACATATAATTACCTTATAATTTGCAGCTTTTCTGCTTGGAAAATGTACACATTTGTATCCGAAGAGAACATTACTGTACAGTCAGGGTACATTTGGAAAATTTGATCCTCCACTGAACAAAAATATACCTCCACTGTCACTTTATTTCTGAGAGTGTGGGGAACACACTCAAGTGCATTTTCCAGTCAAATCAGTTCAGAGACGGCTGTGCAAAGTCATGTGGTGGGGTGACTGGTGCCAGAGCTGGGGGATAAGAATAAGGACTCTAGACAGGTGGGGAAGAGCTACAGGTAACAGGCCTGATGGGTGTTAAATCCTCCCATGCTTTCCAAGGACAATCCAAGCATACTGTCCCTGAAGGAAATAATACTTCTGATGCTATTCAATATGCTGTCCGCTGTCTCCAGTGCAGCTCACAGATCATTATGTCCAGCCATAATCCTTCATTAGTAGTCTGTACTGGTAATCAATACACCGGACGAGGAGGTTATGATGAAACATGGTAATACTGTAGCTAGCCCGTTCTGTCGTGGAAGATAATAAAATAAATATACCAAAGGAACATTGCAAGAATTGCATTGATTTCCCTCTTACTCTTTCAAGTTAGGTAGATGTTCTCACCCAGAATGACATACAATGCAAGACAACAAAGATGTCTACTTTTTTTTTTTATATATAACAAAAGCACAAAGCATGAACATGCTTCACTGTATACTAGTACTTGATTTTTCTTTTCAAATGTTAATTGAAATAGTTAAGTTGACTCAAACATTATGTAGATGTACCACAACTTGAACATGACCCATTCATCTTTTCCTCTTCTTTCATATGATTCTTGGCAAGTTTTTTGTAGTTTTACTACGGTTATTTAAAAATATGTCAAAAATGTGAAAAGCCAGCAATAATAAAGTACAAAAACAAAAAAGGAAAAAACCCACAACATGGGGATACAGAGCAACATGGTGTCAGCAGGAGGGTAGAAGTCTTTCAACTTAACTTGTAGGTTTGAAGATTTTAAATTAAGATGAAGCCAGGTCTAATGTTGAGGTTTAAAGGAAAAATATTTTTCTAACATTTTGATTTTTTAAAATAATATAGCATATGATGGAGCACATGCATGTAACTCCAATGTGTTTACACTTTGAGTACTCGGTACTGTTTTACACATTCTTTAGAAAAGCACAAACCATGTAACCATTTCCACAAATGCTTACGAGCAAATGGGGTGCAAACGTATGCTGTACACTGGCCAGCAATAATGAAAAGGTCACTGCCAGGTAGCCAAATAATGCACTGATTTATATGCAAAGGTCACTAAGCAAGCAAGCCTCTCAGTGTTCAGCAAGAACAGAACAAAACTCATAACTGAGCAGACATGGGTCTTCTCTGTATGTCAGGTTCAGATGATGGTGAATAACTGTCAGGTGTGCTCAGTTAAGGAAGTGATATCCAGTCATCACTTGACCATTGTGCTGCTAGACCAATGAGAAGACTGAATACTAAGGGAATGCTAGGTGCTTGAAGACAAATTGTATACAAATTATATTACTCTAAACTTCTAAAAAAAGAAGAAAAGGCAAGACATGTACCACAACTTGTCTGAATTAATTACTTACATTGGTTTTTTTTTTTTTGTTAAGTGTTTGTTTCATTCTTAAAATAAATCCATTATGTCTACATTTTGGCACAGTGTAGCCTTCTGTGGAACAATACTTAATCTTTCTTGGATGGGTAAATTGAGTACATATTTACAAATGAGCTCAGACTAGACAAGTGATTGACAGGTTAAATAAAGTTGCCTACCATGCATTACCTACACAATATTTGCAGCAGTTTTGTCTTCACAAACACATTTTCAGCACCACAGATACATCTTTGCAGTTTTAGCTTGAGCGGGGTGCTGAAAGATCAGTGATTTAGAAGACAATCATCAAATGTGATAAGGTCAGCTGAAACTTATGTAATGTATGGGAAACATTAGTTACCTGCCAGTGGATACTGCTGTAAAGTGCACCTTTTTGTCATAAATTCTCAGCTAAGTAGCTAAGGAAAGCTAGCCTAAATGAAACTGAAACAAAGCTGTATAGTTTATGGGTGTACCTAGAGAATTTTATCGGGGACATCACATCCGTTGAGAACAGCTTGAATAGAGATATTTCTGAGAAAAGCTGACAATGTTTGATTTTATTTACTATCATCCCTAGCAGAGAAGCTTCATCAGTGTCCAGTGATGCATTATGAAGTATTTTGGGCAATTCCCTTTAATTGAAGCTTCATTCAAACACTTCCTTCCATCCTTGTCCCAATGTTAGGTAAGAATTAATTTTGGTATTTGCTGAACTCACCTAGTGTCTGTAAATAAATTGTAAATCAAATTTGAATCCAGATGTAAACATTTAACGTTTGTAAATGTACTTTGTCAGCCATAACGCTCAAGCTGCAAATCAGCACACTATTAATAACCCAGCACTGGACTATGGCTCAACAGATTCCACAGCTGCCATGACAACCTTGCCAAAATGCACCTTAAGCAAAAATGCTTTACTGCAATCACTGTTATTATGTCAAAGCATATAATTTAATCTGCATCTAAATGAATAGCAAGAAAACTAATGACTTAATTTGAACTGGTATTGAACAAAGTTGGAGGATGTGCATGTTCTCATAAGCAGGCTTCTGGACGCTTGGGCTATTTATCGAACTGACTGGGGCAGCCAGATTACCTCATCCATTAGGGCAAGCATCCACCCTTACCCCAGCGTTCCCTGCCAGCCGGACATGAGTGCAAATAACCGTGCAAGGTGACAAATAAATTAGGACAGCTGCTCTGCACAGATGTTCTTTTTCCAAGTACAGAGACACCCACACTGGTCCCATGTAGGTTGTTTGCATCCTCTGTGGGACTCTGTTGTGTTTTGAATCTCATCCAGAGTGGAATATGGTAGTTAGCATTAAACTCAACATTTAGATCAGTGGTGTTCAGAGTCCAGTCCGACAGAGCCACTGTATCTCCTGGCTTTCCTTTTTCAGCACCGGTAATTCAATGTTACGTAATTTGTCAGCTGATGAGTCCAGGAACCTTGTTTCTAGACTCTGATCGAAAAGAAACCACAAAACCGCAATCACTAAAACCCATAGCCACTGTAGCTCTGCAGGGCTTGAGTTTATATATGTAAATATAGGCCTGTATTTAACCCTTGAAATTCTATTAACATCAGCAGTGGGGAAATGCTTAAATCACTTTTCATGGTCTTTTTCTATATAAATAGTCTGAATGAGAGCTGTTACATTCTTTGGGATAGAACTGCTCATATAAACTTTCATTGCACATGACTCCCTATAGATAAAGTATATAGACATTCAGAGAATGTCTGCTCCTCGTTTGAAGCCTTAGCCTGCCCCTTCTCCTGCTCTCTCAAACCCTATAAAATGTGCATCCAGAATTCTCAAGTGTTTGGAACTCCAGCTTCACCCTGGAGTATGAAAGGGGTAGAGGGCTTTGTTTGTCTGAAATCCAGCGTTACCGCCAGCCTAAAACATTTACCTCAGCTAGCTGACTCGTAGTGGGAAAATCAGCACTCTGAAAAGCTTGGAGGTCCCTTATGTAATCTTAAAGGAGTAAAACAGAGGTTGGTCACACTTTCTAGATTTTCATGTGCAATTTGCGCAAGAGGGCATTGAAGAAACACATTGAAAGTATTAAATATGTCTGTTCTTTTAGTTTTGGAGAAGTAAGAGTTTGAAATTTATTGTCCTATTTTCAACCGGTTGAGAATGTTATCCTCGTAGTATGTCACTCGAGGATAACCACTCCCCTTATCTCTCCCCTATAACCCATGACCCACAGTTTGCACTGCTGGCCTACAGGAAAGTGGGGGCATGTCATAGCTAATTGACAGTGATCATCACCACATCCGAAGAGTTCGGGTGAACTTTTATACTGGGAAATTTACGCTTAGAAAACTATGTTTTAAAATACATTTAAATGACTGAATAAAAATAATATGCACATTTGTTTTATTGTTGCCTAAAGGCAACTGGCAAGTGTCACATTCAACCACCATGTTACTGCTTTAACCCTCCTCATCTCTTCAGTGGAGGACTGGGAGACTGAGAGACTCACAGACCGCAGGTCCCCGGGCACGTGCCTGTCCTGCAGGAAGGGTGAGAACATAAGACACCTCGGCTCTCTCGCTGGGGAAGGACGAGGGCTACAGCTGGAATAGCAGTGAGCGCTGGGCTGAGAAAGCGTGACAGGATCCCACTTCCCCGAAGTATGGGTCTGGTGAGGGCAGGCGGGGTTCCAGGACTCTTGGCAAATCTTGGAGGTCCCTTATGTAATCTTCGGGTGGCTTGAGTCAAAACCACTGAAAGGTTATAGTCACCAGGTCTCGTGATCAATCTTAGCCTCTTAGTTGCTTTGCACAGTGAAACATATACTCTCTCAGGGTGGAAGAGACCATTATGGCAATTAACATGTCTTCAATTGGTGGCAGTCTGCAGAATGTTTTATCTGTGGCTCTGCAGAAGTTTGCCGGGTGAGCCAATTTGTCAGGGCTGTTTGTAAAAAAAGTTTTCCCGCTGTGTTTTGTCCATTTATCTGCTGACAGAGAAAACAGCCTCTTATTTTTGATGGCAGCATTCGACATCTGCAAGCCTGCAAATATCAGTTTTATATGACAGTTAATCTGCACCATCTTCAGTGCGGTCTGGGACTGCTAGGAACCATTTTTTTTCCCCATATGTCATTTTACCTGCTTAGAAACAAAGCAATATTAATTGAATAATGGTGATATAATTGGGCTTGTACTTGTACTCAGGTTGCTGTAGAGTTTTGAAATTATTTGGACAAATATGTTCCTGGCCGGAAAGTATAATTTTCAGTCCCAGTAAATGATGGAAGAGTTTGAAACGAACTTCCCAGTTGGTTTGTAGCACGCATTCTGTTTCATAATGGCTGATGATACCATCACTAAGATCCAAATCTGTGCCCCATCAGTGTGCTGACAAGGAAACAAAATTCAGAAGGAAACATGCAAGATACTGTATGTACTGTATGTTTTTTCTTAAGCAGCGTGTCTTAAACTGTGACCATTTTTTTATTTTCCTTCGATGGAGATGGAACATGATGATAATAAAATTGGATCACCAAAATGGATAATAAAATACAATAAAGTCAAATAAATAAATCAAGGGCTGTACATTACATCATGTAGCAGGATATGATCATCACAAGTACATTGCATTTCTAATTTATATATTATAAACATTAGCAAAATAGTCTAATGAAGGTGATCTCTCACCAAGCATGGACCATTTAGCTCTTTTCAACTTTGCAGTGGCAAACTCTAATGTAATGTCTTGAAGAGTAAGATATAGAAGATCAGGTTCAATCTGTAACCTCAACATAGTTTTTTAAGCCAAAATAAAACATGCAGAAATATATGGAGGGAAGAGGTAAATTGTATATCCATAGGTTAAGCCATAATTAAACAGTATGTTGATAATGATTAGCATGTATTTACACACACACAGGATATATCAGAGACCTTATCATAGGGAAGTGTATGTGGATGAGCATTGAGTGTGCTTGGCTATGTGGCTCAACAAGGAGGAGTGACTATATTTGGACATTCTGGGATGGAACTGTTTCCTGTTTGGAGCCTGTTCCTCCAGCATCAGTTACAGAATGCCAGTCTGCTGGTTTCCATGACAAAGGAGGCTCTGGTGGAAATGGGGCAGACAGAATGTTTACCTTTGGGAGATGTTGACATGGAGAACAATGAGAGAAGCGGACCCCAAAGGGACACTTAATCGCAGGCTTCCTAAATATCTTCCTACCCATGAATTATTTATTGGACGACGATATGCGAATGTTGCTGCATTTGCCTCCTTAGTTTGCAGAGGGACAGCAGTGACAGGTGTCCAATGGGCCATATCCATCCAGACTTTGCCTGGAACCATGCAGAAAAAAAGACAGCTCATGCATTTTTCATGCCTTCCACACTCCGGGACAACAACGCACACTTCCCCTCACAGTTTGTGACACTTTGGTCGGGTTAGATACCACTTGACAAGCTACGCCCAGGAGGCCGCAAAGTTATTATCGGCCAAGAGCAAAGAGCCGCTCCACGGAACTGAACCAGTTTTTTACCGATTTGTTTTTCCCCTTTTCGTCCCTTGGAAGTGTTAAGCGGTATATGATTCAGTTCGGCTCACCACATAAAGGGCTGCCGCCCACCTTTTTACAGATTGCGTGCATGGACATTTGGCTGTTATGGAAATTAGATTGTGTCACTGGATCTGCCTCTCATCGTGGGTTGACATTGCGGCTGTTGGGGGTTTTTTGGCCGTTATTTACAGGTGAATAAAAAATTTGTCATCCACCATTGTCAGGCTAAGGCACTGTTTGCTGCGGCTTCTAAACATGTTGACTGAATCGATTTGCATATATGCCAGCCAGGAAGTAAACATCAGGACTGACTGCACAGTATAAAAAGGAGGGGAAACATTTGTAATTCAGGTTTGTGGTGCATTTACCATTCCCATATTTATTAGACCATATGTTATTGTAATTGCAAAGAAACACACGTCTGCTCGCTCGTTCTCTCTCTCAAACACACACACACTTAGTTTTAATAGACAGGTGTAAGCCCCCCACTAACCCAATGATGAAGTTAGCTGAGCAGGGCGAAGGTATCTGCATCTTTATCCTTCAGGTGCTGTGGGGAAGGGGTTGATCTCGCAAAATATTTTGGACTATTCGGTGAAGATGCTTTCAAAAATAACAAAATGAACAGTTTCTAAATTGTTATACATTTATACATTTGATAATTTTTTGATGGAGCATAGATTCACGGCTGAAAACTAAATCAAACCAATATTTATTGGTGACCATCCTTAAAACTGCATCGTTGTGTAGTTTTATAAGAAACTCAGCTGACAGGTTATTACAAACACATTGGAGATCTTGCCACAGTTGTTCTGCAGACTTTGGTTGTTTCACTTGCTTCTGGCTATGCAGGTAATCCCAGACACCCTTGATCAAGATTTTAGGGGAAAAGTGGTTTATTACATATATTACTTTATTTAATGAAATACAAACATGTCTCTAAAGAAAATAATCCCTTTCATTTAATTGTAAGCCAAAGGCAAGGACAGATGCAAACTAAAGCCTGAGTGTAGGTACAGATATGTCCTTTGAGCATGTCTGCATGTTAACAAAATTAACAACATCAAATTAACTTTGACCAGAATTGGCTTCAAATTAAATATTAAAACAGAAGATTCCTGAAATGTTTAATGCAGGTTGCCTATAATTACATTTCATGCAGATGTCTTGTGTTGTGAATATTTTCAGCATTTTACCTGTAATCATAATGCCATATGCACCTGCTTATGATGGAAGGTAAACAGATGTCTCCTTAATCAACAATAAGTGTGTCTGGCAGTTTATAGTGTTGCAATCCTTTCACCTTCCGTATCGGGCTTTCTGAGCTTGAAATATTGGATTTACGACAAACACAACACCTTCTGTTATGCTATCACAATTATACAGAAACAATAACAATATTGACAAAGCTCTCTATTTGCTCTACCCTCTATGGTTGTTTGGCTGTTGATCGAAATGAAAACAGTAAAACAAACTTTAGGTCGATCTACTTGCTTCAATTAAACCGACTCTTGAGCTAAAGGACGTGGTTCTTATCCCTTCATAAAATCTTATTCATAGGGTAAGTGGCAAAACATCTGACTGAAAGACAAAAGCAAATGCAGACGCGATGATGCTCTACACAGGTGTTGAAAAGCTTTTGGCTTTAGGCACAGCGCTGATAACAAAGCATGCCATTTTTCTTTTGTCAATTTTGTGTCACTTCTGGAAGCAAGTCTCGGGAGGGTAAGATTTAATGAACCCCATGTTGGGGAAGGGGGGTGCTCTTCACTGACCAATGTTCATACATCAATGGGTTTTGGTCTTCACAGCAAAAAGTAATGTTTTGTTGAAATTGGTGAGTCACTAGAGAAATGACATATGGTCAGTGGAATAGAATATGGCTTCATACAGAAGCAGCATTGGCATCATAAAACCTTGCTCTTCCATCACTACTACAGGCCAATGACAATGTGATCTATGACAATGGCATCTTCCAGGAACACTGGATTGAAAATTCTGTCAGATGAAGGGTTACACCTGCACTGTCGGCCCACATGCCAAATATATACTGAATTTATAAAGACAAACATGTGCAGGCAATGCTAATATTGTATGCAAACTGTAAATAGTCTTTAATTAACTCACACTCAGTCACAGCTAAACATAGGCTTTGTGTAACATCAGCATGTCATGAGGAATATAAACTGTATGACTAATGGAATTTCTGCTGTCCAAAGTGATTATGCCCATGTTAGGATTTGGATGTGACTTGGAATGACATAACCTGACCTGTTTCGATGAATCAATAATGTGCAGTCAAAACTAATTTCACTCTATTTCCTTTGTCATCCATGCATTTTAGTCAAAACGACTGCATTATCAGTTATTGTTATTGCTATTTGTTTTATTGTTGTACTGGTTATTGAAATGCCTGGATTTATATTCCACACTTCACTTAGGGTCTGCTGGTTGTCATTTCATCACATTTAGTTTATTGGCTTTAACCAGGGCTGGGCCAGTCTGAGTTTTTTGCATTCATTCCTTTTTTCACGGTGCAATTTTCAATCACTATGGTAGCAGGATATACTGCTTGAAAGCATTAAAACTCACGGTGGTTCTTTCTCTCTAACCTATTTTAGGACGCCATTGCTTTAGTGATAACAGTAACATGTGAGTGGCAAACAAGCATCTTCGCTGCATTTTGGAAATCGACAGACTAAATTAATCACAACGAGGGTCCAGCAAACTGCACTAAAGTTCCCCATTCTAAAAACCACAGTAATCTGTATCCACACAAAAACATCAAATATTTTCATTGGAAGAAATGTATCTACTACTTCCACCGTGTTTCAGCTTTTTTACAAAGATTTACCTTTCAGAACATTGCACCTGTTGTCAAAAGGGTTCAAGAATAGTAACCATTTTATTTTGAGTATGTATGTCATTGTCAAGCTTGTGTTGAGATACTTAAGGGGTTAAATTGGTTGATTTGAAAATTAAAAGTGAAAAAGTCTTTAAAGATATTCTGTCCATCTAGAGCCATATGTCTTTGAGATGTGTTTAACATTATTTCATTCAATTGATTCTTTACGCATTTGGTTGAATTTCAATCCCCTATGGCAGTGTGAAAGCATTGATTTTTTTACAATAAAATGCTTTGTTGTCTATTAAAGATAAGTACTTTTGTATTACCACAGTAAATAATTGCGTGGGAATTGGTATCTCTCAAGTAACCAGTTTTACTGTCCACACTACATAAACAATCCCAATAAAATAAAGGTTCCAACTTCAGCTTTAAATAATTACAGCAATTTGCACATCTACTGTATGATGGTTTCATTATATTGATGATGGATTTATTATATATTTCATAAAAGTAATCTCACTTGTTAGTATCTGGAAAGGTGGCATGGGAGGGGGCATTGCATGTAGCCCTGCACTGAGTGGCAAATGCCCTTTAGAAATCTATTTGGCTCATCCACTGGAATGTCTGTTAATCTCTGCTTGAGATTCTGCGTGCCGTGACCTTTGACTGGCCTTGCTGCATTTGACTATGCTGAAATTCTTTCAAACCTGGCCCCCAGGCATTCTTCCATCTGGTACCCCAAACCTTTGAGAACACATTCTACAATCTGGCTGCAAAGAAAGGAGTTCCATAATATTTTTATGTCAAATATTACAAGTCTTGATACGATATTACAGAAAACTATAACCAGTATGTCTATCCATTCTCAGCTGTTTAATATTGTAAGTTCTGATCATTTTACGTATTGAATGGGCCGCTTGTTCCATGTAAAACTGGACAAAATGCTTTTAAAAGGTAATTATACCCTAGCTCAAATTTTTGCTGTAAACGTGTTCGTATGCCTACTTCAAGAAAAATGTAAATCCATTATTTCAACATTTATGAAATAATATCATTTTGGCATAGAAACAGGTAGAAAGAGTGTTTAAAAATGCCTCTTGTAGCCCACTATGCTCCTGCCTCAATGTTTTCTACAGTGCAATCTGGCCGCGCCCCTGCCCTTTTCCAGTGTACTTCTATGTCATAAAGATGTCAATCAGTTATCCAGTTGGAAAATTGCTGACACCCAAAAATGTGTCAGTTTACTTTATCAGCTCATTTTCAATGTCAGAAAGCCAGTTGTTACAGATCAATACTATATGGAACTCTGCCACAATCTGATTGTTTAGACAATACTTAATTAAAACAAGATGGACTCTACCTACTCTACCCACCCCAGAACACATTTTAAAAAGGCAGAGCTAGGCTGAAAGAGTGCAATTACTCTTTAAACAATAATTCTGGAACCAAAATAGTATTTGGCATCATGTTTTCAGCTAGAGGATATTAGCACGATGAGATAAACCTTTATCATGCATTAAAAAAACAGAAGCTGCTTTGTTCACAGACATTTTGTTTTTATTATTTGTCAAAACAAAGAGCGTTCCTTGAAGTGACCACAAAGCTATACACAATAAAATACCCATCCTCTTTCCCCCAACAAACTTTGACAAATCAGTATATGACCAGTATATTTTTCCAGACAGCACTTGTTATTCACACTGAAATGATGACATTAGATAATGCAGACACCAAATGAGGAAAAAATCTAACTGAATTTACAGTTCATTTGGTTATCCTGATCTTCACATGGGTGGACTTCTTCAAAGAAATCACAGGGTACAGTACACAACGTGAAAGACCGCAAACTACTGGAAACAACACTGAACTTTTACCCCGGTATGTCAACTGATTTTGTCCCTCTTTGAAATGTCAAGGCTTTCTGTTTTTCTTGCATATAAAAAAATAATACATATTGAACTGCAATAACAAAAAATGAATTATTTCCTTGGATATCAGAGGCAATGCCAGAGATTCTACTGACTCATCCTTCCTCAGCTTCAATGTCCCCCTGCCCTCTTTGCATCCTAATGACGGGGGTTTCCGGTTTGCAATATGTTGCCGGTCCATGTTTGAAGAACATAGAAATACATGATGATGAGAAGAGACTGTTCACCTACAAACTAGAGAACATCCAGCTTTGCTTCCTAATCTCTGCCCCTACTACATGTCCTGGCAAGCTGTTCCACGGATTGACCACTTCTTGTGTATTGTAAATAAATATTTCCCGATACAGTATACATTATTCTACTCAATGCTATCCTCGGGTTTGCTCCTTAATGAAATTCCATCAAACTGGAATGCTTCAGATTCTACAATAGGAGCACAGAGATGGGAATCTTGAGTCAAAAGAAGCTTTGAAAAGGCCTTACCTGGGCTGAATGACCTTGGAGAGCACAGTGATATGAGTAATAAGACTACATCATCTGAAATGGGTCATGGCCATGGTCATGTTCGGCATAACAGAAAATTCTGGAAACCGCATGAAACTCGAATACATACAGTGTAAATTTGGAAGAATGTTGCACAATATACAATGAAAAACGGCAAAATAGTTTTTTATGACAATGACATCTAATTCAATTTATTATACACTTCTATCAGATACCATGGGACATGTCAGAAAACATATCAAGTCCCTACATAACTAGTTCTACAATGCATTACTTGTTCATTTTCAATCAAAGTTGTGGACATTTCTATACCTTTTGACATATCACTCCAACAGGATGTCGAAATTCTGGGATAGACTCAAAATACTGGCAAGGAACTCTTTTATGTATTGGCAGTTCATTTTTTAAAATTAATTCTGCCATTCAAAAAAACTCGTTTTTTTTAATCAAAATTACCTAATTGTGGCATCCATTGAGCTAAAAAATAATATTAATAAACAAAATAGATGTTTCATCTGAAGATCTACTACACAGTTCAGACATGGCAACAGTCCAGTAGCAAGGTTTTGCTGTCTGGTGTATGTATAATGTGCAATTGGTTTAATTCAATCCACTTAATTTATATTGTTTGAACTGTAGCTTTTCATAACTATATATATTTTTCATAATTTATGTAGTGTTGTGTATGTGAATGTCAACATACAGTACAGGAATGATGTAGACATGAAGACATACAGTAGCAACAACTACAACTGTTTAATATAGCAACTGAACTGATTTGTTCTGTGATGTTAAAATGATGGAATATACCTTCAATATATGAGAATAAAGTGGATTTAATGCAAACTGCATGTAATATGCAATTAGCTGTTTGGGTTCCAATTTTCCTAAAAATTAATTCAACTACTTTCAGACACAAATGGTAAATTCGTAATTATATTTAGCAATTAATTTACGCTTAAGCATCTCAGAGAACTGTGGGTAAAAATACTAATGATAAAAAAAAAAAGTAAAAACAAGAGGCTTCTATCCTGAGCTTATCATATTTAAATTTGAGCGAAAATGTAATGCAAAGTAAACGGAAGAAAATTCACAATTTCAGCATACAACCTAGGCATATGAAGCCAAAAACAAACTTTAAAAAAATAGATTTAAAATAAATAAAGAAAAAATAAAGTTGATAATTAGAAAATTGAGATAATTATTTTACATTTAATTTTACTAATATTATCCTTTAACTCTTTCTTAATAGTACAGCTGATTGTATTTAGGTCTAAACCTCTGCAGTGTATGTCAGGAAATATAACAGAAAAATGACATAAAAATATACTGTATACTCTTAAACCACATTGTTGATGTTGTGTATTGCAAGCTTTTTAAAAACGTTACAATATGGATTAAATACCATGAGTTGTGTGCCATGCAATTGTTGTTAGATGGTTATTTTAATGTAGTATCGATCCATCCCAAAATACAAGAATGACAGTAATGTTCATTAAGTGTTATAGTAAAAAGTACAAATGCATTGCATAATATTAGTGGTTATCTTTTTCAAATAATAATTCCTAACTTTAAATAACTTTTTGCTTTCTAGTCGGATATGGGCAATGTTCAAAGCCAAAGAGGCAATTCAGATAGGCCTCACACCTAGAAAGTAACACTGCAGCCGTTATACCACAGTGTGAACATTTCCCCTCCACTCAGAACAAATACATTCCACTAAAAAACCAAAACCAAAACAAATAATAATAATAAAAACAATACAAATATTAATATTACTACCATTAATAATAATAATAATAATAATAATAATAATAATAATAATAATAATAATGATGTCTAAAAAGTACATATTTGACAAGGGCAGGTTTAGATCATTATACAAAACACAAATTCCTGCCAATCACAACCAAACACTCTTGAAAAAACCCCTCAGAAATAGATTATTTTGTACAGGTTTCACACAGTTTCTATGGAGATGCTGGAGTAATCTTTAATATTCCAATATTCCTGGGGCCCGGGTGTTGGGGCAGGGGCCGTTGGGGCCCAGCTCAGTCTTCCTCTGTGCACCCGAGCAGCTCGACTCGCAAAGTAATCCGACCGTACCACGACCAGGGCAGGATCCGCAGGAAGCGGCTGTGGATGGGCGGCTCCATCACGTTCTTTCTGTGCGTCTCATTGTCAAAGTTCCCCTGGAATATCTGTGAGGGAAAAAGACACACACGTTGAACAAAATTGTGTCGTGATAAACCCACTGTGGGAATGAAGGGTGTCACACACATACGTAACATGAAACAGACACTGGACTGGCCCAGTGCTTTCAGTTGAATGTCTTATGCCCCTGAATTGCTGAGCTTAAGGTTTTTAAGGTTTCCCCTTAAAACGTGTTTAAACCTGGTAACCAGCAACTCCTCTGCCAGTGCAGAGCTTGTAGTATCCCTGGAGATATTGTAAGTGGTCTCTCATATAAGAATTAAAGAGATGCAGAGCATTCAAACACAAACACAATCCTTCCTGCCGCGAATGTATTTCCATGTACCACTCAACCCAGCACTGCGTGGCTACAGGCTATGGATGAACCACTTTGCTATGAGATTGAATAAGGGTCCCTTGTCACAATTGGAGTAGGACAGGAACCTGTAATACAGTGAAAGCAGTCAGGTTAAATCCGTGCAACGGGGCTTTGCAGTTGGGAAAGAGCAACTGGAGAACATTAGATTTAATCAGTGAACCATAACTGCTCCCTTTGCTCCCAACACAATCACATTACTAAGCAATCCAGATAATTTGTGCAGGTCAGTGCTCCTTCTCTCTCCTTCACTGTCATACACATAAGATAGCTAACATTATTCATGTTATTCATAGGTTTTACTTTTTCATGGATACTTTCCAGATTTAATCTCAACTCCAAACATTCAAAATAGTAACAAACTAACTAATTTGTCTGGCAAATGATACATTGAGGGATGCAACTAATGGCAATGGGGGATATGTGTAATTAGTGTAATCGAAATGATGATCACAGACCCAGTATTACCATCGTTGTCAAGTGATTGCCCCTACCCACATAACCACCATTCTGCAACCCATCTTTAAAAAAGACAGCTTTAAAAAAGACATACAGCTATAATTTTCTGTGTGGGTTATCCCAACCAGAATGACATTGCCTGAACTTAAAACACTCCACACACTGTTTGGGGACAATGGGAAAGAAGGGTTTTGACAGCAGCAAGTCTGTACCAATGACTGCATGATTGGCAGATTGGTGACATTTATACTTCAGATAAAGCCATCTGCCACCATCCTTGAACAGGGTTTGTTGTCCTCAAAGTCCATTCTCTTTGAGGTAGAACTACGACTGTCTGTTTATTTATTTTTATTCACCAGGGACAGTGCACATTAATGAACATTTTCAGTTCCCACATCAATGTAAATGTGCCAGAGTTAGCTGATGAGCTCATGTTCATCAGTAGTCCCTAACCTGCATGTCTTTGCACTGTGGAAGGAAACCGTTGACTGTGACTGTGATTGCCACTCCCTCAGCTCCAGGACAGTCAGATTGCAATTATCAGGTCAATGCAAAAATGAAGAACTTGAAACCAGAACATGTATTTAAATTACTGATAGTTAAACTACACCTTTGCTGGTGCCATTGTGATGTGGAAGCGCCTTTCAGCGGCTGACTGTCGGGTGAATTTAAATAATACATTAGGAGAAAGGGCTCTTGCAGCTTCACAGATTTACATCAAACGCTCTTGTTTGTTTTGGAAATAAAGAGACAAAATATCCACATTTACAGGGAATGCCTTGGGAAGACAAAACACGACTACTCCCACCCAACTCAACGTGAATTCCTCATATGAAATTCAGACAAGCTTAATGAAATATTTGCTGTTCCCACGCTTAGAGCTCAGCACACAGACAGATGCTCAATCCTTCTTAGGAAGACCTGAAAGAGAACGTTCATCAGATCTTCATCACTCTTTTCCTCCAGAGTCCAGCCCAAGCAACCAAATGAGAATCCTCTGAATGCCCTCTAAAACCCAATCCATGGTGATGAGTATGGGTGGGGTGGGTAGCCTGTTGCTGAGTGGGCTAATGCAGTTAGACCTGGAGAGCATGGCTCCTTAGACTCAGATGACCTCCAGATAAGTGTGGTTCCCAAACATTCCTGGATAGTTAGGTTAAATGTTCCGATTTTTCTGGTTCCTGGAATGTTCTCAAATATTTTTTTCGTCATAAGGAACGTGATGGAGCAGTCTTCGAATATTGTTCATTTTCTGTTAAAATGCATGTGTTTGGTGACTTGTTTTTTGTAAGTCATAGAGGTATAGAACATTATAAAGTGGCCTACTTCATGGATTCCTATTTTACGGAGTAGAAAGCACCCATAGATGCAAAAGAAAGTCAACCAAACTGGGCATTTGCATGCATTCCGCTGTGTGGAGGGAAAAAAAAGAAGCATCCTTTGTTATCGGAAGCCCTTCCGATACCTTCATCTAAACTACAGTCTGACTACCAGCACTTACAGTAGCACCATTGCTCTTACGTGTTCACTTCTGCTCACTATTCAAATTTTACACACAGGTCAGCTTTCAATGCATCAAAGCAAGGGACATGCCCTCATACTGCTGGAAAGGCTATTTCACTATGTGAAGTGTATTAAAACTATTGTATTGTGGGTTTTTAAAGAAATATATGACGTGTTATGCAGGGAAAATGCACATTTCTGTCAGGTTTCTTTGGATATTTTAAAATAATAATAATTTATCTGTCTTTTAATTATATTTGAGATTTTAGTGCTTAACCTCCCACACGCATTCAGTGAGTTGAACAGAACATAAAAATGTATCATACGAGCACGACGCACACAAACACGCACACACACGCGCACATAAACCCCCACACACGTGTACTCCACCACGCATCTATACTTCCACACAGAGAAAAGAGAGAACAGGCAGCATAGCCCAAGGGCTTGACGCGTGCATTTCAAAGAAAGCCTGTGATGGTACAGCAAACTGTCAGATAATTTAGGTTGCCTCTGTGTTTAAAATATACATTCAATTTTAAATTATATTTTGCTCCAGGGTACCACTCATGTCACTTTCGGTTACGTACTTCGACTTAGTCCTGCGATTTCAAAGGATTCCAACTGATATGCATCAAACACAGACAGGGATATAATATAATTCTATTTGCTTGGTAAACCGGTCCATTTTTAATACCAAAGCTGAAAAAGAAAGCATAAGAACAAAAATCTCATGCAGAAAAATCCAACAGATATTTTGCAGAGAAGTTGCCCACGAGACAGCTCCAGTGTAAGATCAGGTAGGCAGGAGTTTGAAGTAAAAGTCAAATGAATGTTGCAGTTGATGCATTTGACCATGACTGAAACCAGATCCAAAGACCGCTTAAATGCTCATCCAATCGAGTAAAAAACTATAAGCTTTCCGACTGGAAGCAGGATACAGGCCGAGGCATAGGACCACATACCCCCAGGATGAGTGTTGAATTCAATTGTTTGTTTTCAGTAACAGAACCAATCTTTCCCATTTCCAGTGATAATACAGTAAACCTGATCTCTGTGCATTGTACACCCTCTGGTCATGTCACAATCCTGAGATAACGGCTGGGTGAATGGTCACATTGCGTTCATCATCCCGATGGGTCAACTTAACTTGAAAAACCCTAGCCTAGATTCAGTCATTACAGAACACTTATGATTATTTATTCATTTAAATTCTTGACAAAAGACAGTTCAGGGAGTTTATCACTCAACATAAACTGTGTGACATGGCCTTATCCTATCTACCCAGGTGCCTGTGTTTAAACCCTTTCCATTCCCCCGCTTGGTGATTCTTCCCGCAGATTCCTTAGAGACATCAAACGCTAACCCCTACATTCCATACATGCTTCTTGCTTCTGCTTCTTATCTGCAATAAAAATGCCCATGGCATTAGTCCTAGACTTCAATTACCTTCAGAAGGTGCATAAACCCATGAACCATTCCCAGATGTGTTTCATGGTTCTGCTATGGAAACACAACACAGCTAACATGGCCACCAAAAACAAATATTTTGATGATGCATTTTACAGCGATGCACATCCCTGACATATTCTGCTTGATAGACCATAGCAACTCGTGTTTGCTCTGTTGCAGTACTTTTGAGTAGTTTCACAGTTGCCTTCTAAGCTGAGCAGACACAGCTTCTATTACATGCAGTTGTTTGTAGAGATATCTTTTAAGAGGAGAAACAGGGAGAGCAGAGATGTGCTCCCTGTGTGTGAGGGAACACCTGCTCAGCCCAGGGTGTCTCTGAAGAGACACAGAGAGTCAGGAGGAGGGGGACGTGTGGTTTCTGGTGGAGAGTGCTTATTTAAGAGAGATGGGATTGGACTGACCTTCATCAGCATGCGGCAGGCGTGCTGCGCTCCGGCCGGTCAGCGAGATGCGGTGTGTCACGTTTGATAAACCGTCGGGAGCGTTATTAAGGGGTCACGCTGGTGTGAACACAGCAGTGGTTTGGGGAGTGTGCGGGCTGATAAAATTATTCACCCTCCTTTGCATTTTCTCTTCCTCTCCGTCCAAAATCTCCTCTGAACCCCAGTGCAGTTATTAGAGCAGTTTTTTAAGCTTTATGTTGCTTTTTTGTATTGATTAAATGACCACAATCTTACTGCTGTAGCGTGAATGCAAAGCATAGCATGACCCCCATCCTCGCCCAACACAAGTTTAGATGCCCTTACGATACCTTCATAATATCACAGATGAAGTAGGATGCAGGGATCTACTGTGAGGGTTGATCTCATGTATGTAGGTATCTATGAAGACTGTTCCCAAATCCGTACAGTACTCAACAGGAGTGAGATTATATGAGGTTGTAATCAGGGGCAAAGGGTATAGGAACCCAAATGGAAGAGTTGGTGGCGAGCAGTATGGCCAGCAGTTATGGTCATGTACCGCAGCGTTCTGTGGGATCAGCCTGGTGTTAAAGGATCATGAATTTTAAATCCCACTGAGACAGAAAGGGCTGCATAATGGGATCTCCACTGCTCCGTAAAAGGGCTTCAGGACTGCCCTGTGTTTCCCACAAACAGCCAGCCAAGTGAACAAATAAGAACTGAGTGTGTGTGTTTGAGTGTGTGTACGCGTGTGCTTGTACGTGTATAATCACATGGGTGTGTGGATATCTGTATGTGTCTAGTATATGTAGTGTAAGTGTATTTATGTGTATCTACACACCGATATGTATGGGTATGTGCGTGTTTGTGTGCAGTTGTGCTTGTGTATATGTATGTAGGTGTACGTAAGAATGTGCGTGTGCGTGCATGCGTGTATGTGTGTTTGTATGTGAGTAATGGAATGATTTTACACACGTACAGTGAAGATGCAGGGGAACCTGTGTATCTAATTAGAGTGCATCTATTACCAAGCTGAAAAAGGCCCTGACTCTTATCTCTTACGTACAGTTCCTATTCAAAAAGTAATTCCGCACATTGTTGGACTATTGAAAATCAAGTATCTTTTTCATATACCCGTAAATGTAGTTGCTTCTAGTCGTTTTGCTTATTTGCTCGACTTATTATTTGTATGATCTTCATGTCAGCTTTTCCCTTAGTTTATAAAATTATTTGTTTCTCAACATTTCACCATTTAACATTCAACATTTAATTAAAGCAAATGAAGAAGTCATTTAGAGTCTTCATAAGCTGCACAAAATCATATTCATACACTAACAGCAGGATAATAAAAATACAAGCCAATCAGCAAAAAGCTGGATCTCATGGGTATTGTGTCTTATTAGCTAGAGGCCACATGTTTGAATTATTTGTAAGACCTGTACTGATGACATACAGTAATTGGGACAAAATGAGTGGCTTTTCGCTACAGCTGAAAGGAATTTTAATTATTTCACTTAACCTCCGAAGACACAAATTCAATTTATAACAGGAAATACTAAGATCCATTACCCAATGAGTCATTTCTTTATTTGTCTTCAAGCCACCAAAGATTGTAATCTCTATAATGTTATTTGGCAGTTTGTTGCACTGTTTGATAGCTGAGTATAAAAAGGCTTCCTTTCATAAGTTGCTCCTGACTGTAAGGGGAACAAAGTAAGGGGAACTGTTAGTGCCTTGAGTGGACTTGTGTCCCCCCTCTCACCAAACTAAAATAGTTAATCAGTCATTTGGGAACATATCCATGGACTGCCCTGTGAGGAAAATACAGCTCTGTCTGACTAATCCATTTGAGTAATCCATTTCACATATCTGAAATCAATTTGCTTTGAGAAGTCTGCAGATGAGCTTTAAATATTTAGTGAACCTTGAGCTGCAAGAATAGTCATTTTCACTGCAACATGTTTTGTCACCCAATACACTTCTGTATTATGTCAAAATGTAAACATTTAAACTTATTCTGCCAGGTCTCTGGGGGATGCCCCTTCCAATATCCTATTTAAATAACCAAGAAATCATTAAATTAATTACAGAGAAATCATTCAATGACTCTGCCCAAGCAAGGACATAAGTCGTTATGAAGTCAGGGACCCAACCCAGTCCCAGAAAATGAAACCCTTATGTATGCGATTACTACTTTGAGCCTCCTAACATGCACGATGTGCAGACTAGCACAAGCTCATTCATCCATCAAATTGTTAGACATTTATGCAATCTTAGGCGTATTAAAATAACCTTCACGATGAAGAAATAAGGTCACTTTGTGCTAGCTCCCTTTTAATAAGATATTTCACAGCCATGAACCTCAATTAATAAACCAAATCTCAATCTTTCAGCGGGAGCACTGAGCAAATAATTTATCCACAATTACCCACGATGTCAGGAAAATAACTTTCGTAGGGCACACAAGGAGATTCTGCATTGACTGCCACTCTGCACCGACCTCAATTTCAGCATAATAGCTGGATTTGTAGAAACCTTTATGAAAGATTTGAAAACAGTTCCTACAAGGGCATTATTGCTGTGACAGATAAATTAAATCAGAATCTCTCGCACATGTGCACACACACACACTCACACCTAGAGAGTGAAGAAAGTGAAGTCAGAGTTGATTGAAATGTGACGATCCTCTCCCTCATCGCCCCGAGAGACCAAGAGGCTGTCAACGTTGTTTTCTGAGACAAATTGGAAAAAGTGAGGTGGCTCACAGAAACAAAGAACATGAAGAAAAATAAGGGGGAAGAAAACATGGGGAAACAAAAATCTAAATGCAAGAGATTAACAAAAATTGAGACAGGGGCTCATCTTCAGTGTCAGACAAAGAAGGACAGCAGCGCTGACTAACAACCAACCCAAATAAGTAAATCACAATGCTGACTCCCCATCTTCCCACATCAGCCATATCCCTGTATTTCAGTCTCTGAAAAGTGCAGTACAGTAGTACAATCAATACTTCCAGTTCTTTACATTGACTTTAAAAGTGAAGAGAAATGAGAGCTCTGGCATTGCTAAACTACTGAATTCCATTGAATAGGCAGCCATAGTAAAGAGGATAAAAATCCCAGCGACACTTGGAGCTGAGAGGGAGAGAGTAATCCTTAATTGTTAAATCAAACATGTTTTGGCATATAGCTTTCCTCGGGGTTTCATAAAACAATAAAAATAAATGAATACACATACATATACACTCAAAAATAACCGTAGACAATACCCCAGACTAGCTGCATCTGTACCTGAGAACACTGATCCTCTCTTTTCCTGAAATCCACAGCCAAGTGCCTACAGCTGAAGTGAAGTGCTGCAAACAGGCCTTCTCTCAGCCACCCACATCTCTCACACTCAGTCTTTTCACCTGCCTGTGATTTTGATGGGTTTTTGTTTTGCAAAATTAAAAGAGTCTGGGATTTCGCTAATATAAGCAAGCATAACTAATTTTCCCCTCGGGCCTGTCAGCTATGGGATGGAATCTTGAGTCAAATTTCTCACAGGTTTCACGCGATTATCAAGTGAAAGAAATGTACTGCCCTGTTTCCTTTAAATATGCTTGTCGCACCTGTCAAGCAATGTGCATTTCAGCTTCCGAATTAACCTGACAGAGGAACGAAAGCAAACACAAGCTCAAAACATGGAATGGTTTAAATTTTACTAGTGCCTGTCTCAGAAACAATGGCACTCATGATTTCTTCAACTACTACCATGAAATCCAGATGGGGAGAGCTACGATATGGAGTAAAAACCAATATAAACCAATCAGAACATGTTACACTCCACAGCAGTGTGGTTCAAGCTATCCCCAGCCAAGTTAAGTCAAAAGTAGCCTAGCTGTGCCTACCACTATGTCATATGAGCTCTTTAAAAAAACAAACAGAAAAGGGTGTTCTCTGTGAAATCTATAATCTTCACCCCCATCATTTTTAGATGCACATGGACACAGAAACAGGGGTGGGGGCATTACTCCAAGCAAGCTAAACCTCTGCATTACCTGTATGGGCTGGTCCCCAATGACTCCCAAATGTCACATTTCGCAATCCCCTTCAATGGATCTCTCAGTGACCAATTTACAAAAGCAGACCAACAAGGTAGAGAGCAGGAATCATGGGATTCTGCCTTTCTTGAATGCCATAATTGAAAAAGTTTGCAGCCTTTGAGTGATGAGTGTGAAATCTGTTTAACGATTAATCATTTGAACTTCATGAGAAAGGCTAAAACTGGCTCAGGAGATTCAGCAGCCTGAAATCCCTCTTACAGTTCCACCTTCTGGGCCCCAGGCAACATAGTAGGAATCAAAGTCAATGTTAACCTAGAGCTGCATCCCATGTAACAGAGTGATTATCAGAGGACGTTCAGGGGAAACAGTGTTCATTAGAGGTTAATCTGAAAACACCACGGTCACTGCAGACAACCCCACTCATCATTAGACTTGACAGCCACCTAATTAACCCCAGGGTGTGACCTTGGTGCACCACTAAACTCGAATCAACTGAGTTTGTGGATGACCGCCGTCCCTGCCCACTCATACGTTGGTGTTCCAAACCTCTACGCTCAAGTGGCCCCCCCACCCAAGGACAGCTTTCAGACCTGTGAGCGCGGAACACAACGTTCAGATGGACTTTCCACAGCTTTTCTGTGACGGGTATTTTGTATTTCAGTGATGCCTTGGACCCTTTCTACTTTTCTAGTTTCCCCTGGTGGCTTGCATATGTTTACCAGCATTCCTAGGGCTATTATAAACTAGTCAAGTGGTTTACAATAAAACTGAGCACACTTTATATAGTGAATCTGTGCCTTTTTGAAAATTAACCCAATGACAACTTAGGTGGAACTTACAATGCATTTGCTTGCTTGGTTGCTTATTTACTTAGGTACTTACTTATTTGGCAAATTCATTTCCAAAAACTGCTTTCACACAAGTCTGTGCGTGATTTTTCCTAGGGTTCCTCAAAGACTGTCATTTCCCTACTCCTGTGATATCTGCCTGTACTCTCTCTTTTCTCTGGAAGCCTTCCAGCACTTGGAGATTGAGATTGTGTAGAGTAGAAAATTACACTTTGTATGCAGTGGCCCATGTCCAAAGATCATCTTGTGCGCAGAAATTATAAACTCTTCAAGCGCAGTGTTCTCATGCTGAAGATGGGAGAATTTCTGAAGCATGCCCCACCAAAATTATTAAATAAAGTTTACTGGCAAGCTTGAGTTTACACTGACATGCCCTCCACATAAATGTTTCAACAGCCCTTTCATTTAACTGCCTTTTAAATAGATAGTTCACTTTCTGGAATGTTTTTTAAAATATTACTTCAGTTTTAATGTACAGTATGTTCTCGGTTTAATATATGCTTTTGAAACCCCTGCATGCTCAGATATCTGCCATTGTAAAGTCATCAGCCAATCGAAAACAACCGTTGAAATAAAATTAGAAATCAAACTATCCTTCTAACTAAAGCCAGCAACAGAAAATGAAGACCAATCCATGCCTGTACCTGGAATGGGAAGTGTACTCTAAGAAGCGTTTGTCATATACTGTATACCTCAGTCACATGACAATACCACTAAAGGTCCCTTCAAGTACAACCTGATTTTTAAAATGACTCCCCACATACACACACATTCAAGAAAATAAAAGAATCTGGCAGATCGTAGGGACTTCTCATAGAGTTCTCATATCTGTAACCTGAAAAAAAAACAAATCAATTGGCACGCTTGTACAGCATAATTTAAGTGCTTACACTTTCGGTATCAGAAAGTTCACACCCAGAGCAGCCTGGCATTATGATATTTAAACTGATGTGTTTTTCTCACACAGAAGGCTGAAGGAGATTTCTGACAGTGCGTTGTTCATGCCAATTATGTGAACTGTTATCAAAACCTGCCTGAAAATCCTGTGCCACAGATGCCAAAAGATGCTGTGCCCACAACAATAGAGTAAACTCACATGACTGCCAACAGACAACGGCCTATATACCACTACTGTAAAATTACTGTATTATTCATAGAGGGGGATATGCCCATGTGTAATTTCCAGGTAAAAATGTTATATCACAATGGAACAAATTTTGTTTTTTTCTTGGGGGTGCATACAGAATCTCCCAAATGTACATGTGAGATGGATGAAACTGAGCAGTTTCAGGAAGAGGAAGGGACCACACACCATACCATACCTTACCATACCATACATTTCTGAATGACAACATTAGATCTGCATGGATTCAGTGGCTGTAATCAGGACACTGACACTGTCTCCCTTCCATCGCACACTGACAACATACCTGTTTAAATTCCCTTTTGGCTAACGTAATGCTGAGCATTAATCATGTCTTTACTAGCTCCATCTATGTTATACTGTAAACTATATCCATGTGCTATTTCAAATGCTACATTCTTGCTCATCCACCTACAATGTCGTTAAATTAGACTTGTGTGTAAGTTGTAAGTAAGTTTTAAACTAATATTGGTTGTGACCTTCATGGGCTGGCACCAGCTCTTTGTTGCTACTTGCCTGAATATAGGGTTAATGTAATGTATTGAATGTGCATAACATCTATGGTCCCGACACACAGCTTTAATGCTAACTTATTGAAGGGGGAAAGCCTCTACCAAGCAGACACCAAATTCATGATCATCGGCAACCTCAGATGTCTTACCTTGTCTTTCCTCGTTTTCTCATCTTGATAGACAGTCCATCTTTCTCCATCGTTGCTGAAAGCCAGTTTGTAGGAGCCCACAAACTGGACGTGCCCAAAGTCTTTGGCTCCTTGGGTAATGATGCCAGTGATTTTGGTGGGGATAAGTAAATCAACCTGAGGGAGAGAGATAGAGAGAAACTTGAATATGTTAAACACTACAAATCCAAGAGGTGGGAGTACGTAGCCACCAATTAGCTTAATTGCAGTAAAAAAACATTTTTGTTTTTAGTATAGTATAGAATAGTGAGGATAAATAAAGCTTTTCAATAAAATAGCATATGTTTTCAGAGTAGTAAATGCGTACATATTTGCAGTATTGCTTTAAAGAGACATAGTGGATAAAGCACACATCGTTAGGAAGCATGCCAAATCAATTTTTATTTTCAAATTGTATCAATATATTAAATCAACAAAATCACCCTGGTCTCTCGTTTAATTCCTGCAGTACAGAATAAAATAGTAAAAAGAAGTGGCTGTAAACAGGTGCAGAAAAGTGAAAATGCTGTGAAGCACAATACGGATGTGCACAGTAAAGCAGGACAACTATAATCCTAATTTATTGTAAACCGTAATTACCAGCCAGCCAGCGACTTTTGATTAGCTAATAAAATCTAAATCTGAAATTAAACAAATCTAAATGAAACTATCTAAAGCCAGTCAGGTGTGTGTTCCGAAGAATAGCCAAATTTTGTTTCAATCTCTCGGCTAATAAAACAAATGACAGAGACCAAATTACGCTGAACATCATTTACAGCACTTCACAAGTCCGGCTTCCAGGCGACCACTGAACAAAATCACTTTGTGAATCAAATTGAACAAATTAATAAATGGATATATATATATATATATATATATATATATATATATATATATATATCTTCTTTTTTTTCATTTATTTTTGCTCAGCTCTGGTTAAACTCTGGAAAGGGAAAAGCAGCACACTGTTACCACCTATCATTTTATATCTTTAAGGGACTATAACCACATATTTCAGACCCATCACATATTCAGCTCTTTATTTTTAATACTGGCAATTCTGTCACCCTACCATTGTTCAAATGTTCAAATGTGACCCATAAACTGAAATTCATTGAGGGGTGGGATTAAGGACAGTGAATGTAGCAATGGGTACTCTGTATCGTAATGCATCATCGGAATCTAGCCAGTTAATAAATGGAATCTCTTGCAGTTCACAAAGAGTTCACAAGGAATACAGGAACTGAGAATCTGGCGAGTCTGTGCTTTAACTAAGTACTGAACATGATGACAAATTAGTGCAATGTCTACATTTCCCCATTCATAAAAAAACCATTAACAGGAGACACTTGTAAACTTTGTAAATCAGTTCTTACACAAGGAGTACAGTAACATGCAGAACATTGTGTGGTCTCTGAATTACAGTTATGAAACAGTGTTTTAGACCTGCTCTATGCAATCATCCGTGAAGGGCCATTTAGTCTGCAAACTCTCTTCCTTTCTGTCAAATTAGATCCTTCTTAATGCGGCCCACTTATCTTCCCTCTGTGATCCACAGCATGAGGAGCTGGGCACACTCCCTCTCAGATTTCAATCTCTGCCTGTCACCTGCATTCAATCCATTTTATCCTTAACTTCACTAATAAATGAAGTTACATGTTTTGTGGTTTCTTTATAAAATACACTCAGTGAGCACTTTATTACTAATGAATTAGTCTTATTTTTTAGACTCATTAGTCTGCTGCTGTAGCCTCTCCACTTAAAGGTTTGATGTGTTGTGTGTTCAGAGATGCTCTTCTGCATGCCACTGTTGTAATATGTGGTTATTTGCTTTACTGTCACCTTCCTGTCAGCTTTGACCAGTCTGGCCCTTCTTCTCTGACCTCTCTCATTAACAATGTATTTCTGCCCACAGAACATCTGCTCACTGGATGTTTTTTTTTTTCTTTTCCATTCCATGTTCTGCAAAATCTAGAGACTGTTGCGTGTGAAAATCCCAGGAGATACTCAAACCACACTGTCTAGCACCAACAATCATTGCATAATCATAGTCACATTTCTTCCCATTTCCGACATTTGGTCGGCAAAACAGCTGAACCTCTTGACCATGTCTGCATGCTTTTATGCATTTAGTTGCTGCCACACGATCGGCTGATTAAATATTTGCATTAATAAGCTGGTGTACAGGTCTACGTAATAATGTGCTCACTGAGTGCACATTTCATTTTGACAGTTAATAGATAGGGAGATTGTAGGTAAATATGAAGTCTATATATATTTTTATAGCTGAATATTTCTTTTTTAAGCAAGGCGGGTAAAGTTCTTTGAACACACTTGCTGACAATATGAGCCATTGTGCAACATTGTCATTCAAAAACAGTTTGCCAGGTTCAACTGTCACCAAATTACTTTCTAAAACAAAAAATGAACTAATTGCCAGTCAGTTATTGACAAATATTTATTGAATTCAGGCCTGAATAATAAAGTTAATTAATGAAACAAGTTAAAAATAGGCCACAGGAAGTTCATACATAAAATAAATGATATGCCACAAACAAAACAAAAACATGCTTACGGCTGGTGCGGAACCAATGTGTGTCCTGTTTAAACTGTGTTTTACTGTCCCTGGTTGTACAGTGCCGTGAAACCAAAACTGACAAGCGACAATGTGTATTTACAAAGATAGGTCTGTATTCAATCAATATTAGTCAACTGATTCACAATTTGACACGTCTTTTTCTTCTCCCACAAACATAATTTTCTAAGCTAAGGCAATCACAAAAATTGACTTGCTGGATTGAGAAGGAAAGCAATTTGCATACTGATTGAGTCCAGACCACAGTTCTGATTTGCGTAATGTCTTTGTATTCCTGTTATTACACACCCATAATAGGACTCCATCAACACAGCCTGATGTTTCCATCTTGCAACAATCGGATTCATTTGAAATGCATAGCCAGTTATTGCATCCCATGGTTTACATTTCAGTACCTTGGGGATAGTTGAAATCGAGCCACTTTGAGGAGTCCTGGCCATTGTGGAGCCACAGAGCTTTCTCTCTGATTACTCGCAATACACGACAGGCGAAATCTCGCCCAGGTCCGAGGCTCCAGAAACCCGAGGCACATCGCCAAGGGCGTCCCGTAACTGCTGTCCCAGGTCACGGTCATTCCGTCATGTCCCCGCCATTCCCCCAGCTTCTGACGCCGAACCGAACTGAGACGAAATAAGCTCATTATGGGGGAACGCACTTAACAGCGAAACGCTCTGAATCCATTTCCCACACAGGCGAATGCCTGCCTTTGAAGTCTCGCCGCAACCTATCAACGCCCGTGGCAGCGCCATTTAATCTGCTCATTAATCTTCCATGCTCCTGAGGACATGGAGACATGACCGTGCCTGTTTCACCCAGTGAAAGCCAAGAGAATGAATCAGTTTCACACTGTCGTACAGTATATCACACAATAAATGCATACAACTGTTTAGAAATGATTGTAAAATGTACTAAATATCAAATGTATTTTATATATTTTATAACCACAAAATCATTATCATTTACGTATATATGTAGCATAAGAATTTCTATTCAGGGATGCATGCTTAATTACTCATTAATTACATATGCATTACATACCAATAATGGCACACTTATCTAGGGACAGATACTGTAAGTAATAGCGTAGAGTAAGCAGTCTATCCACATGTAATTAAATGTTAAGTACACATGTAATTACACAGAAAAAAACATGACACCTTTCTGCAGATTAAAAAAATTAAGCGTCTAAAGTATGCAAAAAAAACATTGAGAAGCCTGAAGTCTTTTGCTTTGGACTGATGAAACCAAAATTAAACTTTTTGGCCACCACCAAAGAAGGTATGTTTGGAGAAAAAAGTGTGAAGCATTTATAGAGAAAAACACCTTGCCAACTGTTAAACATGGAGGTGAGTTCTCAGTGAGAACCTGAATACCATTTAGAGGTCAGGTCCGCTTTCCGTTCACTTAGATATTAATTGTTAAAGGCTTTTTGACCAGGGGTGCCAAACATTTTGAACACTACTGCATTTACATTAACAAACTGGTGCACAGGTCTACCTAATAAAATGGTCTCAGAGTGTATATGAGTAAGAGTTGTACTTCCCATTCTGAAATAACAGGTCATGGTGATTAATTTCACTTATAAATTGCATCCACTAGCCTATTTTTCCCTGCAACAAATGCTTGCAGGCTAAACTCAAGACTGTGTATTATATACAGTTCATTCAAGGCCTCTCTTTATGCACAGTCCAAGTGCCCATGTACTTACTGCATCATACCATGCCCCATCAACTCCTGAATGGTGCAGCCATCATTAAACCCTCAACGGAGGCGAGAGAAATAGCTCGCCATGCTTCGCTTCATGCGTCGTTACAACGGGAGAGGAGTGGCACCCTCTGATCTGCCGTCCGTGATAAAAGGGCTAACAAAGTAGAAAATCTTTTATACGTCCCCCTTTTTCTTAGTTTCTTTTTATTTATTTTAAAAGAATTGTCTTTAGCCGCAAACTGTGTGCTTTATAAATGGACACATCTGGCTTCGGAGCGTTGTCACAGCGTGGCAGCTGATGTTATTTTTTCTGCACAGCATGGGTGCAATGACAGGAGAAATATCCCCGGCCAGCATATATTTCAGCTCTGCTCAAACGACCTGCCCTCTTCGCAACTGGAAGGAGCGGTTCAGCTGGGTCAATTCAGGAATTAATTAATTGAATGAAGTGCTTAAGTGGTCAGGTGAAAAGCCTACTGTGCAATATGGCACACGGATTACACTGTATAACCTCTGTAGCAGGTATGTAATCTATTCCGCAGAGTTTATTTCATTGCACTTCTGGCTGTGGGGTGCATTAGTTGTACAGAAACCATCCAATGTGCCAATGTTAAATCCAAGTGCCCTTTAAATGTACCCTGTGGTTTTGGTGAGTAACTATGAGAAAAGGCCACTGTAATATTGGCATTTAAGAATGTATTCATATGTTTAAAATCACAGAGCAAACTGAGAATGTAGGCAAAAAAATGACTGAATTTTACAGTTAGTGTGCTGTTTTCCCCCCTCCTAAAACAGCACAGCTAACTCAGTGGCAGCGGATAAAAAAGCATCCCTATTTTTCCTTCAGTAGTAGTTTCCAAGTTATGCTGCTGCTCAATTAACTCACCAAACGATGCTTGTAAGGGGAAAAAACCAACAAACAGCCACAACAACAGTGGCGAGTATTTTTTTGTAATCTGATGATCATATGTGGCAAGTGTAGTGCGGGCTATTGCTCAATGTTGAAGTGTTCAGCACACAAAGCTGCAGCTGATTCTTCCCAAACTCTAGAGAAACTGATACAGAAGGCTTTGGCCACAGTGTTAACAAAGGTATTCTGATTGCAAGAGTCTTTCATCACACACACTTTTCAGGGAAACTTGTGAGAGAGAGGATTCACATACGGTATGATTAATCCTGGTATCTGTGCTAGTTTCACATGAACCTGAAGTGGTTGCTCCACATGCATTGCCTGAAGGGCCTTTTACACAGTGAAAAACTGTAGCCTGAACTGGTGATACAAATTTGCCAAAGAAAGCGATAAAAAGAATACACGAAAGCTAACTACAGTAAAGTATGTATGTAACACAACTTTTGAGGAAATAATGTAATTATTTAACTTTCTGACAAGTCAACACAACTAAATTTGATTTATTTTTGTTCTGTTTTCCAGGATCCGCATGCACCGTTCCCTTTTCCAGATGGCCGTACGACTGCACTTGCAGCAACCCTATTGCCGATTCAACTTCTCATGTAATGTCGTCACAACAGGTAAAAAAGGTAAATGAATAAAAGCGCTGACTCATTGGCTTCTCATATATTGCATTTGTACACGCATATACACCATCAGACGATAGTGATATTGACAGGCACACGTGAGTTTGGGACTACAGAGCAGAGGTGTGGATGAGTGCTGGAACGAGTTGAAAGAGCCCTCCACTTTTCCACACTTACAGGGTGAGTACATCAAGGCATAAAATCTCAATCGATTTACAAGGTCAGCTCCGAGAAAGCGCATCTCATAATAGATTTTGCTTCAGTGAACTGCATGATTTGAAGGCAAAGTGGGGGAACAATGAAACAGCGCACTGTGCAATGCTTCGGATTATAACAGCCTGCCTCAGCCTGAGTTCTTCTACGTCCTTCCCTGCTCGACACGCCACTCATTCGCAGGTTCGCCCCGTTTGAATGCAGTTTTCTGGGAGCGAAGGCGTGAAATCTGACCTCCGTGTCTGCACGTCATTGAGCGAGCCCCCCGCGCTTGAAATCTGTTGGGCAAGCGTCCGTAGAACTGATTGTTTACCAAGAGCCCCTCACCCCTGGAACACTACTGCTCTGTAAAATCCCAAGAAGGCCACAGATCTGGTGAGTAAAGTGGTCAGAAGCATGCCCAGCTGAAAACTGGCTGGAAAATAGGCTGGCATGTATAATGTGCCATCTTTACAGATCAGATTAGACATGCATATTAAGGCCAATTGGGCACAGTCTAGAGGTTACGAAGAGGTCAACTGCTCTGCCCCAATGGATGGAGCATCACAAATCATTTATTTGCTGTCAGATGATGTGAATACTTAATCATACACATAGAAATAAAACGTTCAGTCCAATATCTCATCTGGCAGAAGCCATCAAGCACCAAATTAAATCATAATTCATTATTTGACTTGGAAAAATAAGTGAAGTGTTAGTTTTTCTTCACAATGCACAGTATTCACCACAAATCAATCAGCCGAGCTGTATTTGTGAGGAAAGAAACTAACACATGCATTAATGATACATATTAGCCAGTTAAAGTCAAGCCTTTATGTGGTTTGGTTTGGTATATTTGCAATTCAGATAACAATCTTCAGGCCACGAAAGGGACTACAATTTTCTGATATATTAAATATTTAGGTATATACATAATATATACTCATGCTTTATATATATATATATATATATATCGCTCTCACACACACACACACACACACACACACACACCTGAATATATCAGGACTTAAAGGTATCAGGAAAATCCCCCTGTTCCTCATAATTCTTAGATCTTTTGATAAGTATGCAGCAGACCAAAGATTAAAGATTATCCTGAAAGGAGACTCATTAATCAATTGTCAGAAGGGAAAATTCATTGCCAGGATGCAATCAGGGGTTGGATGTGAAAGTGCTTATAATAGCTCCCACTTTCCTGTGGATTATGTCAGACTTAAAGTATAACGCTAGGTCTAGGGTGGCCAAAGAAAGCTTTATCCATTTCTACTCTCACTTTTACAGTAACTGTTAGCCAAATGTTATGTAAGGTATGATCTTACATGTGCAATACATTTACTGATGGGTTTGTGAATCACAGCTGATAAGACTATTTGTGTCCCCATGAGAAATATGAGAAACGGAGGTCCATGAGTGATCTAAACTCAGTGAGCATTTTATTAGGTAGACCTGTACACCAGCTAGTTAATGCAAATATCTACTCAGCCAGTCAATTGGCAGCAACTAAATGTATAAAAGTAGGCAGACATGGTCAAGCGGTTTAGCTGTTATTTTCAGTCTCTAGAATTTGCAGAGAATGGAGTGAAAAACAAAAAAACATCCAGTGAGCAGCAGTGAGAGCGGTCAGATGAGAAGGGCCAGACTGGTCAAAGCTGACAGGAAGAACACAAAGTGGATAGGCTACAGCAGCAAGATAAATAAATAAGTCTAATAAATACCTCATGAAGTGCTCAGTGAGTGTAGTGTTGGTTCAGAAAACTCATTTGGTGATTCTTTCAAAAGTGTTGCAAATGACTTGAAAAAAACGTAAAGAATAGTTGAGCTAAATGATCGTAATATTGCTACAATTTTAAATTTCAGAGCTTAATACATTTTAAATAATTCACCTATTTTAACCCATAATATTAGTGTCTGTGGTGTTACCATTCCGTATTATCTAACATCAAGATATTTTAAAACAATTAAGTTTGACATTCCCTTGTCCTAACTGGTGTACCATACTAATGCTTAGAAATCCTATATATGTAATGATTTGTAAGTTTAAGTGGGTTGATTGGAGGGTGATTTGATTCATTACATTACATTACATTATTGGCATTTGCCAGACGCTCTTATCCAGAGCGAGGTACAGTTGATTAGTCTAAGCAGGAGACAATCCTCCCCCGGCGCAATGCAGGGTTAAGGGCCTTGCTCAAGGGCCCAATGGCTGTGCAGATCTTATTGTGACTACACCGGGATTAGAACCACCGACCTTGCGTGTCCCAGTCATTTTACTTTAACCACTACGCTACAGGCTGCCCCACCGATTCACCCGCAGCTCAGGGTGTGAGAACTGACTGTTAATTGTTAATTGAGAGGAGCCTGGTGCATTCTCCTCTTGGCCAATCAGGGTGTGATGATGCCCTTTCTTCCGGGCTTAAGCGAGGCTGAAACATGCTTGTCTGGTTGATTTTCTGATCCTTTGTTCTTGCAGTTAGACGTCATGGCAGAAAACCCCAAGAGCTATGAATTGTGATGCTTTTGGGCAGCTTTTCAGAATTAGTGCAGTCAAAGGGGGATGGGGGAATTATTTTCAGTTTCCTTACTCATTGAAGGAAACTGAAACAGAACATTTCTTAATATGCTGATAAGTCCTCCCTACTTGCATGGAGTTTATGTGATTGAGAACTGGTTCTCAGGTTTCTTCCTGGTCAGCTGAAGTTTGGTAATCGATTTTAATTCATTTTTTTAACAAAAAGTGTAAGAGGTATTTGGTCCTCCAGAAACAGCCAGAAGGTCAAAAATCTCTTATTTTTAATACTCTTGATCCTGAGGAAACAACATTTTGACATCTAATTTTGACCAAAGCCAAAAGTAATTGAGTAACTGGCATTATACTACAGAAGTCTGGCACCCGACGTGCAGTTTTTTCATGATCCTACAACTTGTATTTAAAATACAATTATCATTTCTTCTAATGTTCTTATTATAATCTTAAAATGTGTAATTGAACAGAAGTCCACCACTTTTCTTACAATGACTAAATGTATTTTTTAATGCAGTGTGAAAGCACTGCTTGCAACACGCCTTTTTGTGTTGAATTAGCTGCAATTCACCGTCCTATATCAATCACAACCCGGACTACAAATGGCTGATTTCTGCCATAGTAATGGTTATTAAGATCCCCAAAAGGCCTGAACGTAATTGAGGTAATTGCTGTAACCTTCAGCCAGAACGTAAACATTTGCTTGTTTCTGAATATTACTTTTGTTTATTTCCATGTTTCCTCATATTGCCTCATTGTCCAATGATTAGGTCAATAAATCCCCTGACAGAATTGTGTGTCTCATGTCATTTTGTGCGATGACACAAATTGTTCCATGGGATTTAGTGAAACAACTTTGAAAGTCATTACACAGTTTCTGTTACATGAAGGACAGATGCACTAGAGTGCAATGAAGGCTGGGTGCTCTTCTAATACGGAGACAAATATACAACTTCACTGCATGTTCAAGCATCCAAATCACATACTTGTACAACTGTGTTTCACTGTGGAGTGCATACATTTATGCGGTTATAAGTGGTCCATCTCAAAGCACTGCATCTATTCTGCATAAATGGAAACTAATTTTGTATAGAACAGATGGTAGATGACAGAGAGCAGGGAGCAATATAGTGACGAAATGCACCATTTTGTGTTGTCTGGAGCCATTGTGTAGAGTGGTCTGGGAGAACACTGAAGACCGGATTTCCATATCTCCCTGTGTCCAGCCCGTCTGTCCTCTCAGGGGTGTGTCACAGTGTGTGACCAAGTTGTATGTATTTACTGTTCCCAACAAACAGTGTATGCTAAAAAGTAGCTCCGATGGTTTTAGTGCTTAGTGCCAGAGCCAGCCACAGCTTCTTGCCAGCCGCCATGTTACTAATGGGTGCTACAAAGGAACCACTGGAACGCCCTAAGCTCATAAATTCAACCTCCCAAGTCAGAGCTATGAGTTTCTGAGTACACAAGGAATGCAGAATGAGGCTTCTGCTCTCCCTGGCAGTGGGAGGGAACAGGGACAGCAGACAGCCAGACAGGAGTGGACCAGCCCTCAATATGCAAGGTTAGAGTTCACCTTATACACTTGTACACAGATTACGGTTGGCAGCAAGAGAGGGTGATATTACAACATATCTGATGGTGGTATAGTCTTAGCACACTGTAGCAAGTATAATGTATACACTGTATATTTGAGGGTGGATTTCATGCATTACTGTTCCCAAATCTATAGGGGCAGCTGTGGTTATTCAAGAGAAGCACATTTTAAAGTAATACTGTAGCACAATCACAAATGCATGCTTCAGCAATTTTACAGCTCATAGAACACAAGAAGTACTGACTAGAAGCAGCGTGGGAATTTGATGAAATGCTGTGTTGTATATTGTATCTTCGTACAACCTCAAATAGATTTTTTGGTACTAAAACTGTAGATAATTCTAATGAAATCAGTTTCAAGTTATTCATTCCATGCAGCATATTGAATTTGTGCTTTGCAAATCTGCCTTTATTTGTATTGACGGAGGATGATTGGTAGAGCAGATAGTGAGGCGCTATTTCAGGGGGCAAATTAGGAGCTCTGTAAATTGCCGGTCAATGAGCAAGAGAACTGTTCTTGCCAAGGACATTTGTAAGATAACAATCACTGGTGCCATGTAAGGGCATAATATGGTACTTTTTTAAACCTCACAAGCGCCAAATTATATTTCTTTAGCCATCGCTCATGATGCTAATGTGTCCCTCTCATTTTGCTGTTCGCCTCAGAGTTGTGTTATGTGCTGACTTCTCACCACTCAGTGTGGGCAGCATCTGTGGTCTTCGTGGGTTTAAGGGAAAATAATGAGACAGGGCTCTTTACAAATAAAGTGTTAACCTGGAGGCACAAGTAATTTCTCTTGTAGAGCAGCAGGGCAAATACTGTCGGCGTGTGCTCGCTGCGCAACACAGGGCAATTGTGCATTATGAGTGGGTGAAATGCTGGGGACTGACTTTCTTCTTCCATACTTGGAAGTCTGTTACAGAACACAACCATTAAAGTGGAAATGAGCGCGGTAAAATCCTCCGTCACTGAGGAGAACACCTGACACAGCTATCTGGGATGCTATTAAGTCCAAGATATTAATGATCGCCTGCTTATCTATCGTCTGTTACAGTCAGCCACTTTATTTAGACTGGCGGTTAAGAAAAAAAAAGTTTTATATTATACAGAGGCTTTATGGGCAGACTACTGTCTTAAAAAATCCCTTTAGAAATAGCTTTGCATTCATATTAAGTGGATAATAAATTTGCTAATGTCAAATCACCAATTAATATTAGAGGGCTGAATGATAGTCTTGTTTGTGATGATGGTGAATGAACAAACCCTCTGTGGTCTTTGATAAGGCAGGGCTCTGCTGTATGTCAGGAGTTTGCCAATATTCACTTCAGCTGCGCACCTGTCACAAAGGACCAGGCTCTTTGAGACATTCCTGGCCTCTTTCAGACACTCCTGGCCCCATGAGCAAGCCATATGGTGCAAGCTATGCTAGGCGGTGCTATCCAAACAGATTCACACGATGCAGCAAAAATGTAGATGATATTCTGTTCTGTTCATTCTTTTGGAAAATAAGCCATTTTTTCCACTATGAATACGTAATGTGCATTCTGTACATTGTGTTCACCACTTTTATTTGTTTCTCAGCATAACTGTAAGCGTGATTTGAAACAAAATGCACCCAGAATGAGCTGAACTTACAGCATTGAGCACCGCCCTTATAGAGCTACCATCAATCATGTTTTTACAACTGCAAAAACTAAGGAAATAATGGTTTCGCAGATGAAGTAATCTCTCTTCTCTCTGTCCGTATGAACATGCTTTGCCAGTTCTGCTAATTTAATTTAATTTTAAGCCTGAAAAGTCATTTGGTATAAAAAGCATATTTCAATGGCTAATTAATGAGCGAACATCACTGCCAAATCCCACTGAAGATTGCCCATTCATGTGTGTGGGGCAGTGCTAGCCAGAGTGGTGGCAAGACTATTCTAAGGGTGATATTGTACACAATTACTGGCTTTCTCCCTCTCTGTTGTGTGATTTGCTTGCAAATGTGCATAATTAAGCAATCAACATGTGCCAGTTGGAGTACTTAGCTGATCACTCTAGCAGCTCCAACATTTCCGCAATGCCTTCTTGGATGATTAAGATAAGGCCCATATGTGTGTGTGTGTGTGTGTGTGTGTGTACATATTAAAGACTGAACTATTGTACGTGTGTGCATACTGTATGCATGCATGTGCACTCACACACACACACACAGTTTACTACAAAGTAATGAAATGCGGTGATAATGCTGAACTGCAAACAAAGATATGAATGCGGGACAGACAAGAGTTTCCAAGTATCTTCTAGAATATTTAGCAAATTTAAAATCAGTTATTGGTTTTGTGCAGCTTTGTCTCTACCATTTCGGCCTGGCAGTGTGTTCACAAACCTCTCACCCATAGTGCCCAACAAGTCTGAAATGCATGCAAGAGTCGTGTTTCTAAAACAATAAAAATAAATACCGATTGTGAAATAAGCACATCTCACTCTGAATACAGGATAATAATTAAAAAATTGTAAAGGGAAAAAAGCTTCACAAATAAAATTTCACATGGACAAAAATATGACAGCCTCTCAAACCTTAAAAAAAACAAAACAGGAACATGATACTTTTATATTGAACTGAACAGGGCAGCCTGAAATGCCCTTTTAAAGTCACACACTGTCAAGGTCAGAGCTGAACATGTAGATTGAGGAAAACCAAATGTAGCTTTGCATTTATCTCTTATCATTCAAAGAGTCCATCATCTCTATCTTACTGACTCATCGTTTCTACACAAAAACTCTAAACCTTCAGATGCTGATTCAGTACTGACTCAGAATGTCACGTGCAAACACTAAACTTCTTCTTTAATATTTTGCTTGTGAACTTGAAAATATTTTTCTTTTTTATTATCTGGAAGCTCAGACATCGCCCTGTGTTAATGCATTGGTCACTTACTTCAATGTCAGCATAGATTATGCTTTCACAATAAGCCGTCTAACAGATAGAAAACTGACAGTGGCTTGAGTAGATGAGCAATGCTAAGGGAATGGAAATGTCAAAAATAATTTGCTGTTTGACTTGAATTCAGGCTGCCTTTCATCTTAAGAGCAAACCCGCAGAAGGGTCCTTGGCACCAGAGACTGGGTGAGGTCACAGGGTGCAGGGCACACAGGGTAGAGCAGTGTCTGGTCAGTCTTGACCCAGCCTGGCTAACGGTGTTCCTGAGACATTAACCCGCTGCCCCTATCTCTCCCAGGAGTTATAAAAAAAACTTGACAAAAGCTTGAAAAGACATTGATTTGATGAGGACATTGAGCAGACGTCAACAGCCACAGATGCCGTTAGCATTTTAGGCCACCCAGGACAGATCTCCATAACGGTATGCTTTCGTTCCTCCAATCCAGGCCTCTTACACACACTCACCAATCACACAATCATCCCCCTTACAAAAGTGCCTTGAGTGTCCAGCCAGATTTGTTCTAATTTTAGACACTATAAGGTCTCTTTCTCTACTAGATGACCTAATGGGTAACCTCACCCTGAACTCCTGACTAGTAAATTTAATTCCAAACAGTCAGCGTGGGTCCGTGGTGAGCAGGAACCTTTTGCGTGAGTGGAGTTTGAGTCGGCAGGGTGGCATTACACAAATTAACTGCAAAGTTCATGCAAAGAGAAAGTGGGCAGGAGAAGAGAAATGAAAGCAATTTAAAACTTAATTAGGCTAACAACAAGAAATGGCTGTCTGAAATAGACAGACCTGGACTGATGAGACAAATAAATAGAATGAGCCCATGAGACGGTTGCCGTCAAGTTTATAGAGGTTTGTCGAGTCAGCCCTATGCCCCCATCTGCTGGATTCACAGAAGGTGCTAGAAGGAGCACAGGGCAGTGGGCATTCAGTTACTGAGGAAGCCTGGGAAGACATGCTGTATGACAGGAATTAAAATGAGGACAGCACCCCTGACGGTTTCCACTAAGAGTCCACCTCAGCCCTCATCCGCATTTGTGAATTATAATGAGTCTACCTGACATCTTCATTATTTTAGTTTCCATCGTATCTCATTGCAAACTTGATTAAGGGAGCCATAGGGGGAAATCAAATGGGAAGCATGCTGATGCGGCATATCTCATTACTTTCACACTAATGGTATAGTTGACCTTTGCTTGTTTTAACTATGGAGTTTGCTGTCACATTTGGTATTTGTAAACAGCCTCTCTAATGACTGAACCAACAATGACAAATTACACAACACATTGGCACATGGGGCATGCATTTATAAACATAAATAGACCCTATAAATATTAAGGAAATTATGAAAAAAGTGTAACTAGTCTTGATTTAATATGGTTGCTTCAATCACACAAGCTCAATACTGATCTAATCGAAACTTCCTGTTTAATAGCTTGTTTAATGGATCAGTTCATAACTGAAGTTCATATTTCTGTGGTTCTGCTGTAAATATTTAATGGTATGCAACAGTGAAACAGTCATGTGTGATGTGAAATTGATCAAGGCATAGTCAACTAAACAAAATGTCGACTGCAGGGTTCTGATTGTGAATGCTCTCATTACTTACAGACCGTTCATTTTGTGCCAATGCAGTCTGAATAAGCTGCATATCAGAGATAAGTTGTTCCAATACTAATGGTGCAACATTTGAAATTATGAATTCATTCTTTTTTTAATGTGACTGGAAATGCTTCTGTAAACACAATAACCAAATAACAAATAACCAAACTACAATCCATTACAATTGAATATTTAGCATTTTAGACAAGTGTGGGGTTTGAAGAATTCTTGTGCTAAAATTTAGTTTAGCTGATTTGGGTATTATAAATGCAAGAGGAGATGTATATGCATTAGCTACAACAGTGGTGAGCTGGGTTTGTGAGAGCCTTGTAGCTAACAGTTAAGCAAGTGGCTGGCCAGCATTCACGAACATTAGGTACAGTAGCTTCCGTTATTAGCTAACTACATTCAGGTTTGTACGAAAGCTGGTTGGCCAAGATAACTGGGTCCTATCGCACAGGACCACTGCTTATATTTAACTACTTTTTCCTCTCCCGATCAGGGAGCTCATGCCTAAATCCAAAAGATTCCCAGACTTTCAGAAGACTTGAGATGTCTGATGAGAATAAAAGTGACAAATTGACACTTTCAAAATTATGAATGTTGTATACGAGTTCAAGAACATTTAAAAATAATTAAATATCTTGTTTTCTAAACATCACATCCATCTCTCGATTCTCGATTTTTCCTGTGTCTGGGCACTGGGTACCGGTGGTATCTCCATCTTCAGGGATCAATATGGCTGACTTTTCATTCCTTAAAAGAGCTAAATATACCTCTTATCTAGTGTGATGTTCTGCAGTCAAAAAATTTCTTCTTTAAAATAATTTGCCAGGATATTTTGCATGGGGTACAAGGGATCTAATTATCTAAAGACAAGTGAGGATTCCGGCAGTGGGTTAGACACGGTTGCTCAATGCCAAATCTCAGCACGCAGAGAGAGGAGACCCAAGGGCCCTGACATATTTTACTGAAAAGGTAACTATCAGATATAAAACATGGCCAGTTTTGTATTTCATCAGAGCTTCATTTTCCCCATGTGGTATATGCCCCCAGAGAAAAACCTTAGTCTTCCCTAAAATACGTTCCTAATAATCTTACAATAATGGCAGTGATAGCAATGGTAATAAGAACAGTTGTTACGATAATTGCAATGTAAACTGAACCACAGGCAGTTAATTAATTTAAAATGACATGCATGAAAGATAGATGGATAACTTCTCTAGCCATTTTTATCTTTGAACACTTATGAATATTTAACCCTATCCACTTTGCCCCCTTGTGGTTGAGTCATCCATGTCTCAAATTATTGTTGTATAATTTATATCAGACAAAAAAACTGTGACATAATAAAACCACAAAATGGCGATGCCAGATTGCTAAAAAAAAAAACTATTCCGCTAGAGAGAACAGCAGTTTAGATGCTTATCAGCCTCTCCAGCATCCCCCTGGCCACACTCATGGGGTACAACCCCCACCTGTCAGGTTCTGTGTTTCTTTATTATTTTTCATATTCATGTCTGTTTTCCATTTACATTAATTATTCATTACACTTGTCTTCCCCTGTTATGTCTGCGTCTTTATGTAGCTCTGAGCTTGAGTCACGTCAGCGTAATTCAGTTTTCCCACGATTCCGTCTCAGTCTCGCTTTTCTTACTTCCTGCGTTCTCTCCATTTATGTTTGTGGAAAGCACTAATCTACTCATCCCGACTAACATAGATTTTGTACAGCACTATTATATCAACACTCTTAATATGTTTGTCTAACTAACTTTCACTAGTTTTTGGGTATTTATAATTTAATCATGTAAACTAACATTAACATTCTCCCTATTTCTGTACTGCTCTGTAGCTCCAACTCCCTGTTTTATCTCTGATTACCTGCCTTAATTAAGTGTTTACACCTGTTTTCTTCCATCACTACATCCATTAAGTGTGTGCAATTGTCTACTCCCTAATCTGGAGCCGTTTTTATTACATGTTTGTCCGCGTCTTCATGTCTCCCTTGTTATTGTATGATTGCCCATTCATGTGTCTCACCTGAGGTCTATTTCTTAGACCGCCCTCACTCCCATGCCCCGCCTAGGTTGTCTCATTCCCCTGTGTATGTCCCCAACTCACAATCACCGTGATTAGCATTAGACCGTAATGGCACTTGTGTATAGATATCGTTACTTGTATAGGTATTGTTGTTTTTATTGGCTGTTGTATTCTAGCTGCCAACTGTGGTATGCTAGTTTGAAAGTTGATTGTACTCTTCAAGGGTTCTGAATTTCTGTATGTTTACACTAGAGCTCGGAACTGTACTGTCCTCTCAGGTCCACTTTGCACTTGTTGTGTTTAATTTGCACTTTGTTGTACATCGCTCTGGATAAGAGCGTCTGCTAAATGCCACATAATGTAATGTAATGTAATGTATTTATACCTGCCCTTTTCAGTTTCTCTTTGCTAGTTTGTCTCTCTCTGTTCTCGAGTTCTACCCTTGTATTCCTTACCCTGGTTCTAGCCTCCTCTCCCCCGTGCCGACGTCCCTAGATATTCTGTTTTGTTGTGGATTTCTGTTTTATGACTCCTGCCTGGCTCTTTGGACCCTGCTTTCTGGATCACATTTCTGTACCTCTGCCCCGTTTGGACTGACTACCCAGTTTTTGAACTTTGCATGATAATTGGATTACGCTCTGTCTGCCCCATCTGCCTACTTCATTAAACCTGTCATGTTTTTCCCTTCAATCTCTTCTTCAGGAGGTGAATTGCCTGCTCAGTTGGGTTAAGGTCTGCAGATTGACTTCACCAGTCTAAAACCTTACACTTTTTCTCCTTAATGGAGTCTGTTTTGACTGTTTTGGGTCATTGTCTTGCTGCATGATTAAGTTCCTCCAAATTATTTGGGATGCATTTCTCCATGAATGGGACAGAATGTTTGCAGACTTCTGAATTCATCCTGCTGCAAAAGTAAAATTGTTTTTGAGACATCGACACTTTTATAGGATTATTACAAAATAGGTGGAAATTGTCCTCTAGAGGGGAAACCCTTTAAGTGCTCTAAACTGATCCCACTCAGCCTTCTTGGAAGGTTTGTTGAATATTATCTTAAGGTGAAGTGGGAACATCAATTGATAGTATACAGTGTCACTTTCAGGCCGCCAGACACAATGCTTATTGAGATGAGGTATGAAGGCATTTGGGATTGTGAATTAGGTGTATTTTTGGCTGAGGTATGAGGGCTGTCCTTGGTAACTGAATGTGTGACACTTAATCTGTAAGTAGCAGTCATAAAACAAAACCCAGGACTAATTAGTGGACTTTTAAATTAATTATTCCAACACAAGGACACAGAACAAGGATACTTAGAGATTAAACTGCATATCAGCTCATTCACTCATTTTAGAAAGATTGTAATGAAATTCCTTGTGGCATTTGAGGGCATGCTCTTATTGGTCTTGCATGGGAGTTGGCTGTCTGGAGACGTTTCACTGCGCTCAGCTATCAGTTATCGTAATGAACACTTAACGAACAAGACAACACATTCCTCTTGTTTGAAGGCACTGAGCTGCAGCCAAAGATAACGATGACTTGCTCCATGGGGACAGGAAGGGAAGATCAATCCTTCTCCCCTAACTTCTCCCTCTTAGGAAGTTATCTGCTATCATGATCTCACCTCTCCTGAGGCAATCGACTGATTTCTGCCAGTTATGAAAATCTATACTTAATGTTGCATATACACATTTGTGTACAGGTGCCCATTTGTGTTGAGGGGGAGCTGTATAGAGATGTGTATATGCAACATAAATGAATGAAATACAAGTAAATGCTTTGTGCTAATTTGGAGGAATTTTATGGACCTTACACAATTCAAAGATTAAAACACATGATATACAAAGTATCATTCATGAACCCCTCACAATGAAGAGATGATTTATGAGTCTTCCTCTGCACCACAGCTCATTAGAATAATACTGTCATTTCTGTTTTGGAGTTAGAAATAAATGTTATCCCATCTCATTTGTTGTTGTCCTGTACTTACATTTCTAGGCCAACAGACCTAGTATTTTGTGCCAAAATAAGAGAAAGTAAGAGTAAGTTATCTTACCTGTAGCCACTGTGACTGGTCATTGTGCCCAGATGTCCATGCATTGACCTTGCCTTGCTTGTCCAGTCTGGCCTTTCCTGGCTCCCAGGAGAACATATCCATGTTAAGTGTCTGAAAGACGCTTGATGAAGTGATCTGATAATCCTGGATATGACCTGTCTTCATCCCCATTGGCTCAGAACACCCTAGGGTTTAAAAATGGCAAAAGGAAAACTCAACATGTATTGAAATGGATAAAAACATACGCTACATATGCTCAGAGGGGTTTTTGCAGCACACACTGCAGGAAGTGCATGGACCTGTTCTGTGGTATGGGTGTTAGTTAATGGAATATAGATATAAATCTATACATAAAAGAAACTGCTGAAGCTAGGTTTTGCTACTGCTGGTAGCTGATTGACCAGTTCAGACCAGCTCCATGCTCAACCTATGTTTTGAATTAGCTGGTAATTTCAAGGTGGTCATAGCTGGATTTTAGAGCAGGGATGTGTATTGCACTCATTCCCAGTGGATACATGCTTTTATTTTCTCATGTTTCTGCATACTGTTACATGTGTGTGAATTATATTATGCCTCCTGTTGGACACTTTTGTCATGCCCCGCCTACCACATTTTCTGACCTGTGAGCTCACAGCCCAGAAGCTCCAAGCGAAGGGTACAGTGTCTCCTGCAGACTTGTGGGTAAATCCGTACGTACTGTCCTTCAATCGGCGGAGTGAAAGAGTTGGCAGATGGTGTGTTGTTATCAACGTTCCCACGAAACACCTTGGAACACAAAAATAAAAAAAGGAAAAAAGAAAGCCAAAAGCTTTACAGTTTTTCCCTGTCCACCCAGCGCAGCTTTCATGAGGCGATGACAAAGCTTACAAAGAGCTCGGGACTGTGAGGGAAGCTGGGAAGCTTAAAGCCATTACAATCTGGAAATTATAAAAAGCTCTGAATTGTATACAGCACTGTGATTTACTGCTTCCTGACAAAATGATTAAATCCTGAACGTAATAAAAAATATAATGACGGGGGAGGGTGGTGATATGCAGAACAAGCTTAATAATAATAAAGAAATGCTCCTAGAGCCATCAGGGGGTGACGGCCTTGAGACACTTCAAACTCTTACCATGTCCTCGTCCGTGCCTTTGACCTTGTAGGTCCTCCAGGCCTTCCCATCGTCACTGAAGGCCACCTTGTAGGACTTGACGTACTCGGGGCTCCCGATGCGCTTGGCCCCCTGCGTTATCAGGCCCGTCACCCTCATCCTCCTCTGCAGGTTTATCTGTGGGGGGGGGGGGAAACCACACGATCGAGCTGCGGTTGATTCAACGGACACGGAGAGTCCAGGTGTGTCAGACGCCAGGCCAAGTGGTGTACAGTCAATTTAAAAACACATACGGCAAGTCATCAATTCAAGTCCTTGACAAGATAATCAACACATTTTTCAACACATTTTGTTACCATTGGTTGCTGACTGAAAGGAAAGTCCCAAAACCTGCTGAGGCTCTCTGGGACTGGAGTTTGACACCTGTAATCTAGCCGCCTTGCAAGTTCAGATGAGTCTTTCATTTTGATTCCCAAGACTAATAATGTTGAATAAGTTTACCTAATTTCCTGCACAGAGAAACGTGCTGGCTTTACAAAGGCTGGTATAGGGGCATTTACACAACTGTGGTTTAAAGCAACAACAATGCACTCCAAGTGACTCCAAAGCATCTTGTTCAGTGCCGTTTTGTTGTCCTAGGTAAAAAGCACAACATACATTTTATATTGTGCCAGTACTTTTTTTCTTGAATGCAGAGTCTTAGGTTGTATTTGCCATAGAAAATAGTTCTCACCAAAATCAAGATTGCCATTAATCATTAAAAAACATGCAATATAAAGGCCATACAATATTTGCAGGCATGGAGTCACCATACGGATACTGCAGCTGCTTTGGAGTGCTTTAAGTTATTTAAGTTACAGCCATTGTAAAGCTGGCAGGTCATCAAAAATGTCTTTAAGATTGTAAAATAGCCTTCATCACAAACAAAAACTTAAGTCACAAACCAAAGTACCTAAAGACCACATTAAGACTATGCAAGGAGTCAAGTGCATAATAATGCTGAAGCATTGGACTTGCATCAACCCCCATGTGATGTGATGATACGACCAGGATACGTTTGTCTGAGGCCTGAAGAAGAGAGGAAATGGTGGCAAAACCCCAGCCCACAGTGACAGGCCAGGATCGATCTCATCACAGACCCTTTGTCTGCTTAGATTACATTATTGGCATTTGGCAGACATTCTTATCCAGAGCAACATACAGTTGATTAGACTAACCAGGAGACAATCCTCCCCTGGACCAATGCAGGGTTAAGGGCCTTGCTCATTGTGGCTACACCAGGATTAGAACCACTGACCTTGCGTATCCCAGTCATTTACCTTAACCACTACGCTACAGGCCGCCCAAGTAGTCTACAGCCTGAAGCCAGAGCCTCCCTGCTCCACAGCTGTTGTTTAAAAAAGCTCCTCACTCTGACAGCTCCTCCAGCGAGAAACTGCGGATGACCTGCTGTGGCCCAACAGCGCTGCCGCGCCATGCCTGGTGAATGTGATACGCACCCAGGCCTCCAGGAACCCCAGAATGTACAACCATGCCATATCGCATTTCCTCGCTATTGCTGCATGCAGCTTTACATACACATCTTCAGGCAATGAGTCACATCCTGTTGTCCTTTCACAGTGGTTGGTGCATTGGACCCATTCATTCTCATTAATCTTTTTAGGTGCATGAGCACAGTAACAGAGTGGATTTGTGTATAATACTCAAATATTCAATGAAATTGGTTTGTGGGGGGAAAGAAGGATTGCATTTAAAAGTGTTTTTGCGTTCCCAAGAGAAGAGCTTAATTCATTCAAACAGTCAGCAGTCTGTCGTGAGCTTTCCTTTTTACCAATCGGGAACGTAAAATATGCCACAGCAAATATTACCCTTTTCATTACGGTCTAGGCATCTTACAGTACAAATGAGATGAGATGGCTGCATCCTCTAAGAACTCTAAGAATTTATCTTCTGAAAATGAATAATACAGAAATAAACTGACCTCATTTTAGATGCTTGCAGAAAGAGACAGATCAGTCCAGGCAAACACACCATAACATTCACATTCAGAAAGGCAAACCCTAACAAAATAAAAGTTTAAATATGTAAATTAGTTCTCTCTTCCTTCATGACTAAATATAATAATGATTGATGTTGCATAATGTGGTATTGTCATTCTATGAAAATAAATAGATATTTGTCAGGTCAAATGTTGGAAAATATTTTCAATATACTCTCCTTTTCATGATTCCAAGTCCTCAATCCAAAAGCAGGAACTACAGGTGTTTATGAAAACAATTTTGCACTTTGTGTGTTTGAGAAGTACACCACAGTAAGAGACTCATCATTGCAAGTACAGAGCAGTCAGAATCCATTAAATCCAGACGGTTTTGTAAACACTAGACGCAACAGTTGTTAGACAGTCAATCAGCATGGAAAATATACCTAGTGTAAATAATCTTCGGGTTAAGGATTGACACACTGCATGCTGCTCTTCCAAAAGCTGTACAACATACCGTTTCAGAAGGAGGGGAACTTTCTTTGCGTCTTAACTTCCATTTAATCTCACCTGCGGTATCAGCTGCCACCCATGGTTCATGTTTCCATGTGTTCTTGCCAGTTGATTAAATTTGGGATGCACTGATCCAAACAGAGCAGCATGTCTGCCTCGTGTTCCACAGCCTTTTCAACCTTGAAAATGTATCACCAGGGCTGTGTGGTTTAGGTGGTACACTAGATGTTTTGAGCTGAAATGTCCATCTCTAACCTGCTCCAACCCTAGGCACAGCAGCCTGTGACCACAGCACTCTGTCGCTGCCTGACAAGTTCACTCCATCACCTCAAACCTGGCAGTGATCTTACAGGGATCTTACATTACATTACATTACATTATTGGCATTTGACAGACGCTCTTATCCAGAGTGACATACAGTTGATTAGACTAAGCAGGAGACAATCCTCCCCTGGAGCAATGCAGGGTTAAGGGCCTTGCTCAAGGGCCCGACGGCTGTGTGGATCTTATTGTGGCTACACTGGGATTAGAACCACTGACCTTGCGTGCCCCAGTCATTTACCTTAACCACTACGCTGCAGGCCGCCCTAACTGTGGCTGCTTCATAACTGTGTGTAAATGGTCAGTGCATGCCAGTTAAGCCAGTTATGTAAATTGTGTTTGTAAAATAGAATTTGGTCTTAAGATATAAAATATAAATACTCTATACAATGCATTAAAAAAATGTGGTCTGAAGTTTGCGGAACTGTGCATTCTTTGTAAGGATGCCAGCAGCAGCTGAGATAATATGAGCAATATAAATAACACAAAGAACAAGGCATATTTCTATTTGTTTTCATCATACAGTATCCATCTCACGCTATAATGAACACACAGCGGCATGGATTTTGTTTGAAACTCTGATGGCTACAATTGCTTTCCAAATTGTTTATTGGAAGCAGAAAATAGAAATCCACCACAACATGCTTTTCAGAGTTTCTGTTTCGGCAGAAAAGAAAGGACAATCTTGAAAACCAAAAGTGAGACCTGCATTCAAATATGAAACTGTGCCCTCACTGTGCCCTCACTGTGAAACAAGGCAGAAGAAGTTGTCGATCAATCGATTTTTAATACATTCGTACTGGCTGCACCTCATTAGACATGTAATCTTTTAGAGGATGTCAGAAGTTGTAGTCGACTTAAACATTGGTCTATGATACTTCTGAGTACTCTAGGGTAGCACTGCCCCTGCCTGGCCTCCGTGACAGGGACACAGCCCATCACAAGCACATCAACTTTTCCACCTGCTGCTCTGAAGCCACTCTTCCTGTTCACCATCGCAGATCTTGCCCCCCCCCATTGTAGAAGCTGCCATATTTAGCGGTGAGCAATGAGTTGGATACTCCTCCTTTTCATCGTGATTATAAAGCCCTCCACAGGCAGGAGAATCATCATGCATGGCTTCCTGTAACTAAGCAGAGCCCTGCCTGCCTGCCCATCACGGCTGCAGGACTGCTGATAGGAAGAGCGCACATAAGTACGAGAAATAGCATTACGAGAACATCCGAATGCTTCCCCCATCCCCAAGCCTTAATGTAATTTCAGCAACAAGTGCCTTCCTGTGCACTCTTTCAAAGGTAGGCTTATAGGCTTATAAATAATCCCACTCAAATAATGTATTTAGTCCATTCAGGTGTGTATGGTTCTCCTCTGTGGTGGGGAAAATGGAGACTCTGGTCTATGGGAGAATGCATGGGAGGTGTGTAGCTACTTCAATTGTAGTGCTGGAAGCATTTAGCTTGCATCTCAGTCCTTACCCTCAAGACATCACTGGAGGCACTCTAATTGCAGTAATCAGTGGTAAGCTAACAAAGGTAGACGACCAATTATAAACTTACCTGTGGGAGTAGGGCAAGCCCAGCATTGAATCACCTGATTAAACTAATCAAGATCTAGACTGAAAACCTAGATTAGTTCATTAGCTGAATCTGGTAAACGGTGCCAGGGTGGAACAGAAGCCTACACCTCCACCGGCCCTTCTTGCATAAAATTGGACACCCCTGGGGTAATTGAATGTTTTGTTGATGATTAGGACACTTGTGTTGATTGCTTAACAAGCAGCTGCAGAAAGCCCTGTGTGGACCTCTTTGTGATAAACAATGGAATTACGGGTGACTGAAAGAAGAAATTAAACCTATGGACCTTAGAATGGCAATGTTTATCAGCTTGCTCCATATATTTCAGAATAATAATTTACTGTGGGTACAAAAAAAATACAGAATGATGCTATTTGAAATGCACACATTCGTGTCCAGTTTGCTTGAAGCTCACACAATCTGAAGCAAGCATGCCATAATCATTGTAATTATGGAGAAATTATAAACAATGACAAAAGGCAGGATGATGCTCTGTGAAAAAACACAATCCTTTCCAATCTGCACAAGCATAAAAGCAATATTTCTCAAGATAGGGCACAGCAGTAAAATGGTACTGTTGTTGAGGCAGAAATGGACTATTCAGTCTATCTGAAGGCATTCAGAATTCTTTACTTGTGAAACTGAGCATTAATGAAAAAGCCAATCTTCTTTCTGTACAGCCAGAGCACTTTCTTGATGAAACCATCTGAGTCATGGCAGGGAATCTGCAGGAGCTGTAACAAGACGCACTCTTATTGAAAAAGATAATATGACTGCTCAGTGCCCAATGCGTTTTTTCCACTGCAAACGCTTTGTTCTGTACGGATGTGGTTTATTCTGTTTTCATTTAAATATGTATGCACTACTGGGGCATAAAGGTTTATCATGGTGTTTTCCTGACGGAAAATGTTATGCATATTTACTGTGTCAGTCAGGGCTGTCATGTTTTTTGTGCAAATATAGTAAAATTCTGTCCTGAGATGTACAATATGATATAGTAAATAATATACAATATATGTAATACAGTATAGTTAGCCTAATTAAAAATTCAATATATCTTCTTCCTGGGTCCTGAAGTTTTTTTTAATTCTTTGAAATAAATTATGACATTTGGATGTTTGTTTGTATATGAAAAAATACATGCTTTTCATCCAATCCGTAATTGCTACGGCTAAGTTGTTAGCAACTCGTTGCACAATAACAACATGCAGTGCTGTATCTGGCTGTATGTTTGTATAATTTGTGTGATGAATAAAAAATTTTTTACTTAATACGGTTGTATATATCACTGTAAGTGTCTTTATTCATGTCATCGTTGGTGTTCTCATTAGTAATTTCCTTAAGTTATTAGAGTCGTTGCTTTAAAATTCTTTGCTGGCTAACAGTAGCTTTGACGAGCCAAGGGAACCCGGTAGTTGCGACGCATAGAAGATGTGCTGTGGTCTTAGCACTTGGCTAACAAAATGGCTATTTCAGTTGGAAAGCGGCATCGGAATTCAGTGGACCCAGTGTCGCTTAAGAGAGAAATGAATCCGGAAAAAAACATCCAAATAATAAACACAATTATTGTCACAGAAACGGTTATGTGAAAAGGCCATTCATTTTTCACAAGAGAAATTGTGCTCTGGAAATCAATATATGGACAAAGGTTGTGCTCTGGGTTACGCCAGACTTCCAAAGCCTATGAGCCCTCACATGTTGTATGGAGCTCGCAATTCTTGCGAACCCCATCCCATACAGACATCATGTAAAGTAATTCTGCAAATGAAGCTGCAGTAAATGCTGCTTACTACTAGTCTCTTGTTGAACACGTTCACGCATTCTTCTGGTCGTTATTTCTAGCGCCTATTTCTAAACCTCCATCTGGTACCTGTATCCAGGGCCATCTGTCCTTCTCTGCAGCACTCCAGGCGTTGACCAGGCCCTTCTTGTTCAGTCTGGCAAAGTATGGGTACCACTTCTGCAGCCCAAACAGTGCTCGGTGTGTAGAAGATGCTGTGATCTGCTGGTTGGAGATTATTCCTCCTTCCATCCCCAAAGGTCCAGAACATTCTGGAATAAGAACAGACACATGTACAGTGCAAGTTAGCAAGAGACCATTCTAAAAAAAATTTATTTTTCTTAAAGATGAATTGCATCAATGCCAGTAACAAAGACACTGGGTTCCTTGGTCCTGATTTTCAACAGATCTCATTCCCTGGGTCCTGCTGTCTGCAGCATACTCTGCGCTAATCTGTTAACATGCTGCTATCTGAGTTTCCATCTGTGATGGTTTCGGTTTCTGAAAGAGAATCATTAGACATTCTGCCTTCTATGTAATACATCAGTTTCTCTCCTTGATATTATGTCCTGATCAACACTGATTAACATGGCATGCTGTGACTGAAACGGCACCCCTACGATCATGCAAAGACGTATCACCCTCATTTTGTCATGTTATCTTTATTTTTATTACAAAATTCCTTATTTACACTTTAAAAATCCAATGTGGAGAGAAGGGACTGCAGTGTAAGAGCCTATGACTCCTCCATTTGGGCTCTCAAGCCTGGTCCCAAGGAGGACAAACTTGCATATTGGACAGCATTTTTACCACATGGTTAGTCTTACACATTAGCTTTACATGATTAACAGTTAAGGACATTTTAACCTTTATTTTGGTCCCAACATGATGTACAATGAGGGAAGTGTGTGTGTGTTTGGGGCAGGTTGAGTGTGGAGGTGGCTGACTTGTTCCACAACTAATTTACAGTACACACCTGGGTGATATGACAAACATTTTGTGGCAGAGCTCTTGCCTCACATTAGTGGTGGGTCGAGAGAAAGGGATGCATCGCATCTGATAGCAGCGGAAGTAACACGGGGTGCAATTACAAGGCCAGATTGAGATAATTAGATTTAGAATTTGGCAAGGGACCCACCTACTTGAATCTTTAATGACCCCATTGTGCTATGATCTCAGTTTCATGACTCAGCTGAGAGGCAGTAACTGCAACAGCACCTCCTTGATAGCACAGGAACATTGTTCTACATGCTCCAAAGGGAATACTGCCCCCTACTGGCCAATCAGCACTTTTTAAAAATCCCTGCATCAGTACTGTCTAGTGCCAGCAAAATAGTTTTTCAACTAAAATATAAAGGTAAAAAGTGCCATTGCGTCATTTAAAAAAAGAAATAAGAACTTCCCTGTGGCATGTAGGCTGAAGGCTAACAAGTTGTAAAATGGTCCGCACAATAAATCAACACTTTCGCTGATACCTCAGTGATTAAAAAGCACGAAGACAAAAAGAGGACAAGTATGCGACACAAATAGAAACAGTCTTTGGGTCATGTTCATTACTGAGGATGCCATATGATGAAACATGTGAATCGCATGTATAGATATCAATATTTTGTATATGAAACAATCTTATGGCTACCATATGATAATGCATCTGTTCACTAAGGAAGCCATTGTGTACAAAATGATTTCAACAATGCATATTTATTTCAGCAATGTCTTTAGAAAATAATAATTGAGTTATGCTGTATCTCAAGAGTGAAGATTGAATATTGGAGTATTAATGAGATGTCAAAACAATTGAAAATCCAATTATAAAAAGGCCATACTTACATATACACACAACACAGAACTACATACCCTAACTCAGAAAATTAATAGAATAAACAAAGCAATTCCACAAGAGAACAGACAAAACCAACAAACTAATCATGACACACATATACACACAGACATACACACACAGGCAGTAAAATGAGCAGGATTCACACAGTTGGAAAAAATGAGAACGTGTTGCTAGTCAATCATCTTTGCTTATGATATCAAAGTGCCTTTTTAATCTTTATGCAATATTCAAGGTGGGGGAAAACGCACAACAGCTGTGATGGGGCTGGTGAGGAATGTTCAGCAAAAACAACAGATTCAAGCGGCATTGAACAAAACACATTACTCGTATTCCAGAAACAGCATCTGGCAATATCCTCAGAGGAAGCATTACAATGCGGTAGTCTTTAATGATGCAGTGGGCATCCGGCCCTCTATGGAGATCCTCTATCCAGAAATGATTGGAGGAATTAAAATAATGAATACGTTTGGATTCATGATTTTTGAAAATGGACTTTTCTTAAATTAGTTCAGTTTAAATTGAGAAACATGCTTGCTCTAATCCCATCTATTTGCCCTGATCCTAGAACCTTTCCCTAATCCCTCATGCTTGTCCTAATACCACATATTTGCCCTAATACCACATACTTGCCCTAATACCACCTACTTGCCCTAATCTCATGTGCTTGTCCTAATACTACACACTTGCCCTAATACCACTCAACGTCTTTGGCATTGCTACCAGTCTTCCTGCAGCCTTTCCTTGTAGTGTGCAGTACCTTAGTGATTCAGGAAAAATTTATAGTAGCGAAATTCTTCTTCATTTCAAGTATGAATAAATGGTATGTAGCCAGAGTATTTAAGAATGACTTTGTATTCAACCAAATGAGCGAACACACCACCTGCATCCACCTACAGTAGCGTAGGTAGGATTCTATCACATCCCAGCATAAAGAGAAATACAGTACATATTTTATCTTACTAAACCCGCTTATGCAAGATGTTCTATTACAGGCCTCTACCTGACTCATTAAAAAAGCAATAATTGCAGATTTCATTAATTAATCTAAAAATTCCCCATCCGTTTTATTACATGCTGGTTTCCATGGCCTCAAAAGAAGACGGTACTCTAAAGAAAGAACAAGAACACAGAGACAGTTTCAGGATAGTGGAATGAAATGGACACAGAGCTTGGAATAAGCTGGATGTACTGTGGCAGGGGCTCACACAGAAAGTGACAGTTAAGGGGCAAGGGTGCAGCACAGCTTACTCTGCTGAGTCTCTCTCTCTCCCTCACTCGCTCTCAGCCTCAGTTTCCATAGGAACGCCAATCCTTTTTTTTTTTTTTTTTCTCAAGTCCTCAGTGGCTGGCGATTCAGGACAGGTGGAAACTTGTCAACAACTTTGAGAGGGCAGGTCAATAAAATAAAACCCCACGGGCGGTGAGTGGCATTTCCTTTTACAAAAGTGACTATGCTGCGTAATGCCCAACAATGAATGCAATCTGCTTCATCTTTTCTGCCGCTTTACGATCAAAAGAGCGGAAAGGGCAGCACAGACTCTGCTGTTGTATAATGTGCTTCTACCCAAACGGTATCAGCACAGCAACAGATCAGTGCCACAGAGTTCATCCCAGCTCTGAGAACACGCACCGTGAGGGGAAAGCCACATAACTCCGCCTGAAGCTATTGTTGTTTTGGGAGTGACAGTCATCCAATGGCTCTCGAAGAGAGTGTGCTGGTCTGGGCTTGTGCGTACCTGTCTTTTAAATACTCCCTAGACATGTGAAGGGTACAAACACAAGGCTTGCACGACCACCCAACTCCCCACCGCCCATGCCCTCCTAGAAAGTAGACTTGTGATTGTCTCACAACTGTGTACCTTTGAGTTCTTCCATAACATGCAACTCAACCGAAAAAATATAGATACTTGAACATAATTCATCTACAGAGGCTGCTGACTAAATTAATTCCTGGACTGAGGGTATGCAAGTAAAACTAATAAATAATTTGTGGCCTCAAGGGATATTTGAATGCTTTTAATAATTTTCAAAGACCTGTCAAGAAGATCTTTGTGACAAAAAGGTTACACAAAATAGAGCTCATAAACATGGAATTAGCCCTTGATACAGCATTCATTCATATCAATTATCTGGTTTCTTTATCTTTCTAGAAGCCTCAGATAAAATATCTCTAAAGATTAAAAAAAGCAAGCGACTGAAAACAGAGCCCTCTGCTGACTCTTTGAAACAGGCCTGCGATGGCGTGACCCGGTTATTCCATCCAGTCCCTGCAGTAAAGAGCGCCCTTGAATACGCACAGTCATAACACAACCTCTGAGCGCCATACCTAATGCCAGCGCCATACCTTCTCCCCCCCCAGGCCAAGTCCTCACACTGCCTGTCCTTCGCCAAATGAAAGTGTCACAAAGAGAGATGGAGAAAAACACCTTCACGGCAAAGCATTTACATATCATTGCTTTGTCATTTTTAATATAGTCCTGCCCAAAGAAATGGAAATGCTAACACAGAAAATGGGTTTTCTAATGTAATGATGTGTGTTGGGAAAGGCTATAAAAATATTGATTTATTCTATACTTATATCTATGTGGAAGAATAAAATGGCCTGATTATGAAGGTGGAAGCAAGTGAAGGTGTTAAAGGATTCATTGTATGTATAGAAGTATTTCACTGAGCAATGAGTAACTAACTAAGCCCTTTTCCTTATTTGTATTGCCAATACATGCGGGGGGCTGCGGGGGAAATCTGTATAATATACAATATTGCAGGATGCTCTGGCATAACATACAGTACATGACAGCGAAGGCCTTTGTCAAGTAATGGCTGACTAACCTGCCTGCACATTGATCACCCTGAAGGTGATGTTCCATCACAAATTATAAAGCGCCACAGGTGGCCAATGGACCAGTATTCTGCCATTCTTATTTATAGCCTTTTCAGCCAACTTATTCCACAATTAATCAAGGTTGAAAAGAGCATGACGGATCTTAAAGAAGCCTTGGCCTCATCACAAGAGACAGAGAGCAGTGAGTAATTCAGCTTCAGCTGAGCTGCAGAAAACCAAATGAAAAAGTGCACAGCAGTGGAGCACTGGCTATCAATGGTACGGAAATGTACAGCTCATTACAAAATGAACAACTGCCCAGTAGTCTCTAAACCAGCTAATTTGCTTTTCCAGCATTGCACTGATATATGGAAAGTGCCTGAATATATGTCATACAATAGTGTCTGAATGACTTTACTGTTTGTACTGTGTGTTGCTAAAAAAAAAAGTCTCAAAATCCACCAGGATCAAAGAACCATTTTAATTCAGGCAATTGCTTTAAGTTGGATAACAATCAGCACAAAAGCAGAGGAGTTGGGTAGACGTGTGGCATGCCATGCCATCACGCATTTCCTGGGGGGAGGGGAGGTGTAATTACTGGATCATAGGGGCACATTTGCCTTGATAAGTTTCCTGCCTGAGCCGCAGTCGGACTATTATGATTATGCCAATCATAGTTCGCCACTGAAATGTTGGCAGATTGCAAATGTCAAATTAAATTATCCCAACATGACTTTGTAGAAAAGGTTCCCATCAGGCACATTTAACATTAATTCATTATTTAGCCCGTGGTACTTTGCTCTCAGGGACTGTGAAACAACGCCGCCACACTCAAATGAGCTTCTGCAATCATCACAATCATGCTCGCCGCCAGGGCGAGCCTCCATATTTTGCTCACTCCAACACTTTTAAAATATTTTTTTTAATCTAGTTTACAGAGATATTAGTCCTTGAATCTGCTTGAATTGAGATATGAAGAGAAAAAAAAACTACACTGGTTTTGAGCTTTGTTGCCACCGAATACTATTTATAATGCAAAAAACTCCAAAAAGTAAAAAGTGAAAAGTCAGTTACTGCACCTTTCTTTGTTTGAATGTATGAAAAGTTGTTTGTGGGCTTTGAACATAGCATTGCAATTGGAATTCAGCTTTTAAAGCTATGCAAAGCACCTGCATGATAATATGTTCACTCTGCTGCCTTTCATTATAATAATTGTTTAATTATTGCTGCCTCAGACTTTAGTATTTGAAAGTGATTTATTTTTGCTTCATCCTTGACACTAAAATAGTGGACCTGGATAACCAAACGATCTGAGAAGGGCATTATGCAAATATTTATGCATTTATTTATAAAATGAGCAAAAAACATGGAAGCTGTGCCATTATAATTTGACGAACCACCTATAATAAGGTCATTGACATTGAATATGTGCCAGTGCCAATTGTGGCCAGCAGCAGCCCTGCAAGGCAAAGCATAACTGGCAACAGGGGTTAATTTGATAAAGATCTTCATTAACTAAACTTACAGCTTACAAGAAGTTGCGCTGAAATTCTACCATCGTTCTCTTAATTGTCATTTGTTTTCAGTATAATGCAAATGTGTGAATACGGTCCAGCCTGAAAACTGATTAATGCTGAAATCTTCCTTATACACTGTTATGCATCTTAATGTACCTAAGACTCCATCAATTATGAAAATTATGCTTTTAGCCTCAACAAATAAGGCAGTTCCACACCTGTGTGGTGCCTGCATTCAGAAGAACAGATATGCGTTGCAAAAAATGCACATGCTTATCCACAGTAGGTGTAACATAAGCATGAGCTTTAAGGGAAATTAACATGAGCCCGCAAGAACCAGAATTATACGAACAAAACATAAATACTTGGATGAAAAAGAAATAACTGAGATGCTAACTGAATCCAGCCCAGGGATGCTTTTAAGTTTCATCATAAAACAACATTATAAGTGTCAAATTCCACTGTCTATATAATATATAATTGCATAGTTGAACAAATGAACAAAAATGAAAGGACATCGGCGACCCTGAAATATTGTAGGAGCCACTCATTGATCAGTAAAGCAGTTGAATCGCAGATGTACAATGTCACACAATTGGCCTTTACACTATGCTAAATAAATTAATCTTCGTGAATAGAAAGACCTTCAGGCATCACAATTAGGTTTGATAATTCCTTTGTCTCCCTGAGACATTGGTCAGGCTGCAAGGAAGCAGGTTTTGATAGCTGGTTTTGAAAGACACTAACACTGTATGCCCATTGCTCTGTTTACATGTCCTTGCACTCCTATTGAGTCACGGATTTAGATAGAAACCCGGATGCTTCTTCGCAATTAGCGCATCGAAGAAGAATGGAAAGAGATGGATATTCTAAAAGATCGACAAAGCAATAAAGGGTCCTGCTTCAGAAGGACACTCAGGGAATATTTTATGGACTTTGTTTGGCAACAGCGAGCTTCGGTTTCAGCGGATGTACTTTCAGAATGTACAGGGGAGCAGTATCCCAGAAAGACGTACTTACTGTATTGACAGTTCCTTCCCATGAATTCTCCAGGGCATTCGCATGAGTAGTTGGCAACCAGGTCTGTGCAGATTCCACCATTTTTGCATGGCTGCCTTTCGCATTCATTCACATCTGCAAGACAGGGAACACAGTGAGCACATCAATCTTTTTTTAATCATTGTTTGTGCAGTTCATTTTGTTTTAATTTATTTTTTTCTTCTTCTTTTTGAGAAACTCCAAGCGACACAGATTTAGGTCACAGGACTGACAATACATTTTGTGAAGGAAATTATGGTCCAGCACAATGAGCAATGTTGGCACAGGTTGCTTGATTTGTAAATATCTAAATCCCACATGGTGATTGAAATCAAACAATTTAGCCTGAACAAACAGACTGAATAATTAAAGTCCTGAACAAACCTAAGTGTCCTACTGTGGTGTCAAGGCTCTTTTTTTTCTCTTCTCCCCTTTCTTTATTAATATTTTTCTTTGACATACAATCTCAGAGTAATTTAATTTCCATAAACCGATCCTTTGAATAATGTATGAAGCCAAAAATACTTTACAATTCAAAATCTGGGGAGAAACCAAAATCAGAAAAGAATGCCTATTTCCAATTTGACCTTGGTTCTTCCCAGAACCATTCCATTAAAATGTCACCACAATGAAACATTAAATTATACATTTTCATGACTTCCCATGCACTGGAAAGATGAAAAATAATGGCACCACACTGATTATATTATCGTAAATGTATCTTACAAATAAAATCGTAATTCGTAACCAATTACTGGACGTTGGTCCATAATGGACACCATTATGGACAAGTGGTTAAACTCACAGGACATTTGGGAACACTTAATACAGTCAACAGGCTTCGCTTTGCAATGTACACTTCTATGAATTGCTGGAGGCAAATGATTCCCTCATGATTAAATCAGAGGCACTCTTAAAGGTAGCCTTTTAAGGTCTTGATGTTCTGAGAAAGCACATTTTCTTCTTAATGTTTTTCTTACAAAGATGGCTTCTTCATTGACAAGAACCTCGCTTAGAAATGCTGAGCTAATTTCCGCTGTCTGACTTCACAAGGTGGTTTATATTGGCTATGTGCTATGTACCTGGGGTTTCTCAAGACACTTGTCCCAGCAACAAGCCTGTCTAAATTGTCAAATCGCTTTATGAAACCAAACGCCCTGACTTTATTCCAATATATCAACAATCTAATCCAGCTAACCAAGTTAGCGACATATATGAAATGGGTCCCAGGTGTCTGTCTTTCAGATAACAAATCTAAAGAAAGTATAAGTGGTCCCTTATACCCTGCCCTGTAGACCCCAGGCCCCCACTCAGCTCTTAGCTCTCACACTTTCTCAACTTGCTGGTCTAATGATTCCTCATGCATTATTTCTCAGCCCAACAGAGTCCCAGCAGCCTCAGAAGCTTTGCCCGGGACAGCTTGGGGTTGTCTTTTCCATATCATGCTTCAAATGGTTCACGTAAACAGCACTCAGCCGCTGTGGTGGGAGAGCTCCGCTGTGGATGATACATAGCCAAGTTCCCACTGTGAGACACTTTAGAAGTGCACTGAAAGCCACAGGCTGAGGAGCAACCAGGCAGGGGTGGCCCACTGGCCCTCTGTGCTCTGCTCCTATTGGCTCCTCAGCAGAAGAAAATAATCCTTGGACCGAGATGAGCCAGGAACTGAACCGTCTCCCTCAAACCCGGCCAACACTTGAACACTTGAGCTGTTTGCCCTCTCCTAAGATCTTAATATCCAACCCATGTGTGATTTATATGCATCTATGGAAACTATCCAGTGCAATTTCTGCTAACTGCTAGCAGCAGTCTTAAATCAGAAGTTAACAGGAGATGGGTATAAAGCGAGACAGTAGATTTTATTGGTTTGACAGCTGGGTTGTGCGCAGTCCAGATGTTCAGATGACGGTTGTGGTTAAACTGGATGGCAGTTCATAACCAACCAGCTGGAGGCTAATATAGACAATTTGTGAGCATCACATTTACAATAGTAGTAGAAAAAAAACTGCTGCGCTGCCAGCTATCACCAGAGCACTGTTCAATTCTATCCAATGACAAGTTATCTTTTTAATACATTTAGCCAATTAATGTTTTAATAAGAAGGTTGATAACGTGTCACATGTCATCCCGTGTACATCCTGAATACCCAAACATGTAAAGTCAATATGACCAGTGTTTGAATTAATAAACATGCTTTGTGCTTTGTATTTATTCAACAGGAACTGTTTACCATTCACTCATAATACATAAATACATTTCACAATCGCACAATCACACAGTCATGTTCAGAACAGCGTGTGGCTTCTAGCAATTCCTTGTATTTGCCAAGCAGTAATTCAGCCGACCCCAAAGACCAGACCACAAAGCTGGCATCTGTCCATGTGTTCTGGTGAGACGCCCTCTTGCAGAGATAACATCCCTCGGAGATGAGTGAGAGGGAAGCAGACCTAAAGCGAGGGGTGAAGAAAGTGTGAAAGGGTGAAAAGGAGGGCAGGGGAAAGGGGAAAGGGGGAAGGGATTACCCTGGAGAAAGCAGCTAATCCACGGGGGCCAGAGTTCCGTATGAGTCACCGTGGTGGGGTGTGTAAACAAAAACACCCGCACCCCCCCCCCCCCACAGGGTCACCACTGCCTGCTCATGAGTCCCAATGCGCCGCTTCCACCACACAGAGATGAATGGAAAACGCCAAGCTGTTCAGCGACATTGCTACACTCCTACTTCAGGAAGCGAACAAGACGTGGCTACCGCTTTAAGAAGCGAGGCTCAAATTCATGAATCGCATCACGAGTGATGTATTCAAGTGACGTTAAGAAGTCATAATGCTAATGCAATTCATGACCAACCGCAACGGTGCTTATGCCACCGTGAAAATACTTTGTTCATTCAGAACTGAATCATCCTTTCAATTTCACAGCATTTCAGAGGAGTGCATTAATCAGAACCTCTACATTCTCAGAACGGCATCAAATCTGTCTTGCAGCATCTGTGCCATTGTGAAGCAAGTGGTGTCATCCAGCAGGTTCACACCACTTTGAATCCATTAAAACGTGCTTTCTTTTTTAAAATTGGACAATGATTTACAGCCCTGATTGTTCAAGAACAGGCTGCTACTAAACACTGAACGGCTCGCAACACTCTTGCAGCTGTTATGTGTCAATACAAACTAAATGAGAAACAATAGAAACAGAATAACAGAAACAATAGAAACCTAGTTTCCTAGGAGTGGGGTTTTGGAATGTAGATTGGCCTCATCTCCACAATTACATCATTCTGATACTGGCCTTCGCCGCTGTTGCTCCACTGTTATCTCCCCCCCGCCTCCCTCGAGTCTCCACAACCCCTTTGCCTTTTTATGAGACTCCAGCTCTGGACTAATTGGGTAGTTAAAGAGTTTTTTTTCGATAAAGCACCATTCAGATGTACAGTAATGAGTGTAATGAATTCCTGGCTCTGACGGGATGTAATTGCAGCAGGCAGTAAATCAGAAAGACCACAGAAAGAGCAGAGGAGAGGGAACACAGAGGCGGGACGGGGAGGAGTAATGGCACCTTCACCCAACAGCAGTGACCCCTGTTGAATTACACCAGGAAATGTGATACATTTATATCTACATATATACAGTACAACCTCAGATAACCAAACACACCAGGAAAAAAGGTCATTCGGAACACATACATTTGGAAAGTGACACCCAATTTTAGGAAAATAAATGGGCCTATTTATTTCAGTTCAGTTTATTTTTAGTCATAATAAACTAATAACCTCCATGGCATTTGCCCAAACAGCTACTGTCATATAAAGTGCAACCAAATAACCAACAATAGGTTAAACTTGTAAACAAATCTGTTTGGTGATGCTGGCAAAGCAACAAGGTTTCGTGCTCTTGTGGATGAACGGCAATGATAAGCGAAAGTCCTTTTTTATCTCTGTGGTACTTTTGTAGTCTGCTCTTAGCAACAGTCATGAAGCTCAGTGCTTCTCTAACTGTAGTGTTGAAATCGCTCTACATTCCCACCCCTCTGTCATCTGAGGTTATTGGCATCCTGGCTGGCTGTCCTAACAACAATTGCGATTTGAAAATATCCTTGTGCTGAAATTAGCTAAATCGCCTCATTTTACTTTGACCTATGTTTGTGTCTGGTAATGACAACTTACTCAGGGAACAGAGCTTCCTACACATGGAGGAATGGGGTTTAATCTTGGCCCTTTACACAATTCTCCTTATATCGCTTACAAACCCCTTGCAATCCAATCAATTCATGTCATATTGCTTTGAATAAAAACATTTGATTAGAACACAAATATATGGTCACTCCTCCATCAAGCTTACTTAATAAATCTATCTAAAGACATTTCATTACCAGCTGGCCCACATTACAAACCAACCTTCTTTTTGTTTGACCAAATTTAAAGTTGCCTGGGACACTTTTCACAGGTAAAAGGTATTGATTGTTATAGATATTTATTATATGGGCTGGGGTAATGCATGTGTTTGAGACATTGTAATTTCAAGTGCTCCATACAGTATGCTGCATGCAGAATGCCCGTACCAGTCATAACGTTGTGTGTAATAGATGTAACTGCTTCACTACCCCTTGCACAGCTTCAATACCTATTGAAGTTGCAAAGAAAAATGAACAAACACAAAACACACATTTTGATTCCACTATTCATTCTCTGAATTAAGGACACTGTAAACTTTCTCAAAGGGAACATCTCATTCCCCAGAGGCCATCGTTTCAAAACATCACTCCCCTGGATTTCAAACACAATACTGTACACTATGTGCACAAGGAAGCTGAGCTCTAAACTGATTAAAAGGCATGTTTTGAGTAAGCTATTCATGAGATATACCAGCACACAAACATTCTGAAAAACGCCAGTGCCAAATATGCATAATATACAATTCTGCAAAATGCTTTGTAGTGATCTGCATAATACACGCCTTTGGCAGGTAATGGGGAGTGTGCACCTCTGCATTTGACAGTGGAAGGCTTATTCAATTTGAAGTTGATTTCCTGACCTTGGTGAGGAACTGCCACAGGTGGCCTCATGGGAGCCAATGAAAGCGGGCTATGGTTTGTGACCTCATCGCATCGCCCTGACCGTAACCCCTAGCGCTAATGCATAAGCAGGAATCTTCCTTCGACTCTGCTCTGTGTGAGTTTGGCCATGCTTAGTTTGGGACACATAGGGAGTAACAGGTGGCTGAGCCGCATGGGTGTGTAAGGAAAGCCAGGGGTCTACACTGAGGTCTGATACCCTCGTGTCCTGTTCAGTGCGGGTTGCCCCTTGAGTGGGGGCACGACAAATATACAATGCAATAATAGAGGAAATCCGGAAGGGGGTTAATACTTTTTCACGGCACGGTACATGTGTACAACTACTGAGAAAGTATCTTACTGTAAGTATATTAATGGTTGTACACAGGAAATGCCATTGCCTGTTTTGTAACAACCTTTCTCAGCTAAAATACTGAGACCCCTATGTTGTCACTACTTTGACTAAATTTTTTGTCATTTCCAGCAAATTATTTCACAGGTTTGTTTCATCAAGTCAGTGATAAAATGGCTACAAATACATAATTGCAAGATCAATGGAAGCCATTATTTGTGTCAGGTGCATGTTCTATTCCCTGTGCTTCTCATGGTTATTCAAAGGCAGTACATATAATGCCAACGTATGTAAGGCAACACAGAACTGTTGCTAAGTAAATCAATTAGTCAATCGTTATTTTGTATAGTAGAATATAATCAGGCAGCCTCACAACTCTTCAGTTATCTTTCTTTCTCTGAGGGGAATTTTAAAGAGATAAAACAAAATCATATAAGCCAGTGTGAATTGTGAATTGTCCTCTCCCCCCATTAAAAGGTGACTCGGCTAAACCCATGGAAAGTGGAGCAGTAAATGTAAAAAAAATCATTCATTTCTGGAATAAATAAGTGGTGTTCACACCTTCTTTTCCAGCATCGATCTGTCACCAAATCGGCCGTTGGTATTCAACCTTGAATGTGATGGGTGTCAGAGTGGGTCGGGGATGGTGTGATGAATGTGCTGTCATCCTGTCAGCCCCGTAATTCACTCCACAAGACTAAAGTGCAGGCAGTCCCGCTATTAGATTGGTCAAAAGATTTATAATGGCTTTGACTGCTGTCAATCTTTATTTAGGGGCTTCTGTTAAAGTGGCTGGACTGCCAGCTTGTTTGGGTTCCTGGCACAGTGCTCTCCCTTACCTTTATACTCAAAGAGCCCAGCCTCAGTGCTTCTCCTGGCCTGCAGACTACAGTTCAACAAACTAGGTCACTGCCGTCTCCTCTGGGACTATCCCAACTGTACAGCCATAAGCCAACACAACCCGCTGACATTTGGCTTTCCTCTAGATTTCCCTTCGGGTTTTGCTCAAACAGCCATGCCAAAGAGAAAATGTTTCAACAAAGCATTCAATATCTGAGAGGCAAACATCGCAAGAACAGATAAACTAAAAAATGAAAATGAAAATCTAATTAAAGACAACGATAAAGGACACTCAGATGGGGAATAGTAAAAAAAAATAAACGTTTTGCTATTGTTAAGTCAGGAAGCGTACAAATGTCTTGGACACTCGCCCTCCATATGAACCAATTTTAATAATTCCCCCGAAAAAGCTGTAAGAATCATTCATACAGGGTGAGACTAAATTGGGCTTTTTACAAATGCTGGCATGACCCATTCTTGCATCCTCTTTCGACATCTTTAAGGTCCCTCAACCAACTGTCAAATTAAATGAGTATGGTAAATGGTTGGCATTTAAATAGCACCTTTATCCAAAGCGCTGTACAATTGATGCTTCTCATTCACCCATTCATACACACACTCACACACCAACGGCGATTGGCTGCCATGCAAGGTGCCAACCAGCTCGTCAGGAGCATTTTAGAGTTAGGTGTCTTGCTCAGGGACACTTCGACACAGCCCGGGCGGGGGATCGAACCGACAACCCTCCGACAGCCAGACGACTGCTCTTACTGCCCGAGCCATGTCGCCCCGTATGGCTGACAAGCCTCAAAATCAATCGAAGCTCAGTGCAATTTCGTATTATTTACAATTGCATTAGGCCTGGATGAGAACCCATATCAATGGGCAAAGCGCACAAGCTATTGACTACCAAGCCAGTGAGGAAATGTGATATGGGCAAATGAATCATCCTTCACCATGTTTGGAACACACAGTTAGGGGCATACTGGATGTGGTGCCCACCTAAAGAAGGCTCCAACAGTGAGGGATTCTAGTGGGTCTGTAATGGTTTGGCTGCACTCATGCCCTTGGATGGCGAGGGCAATATGAATTGCTACCTATGTTGATTCTGGAAGATGCAGAATTTCTTTCATATCTGAAAAGGCATCGTCCAGGATCAACAGAGCATATGCAGTCAAGAGTTTTTAGAACATTTTCCATTTACTACCTCAAACATGGTATGAACTGACCTTCTCAGATTGACATGTTTTAGTGACCGGTCAAAATAACACACAGCACAAAATCTCTCTCTCACTTTTTAACACACACTAACACACACACCCATCACAGACTTTCTCCCTCTTCTCATCTTTCCCCTCTAACTTCCTTCTCCCCCTTGTTAAACGTTCTTATATTTATGTATTCAGCTTTACCTCAGTATATGGGTATATTTTAATTTTAAAATACACAAATTTTCTCTTTGTTCAGTTCCTGCCATACAGACACATACATGAACACGGATGTGCGCGTGTGTGTACACACACACACACACACACACACACACACACACACACACACACACAAACCCCACTGAAACTAGACAGCATATTTCATTAGCCCACCTTCCAGATGTATCTGAAGCAAACACAAAGGCAGACAGGTCTATAACCACAATGCAAGTCAATGAGGCCTTTTTCATTTGGGTGGAGACTGTATGCTGTACAAATCTCAGCAATCAATCTTCTCTCCTGACATGTATTTGCAATGCTTCCTGCCTTTCTCTCTTTCACTTTCTTCCAAAGACAACGGTGAATAATTAATATGCTCGGCTCTTGGAGAACATTATATTTTGTATTTCCCTCATCTGAGGTGAGTGAAACCATATGTGAAACCCAAACTGAATTTAATTTAAAATGCTTTCATTAGGAAGGAACATCTAATTACAACATGGAAAACACTTTGGTCTTTTTTGGTCAATCATTTCCATGTGTATTAAAGACCCATTTCATCCCTGCTTGCCTTTAGTCCTACCCTTTTGTTCTTTTCCAAACAAATACCAGAAAACTAAATTTAAAAAAATCACTAAGCACTCTTCATTATATACTCATGATTTCAGTCAGCTATGTTAATTTTAACTGGCACAGTTTGGATAAAGCTGACCATGGTTGGTTTTGAATAAAAAATGAAATTAGTTGTTTTACAGTCAAATTGCATAGAATGAGACGGTCTTCGATGCCAGTATTTAATCTCTCACAATAATTAAACATAAGCAGCAAAACTAAAGGCAATCTGAAGAGTATGCATAGAGTAACAGGACTAACATCAACTCTCCCGTGTGCCAAGCATGTTAATCTGTTCCCATCTCTTATTACACTATACTTATGACCCTTTCATCCAAAGCAACTTAAAGTTTATTAGACTAAGTAGGGGACACACCCCCCTGGAGCAGTGTGGGCCCAGTAGCTGTGCAGATCTTATTGTTCCTCTGAAAACTCTATTTTAAGCGCCATGAAAGCAATGCTGATGCTTTAATGTTCCTTATAAACTTGAGAGGAATAAATGACAAAGTAAAACCATTTTTAAAAAGTCTCATTTCTTCTATTTGGCCAAAACCAATCCATGTAACAGCCCATGTAAAATCTACTATAGTCTGAGCATTCAAATTTACCTAATTTGCAAAAGCTCCAGTCTACTTAAGGGTGTATGAAAACCCTTGAAAATTATTCCTCTTCTGGCAATCTGGGTAAGTTGCAATTTCTTGAAAAATACTCAAAATTCAAGAGAAATATTTAAGAAGGCATGATGTACTATGAATTCATATTTCATTTGATCTTTTTCTAAGGCTTTTTTTTTCTTTTTTCTTAGTATAAGTAACATTAGTTTTTGAAGCCCAGTTCAGACAAAAACTATAAAAGTTGATTAGATGCTTTACTGTACATAGTCATCATCAAAATGACAGTTGACAAATCGAACATCTGTTTCCATATCAGCGAGTAACAGTAAGAGTTGGTATTCACCCAAATATTTAATTGAAAGTAAATTATTTGTAGATTGACCTTTTGGTAGCAAATGCAATAATTTTTTAGTGTCTTTTTTGGTATGTCAATATGATTTATGCAGATTTAAATGTAGGATTTTACATGAAAAGTTAGATCAGGGGTGTCAAACACCAGTCGTGGAGGGCCGCAGTGTCTGCTGGTTTTTGGTGTGCGTCAGCACGTGCAATGAATTTCAAAGTCTTTCATTGACTAAAGAGTCCACACACCTTGTTCTCAAGGCCTTAATTGGCTGCTGATTGAAAGGAAACAACAAATACCAGCAGACACTGCATCTCTCCAGGACTGCCATTTGACACCCCCTAGTTAGAGAGTATCAGTGGACGGAAATTTTCAGTTCATATCAGAGATTTTTTATAGGCTTTAAATCTGGCTTTTGGCTGGGCCCATCTAGAACACTGACCTTGTTTCTCAGCCATTCCTTTTGAGGTTTTTGTTGTGTGCTTTGGGCCACTGCCTGTTGAAATATGACTCTTCATCCTGAATGCACATCTCTTGTGGAATGAAACATGTTCTCCTCAAGGTTTTACATTATTTCGCTCCATCCATCTTCCCAGTCCAACTCCATAGCATGATACTGCTAGTGTATAACCAAGCTGGACGGTAGATATGGTGTTACTTGAGTAATGGGCCGGGTTTGGCACGCACCACAGTGCTTTGTTTCAGACAAAAGAGCTCAACTTCAGTCTCATCAGACCACAAAATCATAATTCAGAAGATATCTGGGTCTGTCACATAGCTCCGGGACAACTACATGCATGAGTTAACCTTTGCCTTTCTCAGGATTGACTTGCGTCAAGCCATTCTCCCAGCTAAATTTGAAAAGTGCTGAAGAGATTGTTGATTACCTCTTCCTGAAACAGTCAATGAGCTCTGCATTACAGTTGGCCTCTTGGTCACTTCTCTGACAATAGCTCTTCTTTGTCTGGTTCTCGTAGGATGGCCTGATGGACTTAACAGTCCTCCTAGGAAGGTTCAAAGCTTTATAACGTTCCCCAGCCTTTTTACTTCCAAACGACTTCATCATGATGTTTCATGAGAAGCTCTTTGTTCAGAACGGTGAGACTGATTAGCTGTTTCAGTTGTGAGTGATTGAACAGTATTACCCAACACTGTAGTATTGCCCCACAGATCACCCAATCACTGCCCTTCATACGAGTTCCCCTCACAGTTGACTGTCTTCGGTGTGGTTAAAGATGGAACATTCTTCCATTCTTCTGAGCGACTGAACTCACTTCCTCTCTACCCACATACCCACAGGGCAATCGCAGCAATCGACAGCATGACACTTCATTACAATAATTGCCTATTTTCGCATCAAGTGCTCTGCCAATCTGCCTCAGTGCGTGGTCGAGAACACTGGTAATTTATCATTTAAATAATGACAGCACCACTGCACAGCTTTCTTACAATAATACTGAAAAAGGCAGGCATCATTTGACAGAATCCTCATCTCCAGAGACACAGACAACAGTCAGAAGTACTGACTGAGCATTTTGGGACCACTTTTTTTATAAGGACAGCAGAGTCTATTTGCCAAAAAAGGGTGTGGAAAAATACATTTGTAAACCAAAATCATCAATGTATTATAGAGAATTAGTGCCTGAACAAAACACTAAAGAAAAATACCAGGAAGGAATATTGCGGACAGTGATTCTTTGTGTCATTTTGATATTATTTAGATGTCTTCATTATAAAGCTCACTTTTTTGTGTCAATTGTGAACCTTACTAATGAGTTTCATAGATCTAGTTTGGTGATCGATGAGAGTCAAGTCACTCATAGCATAGCCAACAAACTAGCCAAGGCTCTCTCATGCCCAGCTGACCCACAGCAGGGCCAACGGAAATTGAATTGTTCCCAGCATTGCGACTGTTGCAAGTTGCCTACTGCAGCATTAATTTGCCACTGCCACCCAGTTGCCACTAGAGTTTGACAATTGTGCCTTGACTGCAAAAATAGTTTTCTCTGCCTCATTACAGAACTCTCCGAATGTAGAGGTAAATAAACAGGATAATGAATATTGAGTGGGTGTGACAGAGTTTGTAAGAGATTATATTTTTCCTCAGCAAAATATAAACTCAGTAACCCAGTTGTGTAACTCAAACTAGAAATCTGAATCAATTCAAACCACAAGTGTGATATCTGCACCAGTTAATATTTGTTTTTAGCTCTCCATTTCCCAACAACAGGCCCAAAAGTGTCATTACATTTAGATGGGTTCATTAAAATACTGTATGTGCCATTGACATCATAGGACTGGGTGCTTTTCAAAGCCACTGTGTTCTTTTATTCGGTGAATTGTGGTAGGGAATAACTCTGACTTGTACACTATATAGCTATACAGAAATGTAGCTGTGTCAAGTACATGGACAGACAGATGACAAATAGATTAACTGGCATAAAGTGATAATCAGAGCTGGGCTTTTCCATTTCTGCACTTTAAACCCTCTTGTGGCTTCCTATGTCACAGGGCCAAAAAAACGCATTTTATCAACTTAAAAATACAATAGATCACAAAATGTAATATCTTTATTGACTCAACACACAATCTATTGCCATTCCTTTTGTGCTGACTGCAATTGAGAATATCTTAAGGGCAACCTCAATCTGCCATGAACAGAATTCAAATAAATGTTCTGTGAGCTTCAAAATTGATTTTTTGAAATGGTATCAGCACAGCTCAACCCTGTAATAATATACATTTTTGTTGGTGCCATTGTGTCTGATTCAAGGCCCTAGTGTTGGCATTTCAGGCTGCTAAGGGGACTGTCCCACCCTATATACAAACCTTGATCACTCCCTACTCCCCAGCTAGACCACTCCGGTCTGCCAGTTCTGGTTCCTCAGTGGAGGAATGACTTGCCTACCACTGTCAGGACAGCAGAATCCCTCCCCCTATTTCGACGCAGACTCAAAACACACCTTTTCAAACTCTACCTTAGTCCTCCCTCCTGATTCCCCCGCCCCCCCTTTCTAATATCCCTATCTTCCTTGTCTAACCCCCCCCCCCCCCAAAAAAAAAAGAAAAAAAAAGAAATGGCACTTATGATGACTATATGTTTAGAACAGCATTTCATGTGTAGTTTCCTAGTTACGGATGTGATGCTTTGACTTGTGGAAGAACCTATGCACTTGTAAGTCGCTTTGGATTAAAAGCGTCTGCCAAATGACTAAAATGTAAATGTAATGTAAATGATGTTCCCTGTTGATATTATTAAATGTGTTAAGCTGATAAAGACATCAGGAAAGGACAGCAGTAGTGAGAAACAAATGCATTGAACTGTTTGAGATAATCACTATCAAATGGACCTTCAAAACTGACTGGATACCACAGATGTTTGGTGAAGCTCTCATCCACCTGCATAACCAAATGGACCATCACAGGATAAATCCTACTTAAATCGTCTTCTACAGTGGGGTGCCAAACTTTGAGCACCTCTGGTTTAAATGTCTGTTACGATGAATCTGAATGTGATTGAAAGCAAACCTGAATTCTAAATGAGTTAAACATGGGACCTTTTTACAAATTTTAAAGCAAGATTGATTTTTATTTTCATTTTCTATTATTTCTAAATTATATAATATTTTATTAACATATATATTATGGATTATTCTTTGTTACATTTTAAAAATTCACAGGGCTCCCAAACTTTTTCACAGGGCTTTTACAATTATTTTGTTACTGTAAAAAAAAAAAAAAAAAAGTAATCTTACTTTTAAAATGTGAAGAAATGTCATGTTTAATGTTGTACCATTTAGAGGTCAGGTTCGCCTCTGTTCACATCGATACAGCATTAATTGCAAAAGGCTTTTTGACCAGGGGTGCCCACATCTTTGTACACTACTGTATCACAAGCCCCAGGGGTAGAACGATGGCATTTACATAAATCACCATCCAAGGCACATTTCAATTATGAGACGTTCCATTTTTCTTTTCTTTTTTTAAATGAACTTAATTTTACTTAATAATTACTTTTGGGTATTTCAGAATGTCTAACATGACAAAGACAAAATGTTCACCTCTCACAATTTAAAGGGTAGCCCCACCCAAAGAGATCATGATTTGTCAATTTTGTCATCTTACAGACAGAATAATTGCCATGGCCTGTATTTATTGTGTCAGACTCAGAACCAATGCATTCATTAGTATCTGCTGAAGTGGCGTTGTCATTTTAATACAACACTCCGTATCATTTGGAGATAACGACTACTATTTATGAGATAAATGAACTTGAATACTAGACTACTGTGCAATTGTGACAAATGCATATTGTTTTCTCTCCATTTCTGAAGCCATATGTAACAGAGAATGAAGTACACCCAAGAAGTGTTATGCCCAGGTCACATTATTTTGGGTGGGCCACAGCACATTTTCCACTATTGTGGAATACATCATTACATGTACAAATTAGAGATTAGATCATTCTTAAGGTGAGGATCAACATTCAAGTTTTTCTGGCTGAGTTTAATAAAGCACATGGGAGCAGAATACCAATTCTTCTTTTGTTGTCATGTTCGGCACCTATTCTCAGAGAGGAGATAATACCTCTGTGAAGACAACTCATATTTTTTTGTCATTGATTTGTCCGGACTTAGAGAGGCACGCATGAGCGTCGGTCTGCCTGAACGGTGCTAATCCCCCTCACAAAGACTCAGCTGGACATATGGCAGAGGAGAATGTGCTAAATTAGGTCGAGTGTCAGCCCTGGCAGAGACGGCCAGGGAACTAAATAGATGGCGATATTTCTCGCTAATCTCAAGACTTCGGATTTCAAGAGCCGTTGTTCAATCTGTTGGACAGCTCCGCTGTGAGGCCTTGCTGTTTTGGGGGAACAATGCATTAATTATAGTGCCAGGCCCAGATATGGAACACACACAGCAGATTCCTGTAGCAGTACAAATCCAGGCAAGTGACAGACCAAAATAATAATAGTAATAATGCTATTTTACTATTAAAACATTCCCATTGGGTGTCATTCCTTGGTTTCTTTCTGACATACTGCAATTCTGGGGAGAGGTATTTCAATCGATACTGCACACAAATGATGTTATCACACCTCGAGGGAAGTCTTCCTTTATGCATGCCGATTTAAAGCCAACATGAAGCATCAAAGGCAGCTGTCATTTCATGGACAAAAATTATGTTGAAATTCTACTGCCTAGTGTACCTTATTGTCCTCATTTTTACAAATAATTAAAGGGTGTCATGTTTTATACATTCTGAATAAAAAATAATTCAAATTAATTATAAGTTAAAGGCCAGTTTGTTGAATATTGGCCATTGACATTTCCATGTATAGCGTGCTCTGCATACTGTATGTTTACAAGTGCATATTGATTTAGTTTCCTTCTTTTTGGTTATTAATCTGTCAATCTCTGTAAACAGATGTATACACATGCAATGCAACACATCTAGGACAAAAATACAGCATATTAGGAATAATTTTTAAAAAAAGGACGACAATTTTACCATTTGATTTCTCGCCACCTTATGGTGGCACCAATGTTCTGTATAGGTCTGTTCCCAGGCACCCTTCAAGAGAAAATAAAAACCTCTTCACAGTACACTGCAGAGCGAGGATTCATTCCTCAACACTGAGACTCCACTGCAAGCAACTCCCAGAGTTCCAGTGCAGGGTCTATTGAGGCACGTCTTCAATACTGTTCAGGAAGTGTTCCTGACACCACACTGTTTCAACCAAAAAGCTCACAAGAGCTCAAGTGGATTTACCTGAGTGAACAGCGGAATCCTTCCCTGACAGTGTTTGTTTCAAACAGACTGCATATTCCTCTTTTATTAATGAACAAAGTCTGTTATCTAACTAGCATGCATATCTGAATATCTGTTTCAAACCCTTGGTCAAAGATATACTGTATCTTTTCATATGAGCCTGAATGAGCTGTTCAGGCTCATATATATATATATTTTTTATTTCCAATTCTGGCTGGCCACTGTATTTACATTGAGAAAAGGAGGAATATATATACTCGTTTGTAAGTCAAAGAAGCCAGGCATTCAAAGCCTCTTTAATGGAGTCATTGTCCATCAGCTGCCTTGAATACACCTTGTTTAACTAAGAGAGAGTGGAAATATTTAGCTTCTTGGCACCGATATTCCTGTGTGGTGACATGCTGTGCCAGCAGGGATAGATATGGACTAAACTACAGGCTATTTGGCAGGCAGATAACATCAAAAAACTTCCATGAAGTGAGCGCTTGCTACTATGGTGATCGGCTTTCATGAACAGGAGGATTCTTATACTGAAAATAATGGAAACGATTACTTGCTGCTGCAGACGGTTTATAGCCAGTCATTCAGTTTTTTTCCTACAGTAGATCCTTTCTGGCTACAGTAGTGACAGTGAATTCAAAAACAATCAATCAATGAGGCAATACCGATGATTCAAGATACTCAGTGACCTCTTAATTAGGTATTTATTAGACCTATGTTTTAGACTGAAGTCTTCTGCATGCTTTCATGCATGCATGCCACATGGTTGGCTGATTAAATATTTGCATTAACAAGCTGGTGTTCAGGTCCACCTAATAAAGTGGTCACTGAGTGTATATGCAGTACTTCCACACAATTGTGAGACCAACTGAGCAACTGGGTATATATCTCAAACAGCTGGGGACTGCATTCATGAAATCACCAAAAAACAAGGAACACCAGGGGCTAGTCCCAAAGACTGTCCCAAAGTGACTCAAAGCCTGTTGTATATTCAGATTACTCACAGAAGTACCAAGAACTATTAATGACTTGAATAGTTCCAGAGAGCTACGAATTGCTACTGCTCCAACCTGTGAATCTTCAGTCAATCTTCATTCAAGGCTGGACGGATTCAAAGTCTCCAATGACAATTGATAGGAAGACATTGATTAGGTTGGGCAGGGATTCTGTGTGTGACAGATGTAATTAGCAAGTCAATCACACCAACTAATGAAAGACATTTTGGCATTCCAAAATGAAATGTTGTGAAAACCATGGCCTGGATTCAATCAGCACTGTCCTTTTGACTCACAGCTGAGTACTGCATCTGATAAAAGTTTTCCGACAAAGCTCCCTGAATAGAAATGTGTGCCAATGAGAAGAGTGTAGAAAGGGTGGTGATATTCTCATCCTGGAATATGATCTGCGCACAGCTTTTTGCTGCACAGTACTGAAGATAGAAGATAAAGGTTTTCCCTTATTTGGAGCGAATGTCAACGTGTGTTCGGGAGCATTGCATCTCTAACCTCGTTTAAAGCATGCTGCGTTCGTCCCGGTTCTTCTCAGTGGGAAACTCACCTTTGTGAAGATGCTTCTTAGTATGGATTTTTGGCAAATACTCTGCATCTATGATGCATTACGAAGTCTCTTTTACCGCAGTGGGCCCACAGAAGGTCCTTTGACATCCTCTTAGCAAAATCTCACTTCAGCTGTGTTTTTAGAGTATTACTTGGTTATGCTGTATATTGTGGATGCGGATTGAACATTGAATATCCGGACACTTTGTGTGTGTGTGTGTGTGTGTGTGTGTGTGTGTGTGTAAAATAAGAACAGTAAACTCACTGTGTTGGCAGCGGACTCCATTGAAGCCAGCAAGGCATTTGCACACGTATCCAATGAAGGTGTCGCCCCTGTATGTCTCACTGACTTCGCACATCCCCCCATTGTGACAGGGATTTGGGTGACAAGGCCCTGAAAATGAAGAAGAGAATGCTCACATAAAGGTTTAAAAGGTTCAGGACTGAATTCCATTCGGGAAGGAGTTCAGTCAGTGTATGTTGGACTCATCTATGCATTTGTGATTTTTCTCATCTTTTTTTGTTTTCCTGGATGTAAAGTAACAACGCAGCTTGTGCGCTGCAGGAACTGCCACCGAGCAGATATAGCAAGCACACAGAAGGAATTAAAGCACTTTTAATAAACCAGTGGAGCTCATTGCAGTAGAGGATTCACTTGGCCCTAGCCCATGGGCTTCCCGCCCCCTGCCCACTCACCCCTCCTGCTCCTAGTGTAGTGAATCAGTCCTTTCACACATTTTTACATTTAAAATCGGCAACAGCCAGACATAATGATAATCGGATAATTCCAATTCAAAATAAAATATGAATCGATTCATCTCTGTGATGCCTGTACAATGCTGATCGGAGCTTGCAAAGGGACAAAAATGTGTGCTGGCACTATATCCTGATTTCAGTTAGCATTACATATTATGACTCACTTTCAGTAGTCTCACTTGTCTCAGTAACAGACAGGCACTTGTATTGAACAACAGCTGACCAAAGATTCTAACTAGCACTGGTTGCCAGGCAGTTTGTCTTTCAAATGTGTCGTTCTTGGACTGCAACATCTTTTCCATCATTATAAAATCCATCTATATACCAATCACAGATTTCAGCTGAGAGTGGAGAGAAAGGCCACTCAAGAGAAAAAGCAAAGAAGCTACAATATGTATGCCTGTGAGGTTCATGCTACAAGCTGATCATGAGAACAAGAGATGACAACATTGAACAATTCAAACAACATTTTAACGTATCAGAGCAATTCAGGCCACAAAAATATTTTGGGGACCAAAGATTTACTGAACTTGATCATCAGTTTTCTCCAGCTTGAAAGCTGCAGAAGAAAGTGGTACAGAATGCAAGCATGCAGACCACTCACTCAGAACTGACTCTCTGTCTCTCTGTCTCTCTGACTCTCTGTCTCTCTGTCTCTCTGACTCTCTGTCTTTCTGACTCTTTGAAATAAACCCAGTCAACAAACATGCAACACTGCATTATCCATCTGCAATCAGAATACATATTCTGAATTGGGATGTTGACTTTTAGTCTCAGTCGTCTTTCTCTACAATCCACTTGCTCGCTCGCTCGCTCACTCACTCACTCACTCACTCACTCACTCACTCACTCACTCACTCACTCAATCTGATAATCAACACTAACAGTCTCCCTTTCTCCCCATTGCAGCAAAGGTTGTACACCTCATATTTCTCACTGTCAGTTTACTAGAACATTAAGCGGAGAAATAAATTCACCTCATAAAGACTGTGAACTGTGAAGGACTTTCATAAAAAATACAATCTCAACAAATCAAAACTATAACAGAAGCAGGCAACTTTAATATTTAAATTTGGCATCAAGTCCTAGATGGTAACCAAGTTTATTGAAAGTGCAGTTCAATACAGGCTGGGTTTCCAACACACCCACACACACACACACACACCCACACACAGAATGGCACATATAGACCTTAATTACAAATGTATGAAACAAATAATACATATAACTTATGTTGATTAGGAAAAGGATCTGTGCTATAAATTTGAAATAGCAGGTTTGTCTATAATGTAGAAATTCCCAGATAGAGATGTAAACACAGAGAAGGTGTGTTTAAAATAGATATGATCAAGCCCCATTCTTATGATGACCATCAAAGATGGTTTTACTGGTTTCACTCTTTTTGATGGAAGATTACCACATGCTTACAAGCGTTTGAAATGGGGGAAACGGCCCATAATTCACATTAAGATCAGTCATTGGCAGGCAGCAGTGCTATAGAAGGCAATTACCAGCATAGGAAAAGATTGACAGTGAGATATGAAGGGTGGGTGATCAACTTTGATCTTCAAACATTACCAATGCTCCCTCTCTAATGTACCCTATGTTTCATGAGCGTGACATATATTGAATAATGTATGCAATGCATAATGCAATATATATCCCCAAATAGGCTCTACACAAGCAAACATGGAATTAAGCATTCATGATAGCCCCTGGAACTTAGAACTGCCTCACATGTTTGAAATTAGACCATTTGTGTGCAAGTCTTGATGTAAAATGGAAGATTCCTGGTTCTAATTACAATGGGTGCTTTGTGGAAACTGTGGACTCCTCACAGGGGGATAGTGTGACAAGAGATCTTAACATTCTGACATGATGAGCAATAATGGCATAACAGCTCACACTGAAAATAAAAGCACATTCCCATACAATGCATGTGAAGATGGATATACAGGCGATTTGTATGACACATTTACAAGACACACCAATCTGGGGGAAGGGGAGGGGCAATTGGGCGCAAAAGCATTTTCATAACAAACTGACAGTCCTGATACTCATTCCATTGTTACATGTGTCAGTCACTCTTCAGTTATCGAAGTGCAGATGATTATTGTATCTCGAACTAGACAAGGTGATTCCCAGATGGAATGATCAAGGCAAAAAAAGAAAAAAGACATCAGTATTTTTTCCCACACTGCATCCCTACCATTCCAGCAACTGAGAGCTTGCCATTTCTCTGTTCACATCTGATATGCAACACATTACTACATGATATTGAAGTAACAACGCTGCACAGTGCATCTGCTATCTTGGCTATTGTGTGTTGCAAGCAGACTACTGATGATGTTATGATCATGTTATATCCTGTACGGTGTGAGTGGGGGAGAAGTGTGATTGATATGCATCTCAAAAATTTTAATTCAAAGGTTAAAAAATGTGCAAATGGACTTTCCCTCTCAAGACATGCAAGACATCTTTGAAAAACATCAAAAGGTCAGTTCACCCAGGGAAACGGCAAACTGTAAATCTCTTACATCTACCAATCTTCGGGGGGAAAAACAGGCTGCAGATGGGTGACTTTCAGCAACAGTGATTTCTATAAACTGACAATCCTCAGAAAACATTTCATAGTCCCCCACCAACAATATCAAGCGGAGGATTTAGGAAATGCCATCATTAACACATTAAATAATAAAACGGCAGCGATTTGTAAGTTGATGAGTTATTATATGGAGAATGCACTCAAGTGTCATTTAGGGAACTAAAAAACAGAGATTAAAGGTCTACAAGGCGAGGTTTAATCAGAAGACTGAATGCCACCCATCATGTTTTCCTCATAATGCAATTCAGTTAATGTTTGTAACGTTTGTTCATCAGATTTTGAGTTTTTAAATATCTGCCATTTTTCAGCTCTATGCCATCAACAGGAATCTGTGAATCTACCATCATCGAATGTAGATTCAACGGACATCCCTCTGTGACATTTATCCAAGTGTATACTGGATAACAATAACAATTTGATTCAGTTGTTAGTTATATCTCAGGTAAAAAATGACATTGAATCTAGGGATTAGCCAGTTTATTACATTAGTAATGATATCTATCATATCTAAAATATTAAAATTTGTTTAATACTGCATGAATAAGATCAATCAATAAGGTTGTCCATTGATCAAGATGCATGTAACTGGGGGTACTTCAGAGCTCTAGAACAGATTAAATGGAACTGTTGCCGTTATGGGAACTGTTTTTTTGTAGTCATATTTTGCATGCTTGAGTGCATCTGCATCCTGATTTTCCTGATGTCTTGATGAAAATAGTTCCTTCAGAAGGACATAGGTGATGACACGACAAGGTATTTCTGGCAATTTCAAGTGTGACTTTTTGTTGTTGTCAGGACAAAAAGGACAGACAGGACATGTTAACATTTAACTCTGTCAGAAAGATGAAAGCATGAATCAAAAAGTCGTAAAACGCATTAATAGTCTTGAAACACAATGACTTGGGCCAAGGATGTTAAACAAACCCTAAATATCGGGCGATGGGGAAAAATTTAATAAAGTCCGATATCGACTTGAAAGCAAGGAAATGCCATGAAAATGTCAGGAGCAACAGCACCTCCACTCTGATGAAGTGTCTCGTCTCTCTCCCGCTCCACTGACGGAGCGTCTCGTGTCTCTCTCCTGCTCCACTGATGAAATGTCTCGTGTCTCTCCTGCTCCACTGACGTAGCGTCTCGTGTCTCTCTCCTGCTCCACTGACGGAGCGTCTCGTGTCTCTCTCCTGCTCCACTGACGGAGCGTCTCGTGTCACTCTCCTGCTCCACTGACAGAGCGTCTCATGTCTCTCCTGCTTCACTGACGAAGCATCTCGTGTCTCTCCTGCTTCACTGACGAAGCGTCTCGTGTCTCTCTCCTGCTCCACTGACGGAGCGTCTCGTGTCTCTCTCCCTCATGGAAAGCCCGCAAATGCAGATGAACACATCAAAAGAGGATGCAAGCACTCATGTTCTTTTCCATTTTATAAATGAAGACACTGAGGACACTGATACCCTTGAACGTGGCTACATCTGCTGTCTTTACTCTGCTATGCACTGTGGCCTCAATCAACATTTGTTCTAGCTTTAAGCTCACTCATTTTTTCACCCCACAAACACAGTTCAGTTCATTTCAGTGATTGGCAAACCATATTTGTAAATATGTACAGTTACAGTAGTGTGCAAAAATTTGAGGACCTATGATCAAAAAGCCTTTTACAGTTGATATCTAGATCTCAAACATGCCGTACCTCAAAGAGCCTTCATTACATTACATTAATGGCATTTGGCAGACAGAGCGATGTACAGTTGATGAGACTAAGCAGGAGACAATCTTCCCCAAGGCTGTGTGGATCTTATTGTGGCTACACCGGGGATCGAACCACCGACCGGTCCCAGTCATGCACCTTAACCACTATGCTACAGGCCTTCTCCCAGCTCTGTTTTCTTCATCTTTTCAGGCTGGCATGATAACTGATCTCAACTCTATCAACATTCCTTTGCCTTACTTGTGAGAATGCCACAATATTTCTGTCTGCATACAGGTGAACAATGGGATCCATTTTGTTTCTGATGCTCTGTGCAGATACATTAGGTGCTACAGCAACTCCAAATGGAGAGATTTAATTTCAAATTATTTGTTGCCAAAGACAGCCCAGTAAAAATCTCTAACTGAATCAAACGTCTCAGACAATTTCATGATCGGTTTTCACTAACGTGGGTGTAATATGAAATTACAGGTCTATGTTGTAAAGGGAAGAAGTTGGGGGTGGGGGGTGTAATTGCAATTGTAAATTGAACAAAAATAGAATAGCTCTAAAACTTCCTGATTGGTAATCATGACAATATGTGATCAAACAAATCAGAAAATGTAGGTGTTTTCTAAGATCAGATGATTAATAATATACATATAGGACTTAGGTTTCATGCTCTTTGAGGGTTTTTATTTCACACAATGATATACAGCTTACATGTTTATGTGAAATCGATTTAGACAGCTGGATATTTACTGATGCACTTCAGGTTAAGAACCTTGCTCAAGGGTACAATGGTGGCTCCCCACCTCGGAATTGAACTTATAACCTCTGTTACGAGACCAGTTTCCTAACTCTTATGTTACACTGACCCTGCACTAAAAACAGCCTTATCTGGGGAAGCATCACAGTCCATAATGCAACCTAGAGGCCAGAGAGAACAAAGCTATCAATTACCTTATCCACGTCTATGGTACACTGCCCTGAACACATTCTTAAATTTCACCCCAAGGCAATAAAAATATTGCCTAATAATATCCAAGCAACGCATTTCCTGGTCTTATGCCTCTTATACCTATACCAGACACAAAATGGAAGATTAACCTTTACCAGCTAGGCCACAGGTTTAGCCATCAGATATGTGGTTTTCTTAGCACTAGAATATTGTATTTACTCCCTACCCTTGGAAACTGAAACATACCAATCTGAAGTATCGTATGAGTACTTCTATCAAGGGGGTAACCAAGGACGTGGGGGTCACATAGCCATGTTCAAGACGGCAGTAGACAGCATTCAAATCGAGTTCGACTTTGATTATATTTCAGTCCGGGGGCTCTGCATATGATTAACAACGAGATTCCCACTGTTTGATGTGATACGAACGGGACTCTGTCGAACAATGTACATTTTGCGCACTTCAAAGGACTTAAGTGTTTCTCAGGTTCTCACAGCAGGGAAGAGCTTCGATGTAGGGGCTGGTTCATTATGGGGTTCTAGCTGCTATGACGCATGGAAACGGCATCGCGTTTTACTTGCACAAATGCTAAACCCTGTCTCTCCCACACGGATGGCAGCTATTGAAATGAAAGGAGGGACGGGGGATGGAAAGATGAGACATCAGGTCTGAATCTGCATTCGATCTATGAATGAATCATGAATGACTCCACAATTGATTGCAAAAAAAATAAATGTTATGATTTGGACAAGGAACAAAAAAAAAAAAAAGCCCTGCAAAATGAACATAATTTTGTCCTGCAAATTCTGTGCAGTATTCCTTATAATTTTCAATAATCATATGCAGAATTTTCTTAAATCACCAGTGTACCTGATGTATGAAATGCATACCAGGATACGCAAAAGTCAAATGTAATAGCTTTGGTAGTAAACACAAATATTACCTTTCTGAACTGTTGATGTCTGACAAGTGTGGGATTGGTGTATTTAAAGATCATATGTGAAGAGAATGCCCTGTTAAATCCACATTGACTTAATTTGAATTATTACCTGTCTCAATAACTTAATTTGTTTAATTACAATAATTGAAAAGCAATGTGTTCAAGTTTTTTTATGTTTACCTCACTTCAATGTTTTGGCCCACCCCCTAGTCTGAACTCCCTCCTTCACTGCACAGATCAGCACATGACCAAGGAGGCCCATATTCCAGCTTCATGTGTCTACTCTGGGCTATACTTAATAAATTATTCAAATAACAAGGTAGCTAATAAAAAGAGAAATAAATCACAATAATGTTCTCCAATTAATGTTAACTGCTGATATATATTAGCAATTTCATTGATTTCTCATTTCATTCAGCCAAAGTCCCCCTACCTGTCACAGCAGGGAAAACTAGTGGGCACATTTCACAGGAGGTTTATTTACACAGAGCTTTAAAAAAATATACAAAAATTCAAGAAGAAAGAACAGCAGTTTCTTTGCTTTCTATTTCTACAGTAGCATAACTGAGCACAGAGCATAGAACCTCAATCTTTGATGTTGTGTTATATACGGGCCCTTAAACTAATGTAATATGCTGCAATGTAACTAACATCAAGGTGCATGCAGATGCACGCTGTGATCGTCAAACTTATTGAAAAGGTTCTCAGATCAGAGAGTGCGGAACCCCTCAGAGATGAGCTGATGAGCACAGAGCAGTCGCAGCCAATGGGAGGCCGGGATGCGCCGTGCTATATATAGCACAGAGGTGAGATGAGAGAGAAAGAGATGGAGCTGAGCCTACACTGCAGAAATGAATTGATCACGGTGTAACTTTCCCCTGATGCCATATCTCACAACAACCGGCACTTCAACTGAAAGACCGTAAATTAGTGTCAACGCCTACAGCAGACCTCTCAACCAAGAGCTGGCAAAGTTCCAGAGCAGAGGCTCGCGAAAGTGAAAGGCTCAGGACAGCACAGCTGGGATTTTAACGCCCTACATCAGGGGCTCACCACATCAGTGGCTCGCCTCACGCCACTTTCAATACGTGAACATATTTCAGCTGCATATTAAACACAGTTTCACAACATTCAGCATTCAATACCGGACAGAAAACGCTAGGTACATTTGGGGTTAGTGAAGAAATACTTGAAAATGAAAGAAGAAAATGTTAAAAGTACATGCATAAAAACTATGGAGAACATAATGGAGGGGTTTTATTAGAAGAGGCTCGTAAACAGTGCAGTAACAGCAAGTGGGGAAAGGCACAGGCTGGAAAGTGCAGGCAGGCTTGCGTTCACAACAGAATCGTAAAATGGAAGCGCAGAAGTGGCATGAGGGGAAACGGCACAATTACACGGTCGACAAAAATCCCACCTGCTGAAGTAGGGTCCTCTCCATCGGCTGCTGCCAGAAACCAGAGAGACAGACAGAGAGAGAGACAAAACAAGTTAATGTAGTAGCAACTAAGTGCCTATGCAGAAACATAATGCATCAAGGGTAAACTTATGTTTCATTCAAGAATATACGCATCCATTAACAAACAAATCAATTAATATTTGATTATATTTTACTGGAAACTCTGCGTGACCAGTCTCAGTGCAGTTCTTACAGTATAAAAGATGCTTCAACTACACTAACTACTGTTGCTGATGTCTCAGTTGAAGAACAAAACTAATGTTTTTAATCAGTTAACATTAATACTGATCTGCAACTTGTCTTTCACTGCAGGTTGACTGCTACAGTACATTGACCGTTTAAGCTTTTTAAAAGACCCCTGTTTTGAGTGTTGATGTAAACAGCAGGAACTTTTCAGTCTTGTAATCAGACTGTGTCCCATTTTAAACACATTAAAAATGCAAATCAGCAATCATATCAAGACAAAAACCATTCCAGACACGGTTTCACTGTTATTTATTGCATCGCTCCATATGGTAAAGGGGCTGAAGTTTTGATCATCGTGACATAAGTATTTTCAATGACATATTAAGTATTTACAACCGGATATGAAAGTCACACTGGGGATGGATAAATCAGATTGTGTGTGAACACTGAGTCTGTGTGGTGAGCTTTTCACCTCAGCTGTAGAGGATACATTTTAAACAGATTTCACTTCTCCCATTTCCCCTCAGCATTGTACTGAGTTGAATGAGGTAATATTGGGTTAGAATGAAAAAAGTCCCTGCCAGGTTTCAAGAAGTGCACCATAAATTGCATGGACATTTATCATGTTTTAGAGCCAGCATTGTATTGTAGAAGCACAACCAAAATGTTGAAGATGGGCGATTCACGCAACAGCATTTGATACGAATCACACTTCACTTCTGTATTACTAATATAGTACCACTTGATAGTACCGTTTACTGTTTTTACCTTTTGACCAACATAAGTCAAAGAAACTGTAATCATGCTGCATGGGTCTCTCAGTAGGCCACACAAAGGAAAGTCACGCTATGTTCCTGTACTAGCTAGATAAGTCACAACATAATGCAATCAGCATCAACTGGGGCTAAACCACTGCCAATGCCTTAGAGGACATTGGACTGAATCTAGTAGGCTACACCTCAGGCCAAAATGTCATATTGGTTTCTGGTGCATCAGAAGCCTATTTCAGTAAAGCTGACCTCAGAGAAAAAGAACATAACAGCATATTGGTTTCTCAGTGAGTTCATCCAAAAAGGATGAGGTTCTGTTTGTTCAAAGACCACAGATGCACTGTGAGGAGTGGAAACCATTTTGAGTGTATTTCCAAGAAAAGTATTTCTACTGTTAGTATTTGAATCAAAGTTGTGTTATGACAACCGACACTGAAGACTTGGAGTTGAACGCCTGCTACAATCAACTACAAGTTAACAAGAATATCCCCTAGGGAGACAAGGATACCCCTTTTGTCAGTGTTGAAACCATGCTGGGCCAGCTGGGTTTGGCTTTTTTGAAGGTTCTACTACAGCACCCAGGGTGCAATGCCTAAAATCTACGTAAGAAGCATCGATGTCAACTACACAGTAAACTAATGGGATACCACAGAGGTGTAGTATAATGGTTAGGAATCCATGTTTGTAATTGAAAGGGTGCAGGTTTTACTCCCAATGAAGTCACTGTCATTGTGTTCTTCAGCAAGGTACTCAACATGAATTGTTTCATTATATATCTAACAGTATTAAATGAAACGGTGCAGCAAAATAACAGTGTTCAAGTTTACTGAGGACAAGAGCAGCGTAGTCTTAACATTCTGTATACTCCCCTTGTACTAAAGGTAAAAAATGACCCGCCTTCACTAAACCCCTAAAATAAAGCAGCTCAATTGAATTTCTATTTTTCAAATCAATTTTGCATGAAGAAACAACCGGTCACTCATCACAAACTTCGTCATCAAATTTTAACTTGAAAAAAGATCATTTAGTGAGTTTTCTCTGCTGTTAAACATAGCGCCGGGTCATTGTTGACCATTAAGAAGGGTGAAGTTCCCTGAACAAGCCACTAATCCAGGCAGCCTTCCCCCGAACACAAAACAAAGGTGTCTCATTTGTTGAAACTGATTAATACATTTGCTTAGAAAGGTGGCCATCATGAGTGGCTCACTGCGATAAGACTGGGCATGAGTGGTACTTTCACGCTTAGACAATTATGACTGGGGTGCAATGGCAGGACAGTTTCCCTCATCCAAGGGCTGTTTAAATCAGCCAGGGTACCTCTGGTTACTCCATTATTCCCAACTTCACCCCAGATGCCCGCAGGCAATGAATTCTCACCAGTGAGAGATAAACCTCTTGTCCGATTAGCACCAATTCTTTCCTGTAGTAATGTGTAGCCTGTAGCATGTCACGGGCTTACACCTCTCACGGAAGAGTATATCAGAGGACTGCCAACACCTCTACATTACCTGAGGGACACAACTGCCAATTCCAATTAGTCGAGATGAAATGGGGGGGGAAAGTCATTAAAGTCATACGGCTTCTGCTTGCCATGCTTATTCACATTCGTATGCATGAACATCCCGTCGAATGCACTCCCGCCTTTTGAAGGTGGCAGAGGAGTTGAAAAGCCTGCATCAGCGGAGCAATGGCAAAAGTCTCTCAAACCAGCATGTGTGTACACTAATGTCTCTCTCCAGAGACCTGGCTTGGATGGTCCATTAATGCAAAGTTATGGCAGACCATATGGTTGTGCCACCAACACAGGCATTGAATCCCAGTGATTCCTCTGCATTGCAAGGGGCTCACATGAAGCTCTATGAGAAAGTGTTAGTCTCCAAACTGTGACCCAAATCAATGCTGACCAACCAAGGCAGGGGCAGAAAAGCAGCATCGGACTCATCCACGGACACCCCTCGGAAACACATTTATATGTGTGATATGCAAGGTATTAGGAGCAGAAGAACAGTCAGAGGAATGTGAAAATTACCTGCAAGCTGGGCCTGTTTTCATAAAATGTCTTTGAGTAAGACTGCTAATTCAGGATCTGGTATGCCCTGTCTAGATCCTACAACCTTATCCATTATGGGTTAAAATAGTTGAGGTGGCAGTGAGGTACAATGGTGCAGCAGAGCAATACTGTAGAATGATTAAGGCACGGGTTCAGGGTTGCCGTTTGAAATCCCGGGTAGGACACTGCTTTCGTACCTCAAGGCACTTTATACTTTATACCAGGGGTCGGCAACCCTGGTCCTGGAGAGCCGCAGGGTGTGCTGGCTTTCGTCTCCACCTTAAAATAAGCAACCGATTCAGACCCAAGAAACCGGGTGAGGTGAGTTAACTGTGCAATCAACGGCCTTCATTGATCAATTAATGCCAAGTAACAACGAAAGCCAGCACACCCTGCGGCTCTCCAGGGCCAGGGTTGCCGACCCCTGCTTTATACAATCGTATTCATTCTGAATATTTATTATTTTCTGATCAGTGTCATAATTACGAGAATTCTTCCTGGCAAGGGAGAAAATCTCATAATATGCAGAAAGAAAGATCTCGTAATTTTAAGTAAAAGATCCTGAATTATGAGCAGAGTCACACGAGAAATGTGGCCTTGGGAAATAAAGCGTGTGTGAAAGGGACATTGCATGAACTGTACAGGTCAAATAGATAACCAAGCAAAACTGTTTGATTTAATTGCATTCCATTTTCCATCTTGGTTTGAAATATTTGGATATATTAGTATCTCTGAGCAGTAATGATGCCACTGTAGGCCTACACAGTGAACAAATTCATAAACTTGTTGAACTGATCCCATCAGTGAACAAATCAGTCAGTGATTTGAATGTACTGAACTGAACAAAATAATTAGAATCAGCAAATAAATTTATCATTTCCACCACTGCTGGAGGCACTTATCTGTATCTCGTTTTCATAATTACAGTATCCGTTTCTCAATTGCTCTTAAAAGTGCTTTAAAGGATAGAAATCTGGAATGCCTTAGATAAAAAAAAGTGTTGGCAGAGGGGTACAAAATCAAAAAATGGGATGTATAATTATAAGATATACAACATTATGCGCAGGAATACCAGCAAAAGCTTTCCAGCAATAACTCAATAACTAAATGAAGAAAAAGGGTAAATGTTTGCTGAGACATTTGCGCATGAGGAAGTAAGAGTATCCGAGCAGGCTCTTAGGGGAAATGCAGTGCTGTGAGGCAGGTGGCAGGGCAAGCAGGAGAAAGCCAGAAAGCGGTCCAGTCAGTGACACGCGGGGGAATCTGCTTACCGAGGAGACGCGGCAGATGGAGCGCTGTAGAAAGCACTTCCAACACAGCAAAAGAAGAAATAAAATCGCTAAAGAAATCTTCCCTCCATCGACATCAAGCAGTTTGGAGGCAGGAGGATACCCCTGAAGCATATATGTGAAAGTAATGCTATATGAGCTGTCCACAAACACAACACAGATTTCAGTACCAACAGGCTACATTCTCTATATACTTAGTAGATGCCCATTAAAACCACAGAATATTCCATCTACATTTCATTTATTTATATTAACTTGAAGAAATGTAGGTTAAAAACCTGAAGGAGATGACAGAAGTGCCATATTCAAGCTTCCAACCAACAATCAATATAGTAAGACAACCATTACATTATAGTTATACAATTTCAATGAATAATAAAAATAGATTTTATATAATTTTACAAGATAAATTCTACAGTGTAGTTTGTTGTACAGCCTAGTATCATTTATACAGATCTTTAATTAATAGGACAATACTATAAGTCAGGGCTGCCCAACCCTATTCCTGGAGATCATCCAGGAAAGCAACAGGTCTTATTGAAGACGACCTACTCTAATAATGCACCCCCTGATTGGCCCTTTTCTCATTTGGATCATTCAAGATCATCGCTATCAACTTGGTACACATTTCTTGCTAGCCAAAAGAAGCCTCTGCTCAACTTTTGATGCGTTATATTAAGCATGACGTGTAATGTTAAGTACAATAACTGATAGCCACAAACACCCACTTTTCACAGTTCATCCATTTGCTGCCTTGTAATTCCAGTCTTTTCTGGTCTCAAATTTCAAGAGGGATAATCAATCAGCTGGCGGTACGTGGGAGCAGAGTGCTGGAATAATGAGACCTTCCCTGCCACACGTGCTAAGTAAACACACCTGGGTGAGTGACCTGTGTCTCACTGATTAATATTCACCTACCCCGAACACATGTATGAGATTTCTGCTCCCCTGGGAACGATGCAGGGAGTGCGTTTATGAACCCGTTGGAATATGTGATATGATAAATGAAGCATTGCATGAATTTATATGAAATATCCATATTAATTGTTAATGACCAAAGTGGTGTTAAGTTAGGCTACAGGGGCACTCTGTTCCAGTGCGCGGATGGGCCTGGTATTGAACATGGACAGTGTCAGTGCTGAGTGTTTGATTTTTTTTTTATCAAACAAATGCTGGCCTCAAGAAAACAAGTGAAAAACACATTTTAATATGCTAAGGTCATTCAGTGAAACAAAAGATCTCTGCCAAGAGATTTCAGTGTATTTCAATGCATGTTCACAAAGCCACAATTTAATCGGCTGGCTACCAAAATTACAGTGACAAAACTAATTAAAATAATGGATTCCTTGGCTGAACACGCACAAATCTTTGACTATGGCAGTGACATTTTACAGGCCATTAAGGAATGGTTTAATTACAAAGGCCCACTGCGACCCTTGGAGCACAGTAACCACTGTATCTTCACCTAACGGCACACTAATTAAATCAAAATTTGAACGTCCATGCACACATTTCTCCCCTAGCCATCTTGTTAATCAAGGGTTTTCAACTAAAGGGGATTTCATTATGTAATACCATTTCATCTGGTGGCCTGTCCCACCATAAGAAATAACTAAGTATATAAATAATATGATATTAATAATAAAATGAAAAGTAAAATATCACTACTAGATCAGATTAGCCAAATTGTTAATGTTACTTGTCCATGCAGAATGGGTGTTGAATGGGACCGGGGATATATACAGTTTATATGTTCGGGAGCCATTTACTGAAACTTGTCTTTGAAACTTGTGTTATTACCTTCCATAGTGAACACTCATCACTGATGTTTAACAGTCAGGTACATCCAACCAATGACTGCAGGAAATTAAAATGTCAAAAATGGCTGAGGGAGTTGGTCCCCTCAAAGGGCCAAGTTGAAGTATTAATCCGAGAATAGTTTGATCTCACACGGTGAAGCCTGCTAATCTAGGGATTTTCCATTCGAATAGAGTGTATGAATGGAGATATGTGAGGGGAAAGGAGACATTTGATGTCAGGGATATCAACAGGGGACGAAAAGGTTGTATTTGCTGGCTTTGCCAGCTTTAAGCGAACAGTCAGGATATTACTCGCGGATACGCAGGGATTAACGGGCAGGCTGTCATGTGACGGGCGGTGCCGTCGGTGGGCTGCTGGGAACGTGGATCCTCCAAGGTGCACCATATGCCGGGGCCACGCTCCTGCCTGCTCGGTCACTGGCAGACAGGAAGCAGACGGAAGTCTCCGGGCTCCTTCCCAGAGGAGAGCGATTACCGCCGCTGGTAGCAGGACGTACGTTCGCTCAACATTCAACCGCCACAGGCGTGGGACCACCAGCCATGCTATGGGGAGGCACGGGCAACACAGTGACACCACCAGAGCAGGCTCGATTGAGGGGTGGGGGGGGGGAGGACCTCAAAGTAGTGCAACAGGGTGGCGTTGCTTTTCGAGGACAGGGGAGCGGAGAGAAGGAACAGAGGCCCATGCAGAAGAACAGGTGGTGCCGAAATGAGGTGCTTTCACTTACCAACCTCCACAACACTAGCACACTTGGGACCTGTGAAGCCAGAGCGACACTCACATGAGAAGGCCTCGTCAGCCAGCGCCGTAAAACAGGCGGCCCCGTTCGCACATGGGTTGGGCTCGCACTCCTCCCCTGCCAAAGAGAAGAGAGGGTGGGTGAGAAGGGGACTTCACCGCACCCCGATGCTAGACATAAACACACAGCAGAGGTGCAGTCAATGCTGGACTCCTGAGAGCCACAGATCTCCATCGACTCAACAGCTCTATATCTGTGACTCATTTACCCGCATTTTCATTAGTGTGAGGCAACGAGATGAAACCACAATGGAGCCACACATCCTTCGATATGAAAAAGGAGCCACATTCCGTTATTTTCCTACAAAATACCAGCAAACTATAGAAAGGCAGCACATCAGGGTTTTCAAAATCCGTGTGCGACGATTGAAAATGGAATACTGCCCATGACATCAGCAATTCAGTCATGCATTCATACTGTACTCATCAAGATCTGTATATAAAATAAGTATTATCACAGAGGCATGATGCCATATGCCATGCACTCTCCCATGACGCCTCTCCACCAGTAGTCACACAGACACATGACCCTTACACAACAGGCTGTTAAGGACTCCATCTATTCAGTGGCCATTAGTTATTAAATAATCAAGAATCAATCCATCCATGCAATCAATAGTGACCAATTAGTAATTAGGGAATTAAGACCCGAGTTGAACCAATGAATTTGCCTCCAGTGGAAAAGACTGCTTTAGTACTTTAGTACCATTTTCCAATCAAGTAAGGTTGTAGATTCTTTTGACCAGCATAATTGCTCCTCATTTATCATGTCCCAATGGAAATAAATGGACAAAATGTAACCATTAGTGGAACCCAACCAATGTGTTGTTGTTTTCTTTACTAAGTGAATATAATTTAAAATGGAACACTCAAAATGTCTGTAAGACTTCAGCTGTCAGCACTGAAGCTGCATGTTGTTCTCATTGCTCGTGAACTATAACATACACTCAGTGAGCACTTTATTATGTACTTATTAGACTTATTTTTTGGACTTATCCCCATCAACAGGATTGACGCATTGTGTCTTCAGAGATGCTCTTCTGCATACCACTGTTGTAATGTGTGGTTATTTGCGTTCCTGTCAGCTTTGATCATTCTGGCCCTTCTCCACTGACCTCTCTCATTAGCAAGGCGTCTCTGCTCACAGAACTGCTGCTTGTGGATGTTTTCTGTTTTTCACACCATTCTCTGCAAATTCTACAAACTGTGTGAAAATCCCAGGAGATCAGCAGTTTCTGAGATATTCAAACCAGCCTCCCTGGCACCAATAATCATTCCACAGTTAAAGTCACTTAGATCACATTTCTTTCTGACATTTGGTCAGAAAAACAGCTGAACCTCTTGACCATGTCTGCATGTTTTTATGCATTTAGTTGCTGGCAAATGATTGCCCGATTTGAATATTTGCATTAACAAGCTGGCACGCAGGCCTAATAAAGTGCTCAGTGAAAACTGGACTTTAAATTGAGTACTCAGTTTCACTGCAGATTAAGATTAATGCACGTGCTCTGCCCATCTGAGAGTCATATTCCCAACCCCACAGTCAAGTGTTTTCGGTCACAATATTTTGTTTTTATAATCATTTTATCAAGCCTGTCGCCAAATTTCTTCCAAATCCATCCTGTCACACAGAACAGTATGAACAGACGGACAGTTGAACCAACACAAGGATCAGCGTTCAATAGCTGGGGATATTATAAAGGGCTTCAGGACAGTGAACGATCCAGCCCAGATGGCAGACGGATAAAGAAAAGGCCACCAGACGACAGGAAAACAAGGCCACCTGCAATCGACCACATGCTCACCCCCCCCCCCCTTTACTGCATATCTTTCTCCCACTTCATCTTTTGTATGAGTTCATTACAGATGAGTTTGTTTACTGATGGAACGCCCTCTGTTTTAAACCATCCGTTGACGTATCAAGGTAAAGCTCATTTTATGTCATGATGTATGGATTTTACATTCCATCCCAACCCTAGAGCAGGGTGGTCAAACTCAAGTTCTGGAGGGCTATAGTGTCTGCAGGTATTTGTATAGGCAATTAAGACCTTGAGAGCAAGGAGAATTGAAAATAATTGCTCAAGCTGAAACACCAAATTTGAGATCTCCTGGATTTCAGAACAGAGCATGTGTGTACATGGTTTCAATTGGATTAAGGTTTTTTTTGGTTTGTTGTACTTCTACAAACTGACAATATTATGTTCAGACTTGTTTACATCTGACCAGCGCACCAGATTAAACTAAATTTTTATTTGCACTGTCAAAATTATAATGGGTTATATGCAATACTACAGTGTCCGGACGACCTAAGCATACGTGTTCTTAAAGGAAAGGGGACATACTTAATCCCCAAACATGCATCAGTGCTCTCTTTCCTTGGGTAAGCCTATTGTTTGGCCTACAGTATAGCTCTGACTGTTTTGTCTTATTTCTGCCTCATAATGGCTTCCTTGACTGTCATTGGCAGAACTCTGGTCCTCATGTTGACAATGCCAAAAACAGACTCCAAAGGCAAACAAAAGCCTAGAAACAAGACTAGATACTAGTAGTTGCACTGACTAATGGTATATTGTGTTTTTGGAATGCAGGATAGTTCAAAACCTGCGTTTACACAAATGCACTTGCGTTCTGATGAACATAGGCTTACTATTTCTGTCATAAAAAGGCCACAATAATAACAATAAATTGATAGCATGCCCTCGCTCAGACAGAAAATAATCAGCGATACAACTTTAAAAGGCCAACAATGACAAACACAAATAACCTGTCATCGTACAAGACAGCACCTGATCACATTATGATTATCGCAACATTGCTACAGAGGGCATGAAATAAAATAGCTTTTTAATACTAGCTTAGCCTACCATTGACAGCTTGTTGTGGAGGAGGTCATCTGCAATGCACATTTTACAGAGGACAACCTTCACGATGTGCTGGAGTATAGAGCCGAAAGAACAGAAACTATGCCACTGTCCCAATACTTACAAGCTGCACTGTATATACACACACACACCTTTGTCTCCCTGGTTTTTAATATAGACGCTGACGCAAGCAGCATACTGTAGCATGCCGTTTGAGTTCCCCCATGGCTGGCTCTAAACTAGGCCAGCAGCAGTAACACTCATAGGATGAGCAGACACAGGTCACGATAACACAAATTAACAAAACAGGAAACCCAAAACTACACAGGCCAATCTCGATCCAACCACCTTCTTCTGCAGTGGAAAAGGGCTGTTATTAAACCAACTGGCTTCCAGTTACATAGGAAAAGGGGTCGTTTTTATATCACATTTTTATGTGAACTGTGTGTTCATTTAACTTGGTCACTTGGTTTAACAGGAAAGAGTAATTGTTTTTATTTGAGCTGCTAGTGATTTTTATGGTTCCATGGGCAAGGAAAATAATACTTTATCCATACTATAGCTTCAGTTCAAATACATGCCCAAGCATTAGGATTTTTAGCTTACCATTTTAGCTGCATTGAATTGACATTTAGTCTTATTTAGTGTATTTTATTTCCAAAACTGGAAAATAAAGCTTTTGAATTTGACAAAGGTACAGGATATAAATGAGCCAGGCTGCTTCCAGGACTGCAATGGGAAATGGGTATTAGAGGTCTCAACACTGAGAATTTTGACTCACTCTTGCAAACCCCCACACAATACACGAAAAATGGTAAATACATACTGTACAAAGGTAATTATAGGCTTCCAGGTATGGAGGAAAACAAAGATACTGTACAAAGCCAGGGCAGTAGACATTTTACATTGAGGGTTCAGTCACTGCATTACTGAACCTATGATTTCCCAAACTGGAACTACTTTATGTAAATAGCCACAAGACTCTTTGCTGGACCAATACAGCCCCTGGGCAGATTTTGTCTCTGATGACCATATCTGCTTTTGCAGAAATTCTCAGTGCTAATGGCACTGTCAAGAAGAGGAAAGCCATTTGAAAACACCGAAACAGGTTCTGCATCTAGGCCTGTTCCCATAGGAGAGCGAACAATGGGCCTCATTTATCAATATTTCTGTAAATCTGTGTGTAAATGAATGTACAATCGGAAACAAAGAAATGCCACCGGATTTATCAAACGCACGTATGCACACCTTTTTTGTACTCATTAAGCTCTGTCATGTGTCCACAAGCGTTTGGCCCAGTTATGTTCGAAGGAGGAATGCATTGACCACATAGTAGGAGAGGCGTTGCTGTTTGGAATCCCCCAGTTGTACAGCAATGACAGGTGACAGCAATAGCATACGCTTTCCCTGTCCTTGCACAGAGCCAGAAGGATGCGTCACAAGCCTCAAACAAAGTGCGCCATGCACCAAATCTAATGTAAAGAAAGGTGAACCATAGCAACGCAACGTAATGCTGTGTTCACATTGTATTGGAATGACCAAAATTTCCACAGTCTGACTAGGAAAAACGGTTCACGTCAACCTCTGAGTTGTAATTCCATGTAGGAAATATGGGAACTTTCAGATATCTCTGACCTGTCGGTAAAACATATACATAAGTCACATGAATACAGCAAGAGAAATGCCTTCCATGACCAATTTAGCAACATTTCACGTTAACAAAATAATAATATAATTTTATATTTGCACTAGTTTGTCTCCACACATTGTTTATGATTACAGTAATTGCAGGGTTAGAACTAGCTGAAAAACTGCAACAGATACCATATGCTACATGTTTAACCAGATCAGGCATATCATTATTTCCCCATTGTGTGTCTGTGTTCATTGATGCCGACACACAACTGTTTTGGGACCCAATCAAATCCACCCCAACCAATGTGTAAGGTAGGAACACTACCCACTTCCCTTTGCTCTACTTTCTCCCATGTGATGTGAACACAGCAAGCTATGACTCCTATTTATAGCAAACCTCGTTTATGTGTGAATATTTATTCAACTCCAATTAAGCAACCTAATCAGGATTACGTCAATGTTTAATGTTGTTATTGTTATATGATATGAACAATTAAAATATTATGAATTTCTTTAATTTTGCCACTCCTTTTTTTATCAAAATAAAATATGAATTGAATAATAACAGCATTAGAGCACTGTTAAATGCAGTGGATAACACTGCCGGCTCACAGAAAGTGTCCTGAGTTTGAATCCCTGCCGGGACCTGTCTGTGGAGCTTGCATTTTGCCATGTTTGCACTTTGCTACACTTCCGTCTCCAATACAATTTACAAATTGATGGTAAAAGCACACATCAACCAAACAGCATCAGGTCCCAGCTGCACCTACCCGATTCAGCCATGCCCACACTGAGATGAGCAGGATCTATCTTAGGCAGGGCTGCAGTCGTACTGCTGGGAAAAGCTGGCATTCGACAGAACCTGGGCCTTATATCGCGTTTGGATTTTCCTCAGAAATATAAGGGATAAGGAATGCTGGTGTGACAGTGGGGCCAGCTTTATAGAGGACATCCAATGTGCGCTGTCTGCGATTGCAGGACACCCCAGGGTTCGGATGACAGAATGATCGCTCTACGGCTCGCTGGCTGCAAATGGCCACATCGGAGATTGAGATGATGTATGACCCAATTTGGCATCCAATTAGAAGTGATGCGGATTACAGAAAAAGAAGTCTGCGTTTGCTTTAGGGACTGTAGCACATTTGATGCTCAGCTCTTTTAGTTTGACCTTTAAGCTCTGGCGATGTACGAAACACAAAAAAGGCACCCATTCTTTATGTAAGGGGGAGAACAGCATCCATGTCAGACCGGTTGTGAGCTGATACTGTTCACTCTGCAAATCCTCTAAACATTCCCCTGAACAAAAGCTCAGGCACCTTGCTTGCTGGGTGTCTGGCTCATTTATACGCCTGTCTGCGCTGTGAAGACTGCGTGGCTTTAAATGAAAAGGAAGTGGTTCAAAACAGAGCTGACCCATGTGATTCGCTGCGGCCTTTGCAGGGAAATGTTTCATGAGGCGCATATTATTGACAAAGGGCTGCCACACTCGGAGGGCTGTTCTCAATGTTCAATGATTAACGAGGACAGATGATCTAGACGCAGGCCTGGGTTCAATCAATGTTTGACTGGGTCCAATCAAAATGCGTTTAATCTTGACTTACAAATAAAGACAAGTGCTTGATTTTTAGATCACAGTCTGCATGTTAATTTTGTTTAATTTGGTGAACTGTGTTGAAATTTATTTCCCCCCCCCAATTTATAACACTTGAAAGTCAAATGTTAGAACAAACATCAATTACATCCAGGGACCGAAATGGTTGTGGGTGTTCTCAAGCATGACAGTTATCATTCTCAATGTATGCAGGCCAATATCATTTCACATCTTTTCCAGACCCTTTCCCATTCATTAAAGGCTCTCTCTGCCAATGTGTGTTCTTCTCCTCCCATCCTGCTGCTTCCCTGATTAATGTCTCAGATCCAGCCTTCCATATAAATATAAATCCATATGTTACTGTGTTCTACAGTATCCTAGAAATTAGGGGTATGTCACGTTTGATACATATGAATTATTACCACATAAATATACACTCGCTGTGCACTGTATTAGGAACACCGGTACATGTACTTATTCATGCGATTATCTAATCAGTCAATCGTGTGGCAGCAGTACAATGCATAAAATCATGCAGATACAGGTCAGGAGCTTCAGTTAATGTTCACATCAGATGTATTTGTTGATGAATCTTATTTAACATACCAGTGACTGCTGCATCTGTAACTCTATTGCTATTGACCGTACCTGCAGCAGAAATTCACATGCCATCAACCCCATCTTATGACCATCACTGGATGCTGGTCTCTGTCGACAGGGAAACGTTCACTCTCTGCACACTTCCAGCAACCATCACAAGCTATGGCTGTGCTGTGTTTCTAATGCTGTTATCTCACAGGGTCGCAGGAGGATATGCAGTAAGAACACCACTGGATCTTTAACCTTTTAATATTGGGACCCTGGGAAAATGTATTTTTAATATTGGGGCCTCATAAATCGCGTGCCTTTCAGGGATGCATGAAATGCACATACTCGCATAGCATAGTGGACTACACTCAGTCCATGCACTCCCACAACCTATTCTGGGTCCAAACCCATAGTTAAAGAAACACTGAACACAGGAGGATCCACGTGTGTCCAACATGTTCAGATGGTTCCTTTGGCATAAGAATTGCTCACATTTACGTCACATTTACATACTACACTGGTCTCTCTCCAAATCAGACACAATATCTACACAAACCTAGACTTAGCCAGAACAAAAAGGGGTCTGTCACTCTAGATATAATTAATCTAATCAGAGATAGGAAAAGGGTGAAGGAAAGGGTCAAGTCCTACCCAAAGGACGAGACAAAATGTTTCACTCGATTCACTTGCCCTTCATTTCAATAAAATAGTTTTGTGACATTTTGTATGCTCTTTATGAAATTAGGTCACTGTGCATGCAGAAACCAATGTGGTAATGCTGGCTTGGTGGTTTTATGGAGTAAAAAACCCTGGCCTGTCCAGTGTTAACACATGCACACAAACACATAGGCACACATACGCCCACACGCACACACACACACACACACACACATGGACTGATACACAGACACACACACACGCTCAGATGAACAAGCACACACACACACACACACACACACCCATCCTGCACATTTCTGTCCATCTATGAGGGTATAGCATGACAAATGATATCAGCAGCCCCAGTTAGCAAGGACATTGTCCAAAGGCAGACATTTCCTAAGTGGCAGAATTGTGCTGTCATTGAGTCTGGGTGCTTTTGGCTTGGGGATGTATTGTAAGTTATTGCACTTATTTACAGAGCAGTTTGCAGTTAATAATTCATCAGCAGACCCTTTTGTTTCAGCACAGATGCACTACCAGGACAAAATATAGTAATTTGTGTTTCCTCACAACAACAATGTCGGGATAGATATGCATTTAAACAAAAGGGGAAAATGTCGAGATAAAAACATGCACATTTATAATCCACATGCATCTTTTATTTGTCTGGAAACAATGACCTTGAAAAATAGCACAATACTGCATCTCTCTACTATTTGAGTACAACCATATACTTCTATGATTTTGTAGTACTGCTAAACACATGTTTGCAATACACATTTCTATATTCTGAACAATACCTCACTAGTCCAGCCGGTTAATTGGCCCATTTGTAGAATGGACCGTATAATATCTTTAGCAAAGAAAAGCACAGTCCATTAATTAAGTCCACCCCAAAACATTAATCACAAGAGAATATATTATACATTAAGAAATTAATTTCTCTTCATTATGATTAATTTCTGTTCTCAGAAATGGATTTGCTCACACACAATTCTGGGAACACAAGCAAGAGGCCTGCAGAAAAATGGTTGGCTACCTGATTAATGAAGTAGATATTCTAAATGAATCAAATGCAATCATACTGAATGTAAATACTGACTGGGAATGGCAGTGGGGTTCACATGGGAGTCACATTCAGAGGCATTAACAAGATGATATTTTGCAGTACAACTGTGGATGTTTCTGGTCTTTATCCTACAACAAGACAATGATCCCAAACATCAGTCACTCAATCTCACTTGAGCATGCTTTCCATATGATAAAGAGAAGACTTAAGGCAATTCGCTACTGAAACGTTACAGGCTTGGCAGAGTATCAGCAAAGACTGATGCCAAAGCAATCATTGCATGCAGGGATATGTGACAAAGTACAAAACATGACTAAATGACTTACATAACATATACACACTCAATGAGCACTTATTAGGTATTTGTTAGACTTATTCTTAATAGACTTATTGGTCTTCTGCTGCTGTAGCCTATCCACTTAGAGGTGTTCTGTGCTCTGAGATGCTCTTCTGCATACCACTGTTGTAATGTGTGGTTATTTGCGCTACTCTCAACTTCCTGCCAGCTTCAACCAGTCTGGCCCTTCTACTCTGACCTCCCTCATTAACAACGCGGTTCTATCCACAGAATTGCTCCTCACTGGATTTTTTTGTTTGTTTTTCTCACCATTTTCAGCAAACTCTAGAGACTGTTGTATGTGAAAATCCCAGGAGATCAGCAGTTTCTGAGATACTCACACCACCCTGTCTGGCATCAACATTTCAAGGTCAAAGTCATTTCAATTATATTTCTTCCCCATTCTGACATTTGGACTGAAAAACAGCTGTATGCTTTTATATGTTTAGTTCCTGCCACATGATTGGCGGATTAAATGTTTGCATTAACAAATTGAGCATATATCATAACATATAATATGTCCCAAATATAACTATGGTACCTTGAAATGTGGGGAACTATCTGTAAAAGTGTTGTAGTTTCTACATGGTGAAACCAAAGTGTTGAAAAATATCCTTTACTAAAAGGTGAGAATGTGCACTGTAACATGTGGTGGAGTACAGTGCCAGCCAATTCAAGAGATGATTTATCCTAAGACATATGGAGCTCATGGTGTATTAGTGTATAATGACAAGAGTTGTTTGTCTATAATATTTGCTCTTGAGTGAATAGCATGTTGAGTATGAGTCTGAATAATGGCAATGGTGCTTTCACCTCACAGCCACTGGAAATGCTTGAAAAACCAGGAATAATCTGTAAATATGGTCACGATAAAGCATACGTATACCTAAGCAAGGCTATGGTGAAGGGACAGACGGACAGATGGACAATTGAACAACATTGTTCCAAGGACCACCTGGAAGAGCATCCAGAGACATACACAGTACATTGCACATATATGAAAACCAAAACATTTCCAAAATGTGAAATAAAACATTCCAATTTGAAGGTGAATGCATATTGACCTTCTCTTGCCAGCACATGCGTTGGTTTACTTGACCATTTCCGCAAGTCAAGTCCGCAGTCTGAGACTGCAAAAACGAACACACACCAGTGGAGGCCCTCACAGGGACACAAATGGAGAATGTCACGCGGCGAAGGTGCTGGTGTGCTGGTTATTCTCAGAAAAAAATGATTAAATATATTTCACAATGATCCCTTATAAAAGCCGTTTTCCCCCCTAACACTTAAACTGAACCCAAGGAAATGTATTTATTTTCATTCACCAATGATACAATGTGTCAATGGCTCTATTGCATCTGATCAGTGAATGTGAGGCCCACACAGTCATAAACTTTTCCTGGGTTTTCATTTTCTCTTGGAGCGCTCCGTGGTCCTTGTTAAATGGATTGGATTACGACTGCTGGCAGAAAGAGCCCATGCTGCTCTATGCCTTATTCACCTTCCCACAGAAAATGGTGTTTGTCACTGAGCAAATTGAAGTCAGCCAAAGCCTACGGCCAGGAGTGAACGTCATTATCTGCACTTCTGCAGCTCTGTGAAGGGCAGCATTGGAGCTGTGACATAACACAAAGTCCTGTGAAGGCCTTGCTGGGGGCGCGGAGGGGGCAGACGTATAGTCCAGCTGGTCCATTAAGCAAAGGACATGCACAGTGTGCCAATGCGCACAGTTGTAGGGTAATAAAATGTAATCCAAACAGAGGGGGGAAAAAACTGCCCACCCAGTTTCAGTGCTTCCAGTGATTTACTTACAAATTAACATTTATATCCACAGCAGATCCATTTAAATAGACACTAGTACTGCATATTAGCTGGATATTAAGTAGTCCAATTATGTAATTGTTTCATGAAAGTTTTGTTAAAAAAAAAGTTTTGCATTATGTTCAATCCAACTGAAGGGCATATTTGCAAAAGTTAGGCACTAATTAGCATTTGGAATTCAAAAGAACATCATCTCCACATGTTTTCAGTTTAACCGGGTATTTACTATTGCTAATTATGTAAATTTACACAGCTGCACCTTTCTCTTTTGAATTACTTTTGAGTGTATCAGAAAGCAATTTATCAAGAAGTGTGAGAGGAAGTGTACGTTTTCCAAAGAGGAATGACAAGTCTCGGTAGAGGAGAACAACAATAAAGCAATTTCGCTGAATTACACTAATGCAGTTTCATTTGTGCTAAAATGGGAAGAAAAAAAGGCATTGATGGTATGACATGGTAGCCAATGTCTTCCTATCATTGTTTCTTCAAGCATATATGAATGTTCTGCACACTAGCATGCTGCTGATTACTCCTTCTAACACTGAAAAATGCTTGAATGAAATTTACATCTGCTTTCTCCAGAAATGAAATAATGGATACGGTCAGTTTGGTTGCAAAAGTTGCCAACCTTGATAAATCCTATCTAATGGCTCATGTACATAATTTAAATTCTCTCCTCCTATGTTTGGTACTCCTCAATGTACACATGCATTATACCTGTGCAAAAATGACCATTTCATCCATTTAACTACCCTCAAAGGTATTTATGCCACTTTGGAGCTCTGTGATGCGTGGACCTTTATCAGTCTGCATTCCACTAACACTAGCACACAGACTGTTATTCACAGAGGCCATTATAGCTGAATTTCTTTCTGAAGCAAGGGAAAATCAAGCGCCTTGTTGAGGGGTACACTGTGATCTGACCCTGCAACCTCCAAAGTTAATAACCACTGCACTACACTTTCAAAAAAGAATGGTCGGCGTTTATTGTCTTACTTAGGAAATTTAACTAAATACAGAAGTTGATTAAATTCAGATCAGGGGTGGAAAAACAACAGCAATGTGCCATGACCTCCCTGGTGAAATAATTGGCTCCAGATGATGGAAAGGTTGCATGCTAAATGTCCCATTGTGATCTGTCCACCTGTAAACACTGACCTAAGGACATAACTCCACACAACACATGAAAACTTAACTTTTCATTTTGACCTGTCCTATCAGCAGGAACATTGCTGATTCAGTAGTTAATTTCAGACAAAATTAACTGAATGTAGTTCTGAAAATGAAATTGAGAAACAGAAGCGAAAATGTGTACACATAAGCAATGCAATACAGAAATTGAGAACACTGTTTTAAATTACCAAAACATGAATAAAAGGAAATATAAAATAGCTATATTTAAGCAATAACTCTCAACAGGCAGTGGTTTTATTGCAGCTAAGGGGCATTGTTCGGCCCGAAGCACAGCAGAGGGTCACAACCCCCATAGCTGTGATAAAATGTCTACATACCATGTCTTGGAGTGAGTTATTGCTTTTATAAAACAGTGACCAAACGTAATAATAATATCGATATTATAGAGACAATCCAATTGAAACCATTTTTTATTAACAATTTCATTACAATAATATACAAGAAAGTAGTTACAAGTAAGTAGTGGCAGGTGGTTGCTATGCAACGTTAGTAAACTAACATTGTTCTGCCAAACTCGCTAGCTAGTTAATTTTCAAGCTATCGTGAGTGAGCAAACAAGAGATGTTTCTGTACATTCCCACTGCAAACACCATCCAACATTAGTGGGAGCATGGGCATTTATAAATGGTTATATGGGCATTTATAAATGGTTCATAAGAACATTTTAGGACATGATTGTAAGCTCACATTTAGGATGAATTCCAAAATGAGGCCCCGTATTTCTTGCTGTGCGTTTGTGGATCTTGAGAAAGTTAAACCGTGTGGAAGTTTTAGGAGAATGCTTTGAAACACATTCCTCCATGCTAACATAGACAGTTTAAGCAAAGCAGTAAATTATATGGATTTTACCAGGTATCTGTCACATGACAGGCAACTCCACCGTATCAGGGAAAGTCATGACATCATTCTCTTTCATGTTCATGTTTTAGACTGCTTTAGTCATCTTGAAATGACTGGATGAGAGGTCAAAGAGGTCACCTGCGGTTTCCTAAAGATTACCTGCACTAGATAGGACAATTTATATAAATTGACATGGTATTCCCTTTGTTTCCTATTCACTGGTCTCAAACAGATACAGCTTCTGAAGAAAGCCCCGAGGAAATGTATAACCAAATATCTCATGACACAATAGCTCAACACAATTTAACTACCTTTGAAATTATCCTTCAATGCTCGACAGGCTCCTTGAGGGAACAGTGGGGTTTTTAGATCGATGAGATATGTGCGCTTACAACTATAATGCAGTCAGAGGCATGTGCAAATAAAAATGAATAATTAATCGCATCACACAAAGGCACAATGCAAGTTAACAAGGGCTTGGGTGGGAATGTGTCTGAAGTGAAAAGGACAGATACAATTAAATGTAATTTAATGAATTTTCACACCGTTGCGAACTGAGTCGGCCTGTGCAATGTAGTTTTTACGGCGACAGGGGGATTTCTAGCTCCTGAGTCTTCATCCTGTCATCGGACCACACCCCCACCCCCTAATTTTTAACCTGTATCCAGAGAAGTGGTCGCCAAACAGGCACTACAATGGTTTTAAATAGTGTGTGGTTATGGAGTTTACACTGAGCCAACTGTTGCCTCAGTCATTTTATACCTTGCTTAAAACCTGCTAATGCGAAGACAAAAGGAGCCCTTGATCCGCTCTGCCGAAATTAAGAGCGAATATATTTGTAGCATGATACAAAGTGCAAAGTGGCTCTGGACCCACGAACAGGTTGCCTGTGATAAGAAAATAGGCAACTAACCCTGACGCACAACCAACACATTTATTGGGGAAAGAATAATCACATTTTCTTCAATGTGTAAAATATGCAAAACAGGAGACAGAATGCATGCACTTCAGAAGTCAGGAGGTGATCTCAAAGAAGTCCTTCAAGAGTGCCGAATCAAATTCTCCCCTGCAACATTCCCCCCCTCCAATTAACATACTGGTGCAAGAGGCTGCAAGTCATACTCTTTGAATGAGCAGACCTACTGCACAACACGATAAGAACATTTCACTCTATTATTTTCACTGATTGGATTTTGAAGGGAGCACAAAGCATTATGGGTTAGTTTGATTATTTCTGTGCAAACTCTCCAGTCAAACAAGTGAGCAGTTTTAATTACACGGCCTGTACATTTGCAAGCACATATTATTACTCATGAATCCCATCTGTGTTTAACATGTTACATCTAAACACACAGAATCCAAGAATGACTGCAGTAATTAGATGATTATATTTTACACATAATAATAGTAATGGATTTTATTCATCTAATTGGCTTGCAGGATTTGCATTTACATTAATATTTAGGTTAATCAAAAAACAAAACAAAAAAAAACAATGATGGAATTCAATGGTGAGAATTGAAAAACTCGGGGTGTTGGGTGACAAATCTAACTAAATCTATAAATGACCACAAGGCATCAGCCAACACATTCTCAGAGCCTTTTCTCTGTCGAATGTCTAAGTAGTAAAGTAATAATACCACAGTTAGAGTAATTCAACTGGTGATGCATCTCGTGCTCATCTTCTTGCAGCAACACTGCTTCGACAGCACTGGTACTCGTATCTACCTCCAACTTAAAAGACAGCGCAAAAACCAGGAGCAGCGAGCACAGGAGCGATACACAGGAAGGCCTTATTTGTTTCAAAAGCCTGTTGGCAAAGATTCATAAGATGGACTAAGGTGGCTGGTAAGGGGAGCAACTACAGAAGATAAATTTGCTTGTAACTGTGTATACCACATCAATGGCTGTTCCCAGACCAGCATTGTCCAATATTGTGGCTGTGGCTCGATTGTGTTTCTAAGTGCAGCAAGTACAGCCACAATAATCTGTATCCACTCAAAAACAGAAAATCTTTTCAGTGAGGAAAAACTTCCACTGTGTTTGAGCTTCTGTAACTTTGTTTTAGTAATATTTAGATGGGTCTGACTCTTTGGAAAACAAATCCCAAAGGGATTCCCTTTCAGAAGAGACCAAGTCTGTAGTCAAAAGGGTTGAAGAATAACCGTTTTATTTTTGGTATGTCATTTCTAAGCAGAAAAGGGGCAATATTTCAGGGGTTAAAGACATTTTCCTTGCTTAGTGGATGTGTTAGTGTATCCACAGGCTTCTGTGTTAAGTAGCTCTTAAAAGACACCATGTTTTGGTCCAAGGTACAACTGAAGTTCTTATGTTTAGCTGTAAATGACTGGGACAGCTGGAATGTTGGTCTCCTGTGGTTCATTCTGGCAGCTTGAAAGATGCCTAGAGTCACTCCGAAGGCACACTCTGTTTTCTTCTTTCCTTATCACAGAGCAACAGAGCTGTTGATTGCACTTGCCAGTGAAGTGACTGAATGAGATATCCTGCTTATTCACTTTGCTGCCAAATACAAATGAGGGCTGAGTAAGTGAGGTCCACCATGAAATGTCTAAAGGTTTCAGTGTGTGCTAGGAAGTGTATGCTGCATTTACAGTTACTGTCAACCTCCTCCAATTAATTCAAGTTTGAGTGAAATGTTCAGTCAGGTTGCACGGGATTACAGAAGGTCTAAGTTATAGATATTATCATATTTACAATGGGAGGTAACCAGATACAGTATGGCCAATCTTCAACTACTGTTATATAACTGCTTCACGTCTCTGGTACCGACTATTGTATTGCAATTCCTGGTTTTTGATTTCTGGTTAGCGATTTGGCTTGGTTGTTGGTATCAGAAAATTTCTCCACCATGTGTGTTTTTGTATGTCCCTGTAAATAGCCAGTTTGTAAATAAATCCACACTTTTGGTATATATGGGGCATAATCATGATATAACCTGGGTGTATGCCTATTGTAACTTAAACATATCCAAAGTAGAGGGTCGGGTGAAATTTCTGACATTGTGGTTTATGAAATGTGGCAAAAATGGCCAAATTGAATTTCCCATGGGTCATATCTCAGTTAATGTTATTAGTATCATGTTTACCTTTAGTCTATGAGAAAGTGAGTTCAGTTAACTCTCATTTACAAATAAAATGACATTAAAAATGTGTACTTTTGTAGATATGACCCCTAAAAATTTGTCCCCAGTGAAAAACAAGAGCATTTTTAGGGCCAAATATCTCCTAAGCAAAAGTAGATGCATGTTTGCTGAGGCTAAATATCAATTATTCATACAGAATTACCTCTAGATGCACATTAGGGCTTTTCCTTACAAAGTTATGGACCTGTAAAAATGTTGTGCCGCGATGCATTCTTCATTGCAAAACTCGGCTCTACTGGCAAAACAAAAGTATGAAACTCAGATTTTCAGTTCTAGATCTCATTATTAACTCACAGAAAATGAAAAAAATCTAAGAGGTGCTGTGGTACAACCTCCTGGGCATGGAATGGCTCATCAATTATCCTGTAATTGGTGAAAGTGTTTTGCATCTAATCATGCTAACCTATGTACAGTCCAACAAAGGAGTGTTGCAAAACAGTACAAGACTTGCTCAGTATTGTACTGTTCACGTGCTTATACAGTGGGCTCCAGAATTATTGGCCCCCCTAAAACAAATTTTGAAAAAAAGGCTGCATATAATAAACAACATGGATAATGATCTATATTTTATGTTCTAACATACAGGAAAACTATATACTTTGAATACATTTCAATACTTCAATACATTCACTGTCATGTTTGAATGGTTTTTTTTTTATTGAGTGATCTCAGGTGCAAAAATGTGTCAATACAATTAGACTTTAATTTCCTTAATATGGTAATTTACTATCACACGTTGGGTAATGGGTACAAAAAGTAGTGGGGGGTCCCGATGCCTTTATGAAACCGAAATATTCAGTTTCATAAATCAGAATATTTAAGGAATATTTAAGGTTATTAAGGTTAATCTACATGGGTGATTGCCATTTCCTACTCATCATTACAGTTATAGACAAAGCACATCACAAACTGTGCTGTAAGTCTCTTTCATCATCAACTCAACACAAAACTTTGTTGGACAGTTTGCTAACTTGCTTTACACCACAAATAGACAAATTAGCCTGTCAGCAAAACAATGGTGCCATCTTGGAACATCAGCACAATTAAACAGCTTCAACAAAGACTCTTCACTCACAAGACAAGAGCGCTGACAGCATTTCACTAAAGCATTAGGGGATAATGAATCCCTAATTACGGTTTCTGAAATCCTATATGAGGACAATAGATGGACTGCATGGATTTAACATCTTGGAAATTTCCTCAAGATAACAAATCACTTCAGACTGGCCCCTATTGCCTTTAAGATAAATGGCAATAAATAATTTCCACATGAAGCAATGTTATTTTGATTGTGAATCTTACAATTTTATTCCAAATAAGAAATGTGTATGTGCTTTAAATACAGTTGTATGTATATTTTGTTGATTTAACCTAATTTTCACATTGTCAACAGGAACATTACGTTGAGCTGTGATTGGGAAAAAAATAGACATGTGACGAATGGCTGGGAGGTATGTGTGAGTGACTGGACGTGTCAGCTGCTTTCCTCTTATCTCTCATCGCACTGAAGCGATCGAGGGATGGGGTGAGAAACCCTGTCAGCACTGAGCACTGCGCTTTCATTTCCCAATCCTCCAGGGAGGGTCAGCCATCGTTTTAGGCGGGGAGGAAAACGGATAAAAGTGGGGAGATCGAGGAACCACTGACCACAATTGTGGCAGGGAGACTGCATGGCGGAGCCGCCATTTACATTTACACCAACTTTACTAGCTGTTCGGTCATTGGGTATTTACAGTACACAAAGCAGCATTCGAATTTTCGATGAGCATACAATGTTTCTGCATGACACAGGTATGTGGCTTCTCTCCCAAAGTAAAGGCCTTAGAAGCACACTACAGTTATTATTCATTCTGCAGCTTCTGACTGCTTTTTGTTCTTCTTATTGCTTCATAATGGCTTATTTCACTGTCATTGGCACAACTATGGGCCTCATGTTGAAAAGCACCAATAACAGACCCAAAGGCAAACAAAAGCCTAGAATTGATGAAAAAGCTTGTGAAAAGGCATCAGAGAAGCCAATTGTCCAATTCATTTTGGTCCCCTTAAACTTTTTTTGGGGGGGGAGTGTGAGGGGGGGGGGGGGCTATGTATAAAAAGGGGTGTGATTCCTACACACATTACCTGATATGGATGCACTGCACTTTAACAATCTGCACTGCACTTTAACCTCACATTGTCTCATTTCAAATCCAAAGTGCTGGACTACAAAGCCAAAAGAACAGAAATTGTTCCAACAGTCCAAAAAAATACGGACTGTACTGTATAAACACGTATGCAGTCAGGTCCAGAATTATTAGCACCCTTGATAGATATGCACAAAACATACTGTCATTGACAAACTTTATTTTCCAACATGTGTGGTGTGCTTTATTAATGATTTTGATGGGATTTAAGTCTGGAGACTGAGATGGCCACTGCTGTTGTTTCAACGTTGTTTCTATGTGGATAATCTTGTATGTTTGGAATCATGGGATCAATTATTATCATAATTATGTAGGTCAACATTAAAACTGCACTGGGGGCAACAGCTTCCGGACACACTAAATGTAGAGTCTTAAACTCGGATTGCTATTCCTTTTATTTAGATATAAAGTAACTCACAGTCATAAGACAATACTAAATTTACCTGCCTTGCATATTTTATCTAAAAATTGCCACATAAGTTGTACTGTGAAAACATCCCTGCCATCTGCCTGACTTACAAAGCAGGATGGCTATGTTGTATACCACACCCACGCCAAGGAGTAGTGCAATTGCACCTGTATGTGAGACTTCTCTATCATAGAGAATAGAGTACTGTATGTGATTTCCTGCTGGTCCACAGCCCACAGAACACATGAACATGGCACCCATATAGACCAGCAGTGCCAAAGCAGTCTGAGCAGGACTGAGTATGGAAAACGCATTTGAAGAGATTCTAGTTGCTGCATGTAGATGGGTCTGTGCTGCTGCTGAATTAGGGAAAATTTGATGGGACCATTGCAATGGGTATGATGACATGATGCACAGAATTCTGTAATTCAAAACAATGTGTCCGCTTATGTACTCTGTCATTTGTGCCATTAACCATCCAACACCACAGGACTGTTATTTACCATGTCTGAAATCACAATAGGTTCTTTATAAACAGCTTTAAGCTCTCTAAATATTCTAAAATTATGCTCTCTAAAATGTCTTAATTTTGAGTAATATCCATAAGGGTTCACAAGCAAAAAACAAAACAAAAAAAGACATACATCAAGCTGCTTATTGAATATTCCCATGTAAGTATGCTAAAATATATTATGTTATCCACAGTGAATAAACTAAAATGTCAACACAAACATGCAGGGCTCAAACTGTGATCCTCAATAAATCACCTAGCACCAAATATGTTCTGCTCTAGTTAAAGCTGGGGTAGGCGATCTTTGGGCGCGAGCAGAAGAAAGATTTTGAATGTATACAGCCCCTCCTCTCCAGTCAGCCTCTCGCGGACGTGTGCCCTCATTGGATGTTGGCTACCGGGAGCGATTAAAAAACGGAAGACTCTGAAAATCTGTCATGGGACAGTCATAGATATCAGATTTTTTTCCCCCCAGAGCAATTGGTTTATTGCTAGCTGTTGGAATGTGAAGAGAATTTCACCAAATATAACCCACCCAAAAAATAGCCTACCCCAGCTTTAAAGCAAAATGAAAGTGTCACTGTGAAGCAGCCATTATATGGAGAGGAAAAAACTAGCACTAGGTCCACGGTTTCAGCACTACTTAGACTTACAGTGCAAAAATGTGTCTACCTATTTCTACCTATTTCCACTGTCATAAATAAGATAAATGGAACAGCTGAAGTCAAGGTAAGTTCCGAAAGACCAAGAAAGATTTCAGTTAGAATGGCCAGAGACCTGGCGACAAATGTTCAGAACATATGTAGCAAACCTTAAGGCTGGGAGCCTTTCCCCACTTTGACATTTCACCACTTGTAACAATACAGTATTGGTCCGAGTTCTGAGGAAAAGGTTCTCCTAGACTCATTGAGAAAACACCAATAGATAGACTTAGCAGGACCATTGAGATGAGCTCTGACCACTTAACTATCAGCAGCATAACACTCTCAAAGAGACACACAAGCCAGGCTTGGGCAAAACAAACTGAATAAGGCCACAATTTGCTAAGCCTAGATTCAATACTTCCCATAGAGATGTGCATGTAATTGTGTGAACACTGATGAATACAGATGAAGAATGAAGAAAGAATGAACCAATTTCTGTTTCCCATCCGAATTTATATGAAATCCCAACTGCAGGCCCACCCCCACCACTATCGCAAAATGCTCTGTCAGTACAGAAAGGCCACGTGCTGGGACTTCTACCCTAGCTAAGCACATGCAGCTGGTTGACCACCTGTAGTCTGGGTCTGACCTGCTTCAGCTAGCTCATCAAGAGGACTGCAGTTGCAGTGGGCAGACCGCAATTGCCCATCACACCAGATGAGTCAGCAATCAATAATTATAATACTCATAATTTGTTATTTAGCAGATGCCTTCCGGGTCCCAGTCACGTACCAGTTAGGAAATGCTCCAACCTTTTTCTATTTTAATTGCTTTTACTCTGAGCTAAGGGAGAAAAAAACTTTTGTTGTAAGTCAAACTGTAGCTTTCACATGTCCGAACAAGTTTCATGAACATCAACAGTCATTGATAGAAGGTTTTAAGATACTAGGTAAAAAATATTGTTATGCAAACAGTCGTAATCGGGTAAAACACGAAACGTGTCACAGTGGACCCCGATCTTCCCTAAACTGCATGATAAACTCTGATGTTTCTTTGTCAGTCTGGCTTATTTATCCTTGTACTAAGTTGTACATGTGCAACTATGTGATCAGTGCCCCACTGTTTTCTCAGCTTGTCTCATCCTTTGAAGAAGTTGCATGGGTAAGAAAATCCTTTATTTATCCCTGGCCTTTTGGTGCACCCCCATTTTCATACTGTAATTTCGGTTTATAATTGTTTATGACAATTTTGTTCCCCAATGATTATTGACAGTGACATATCCACTTTCTTATGATGAATATATTGCTTCAGTAAGAATCACTATATTAATTATTCTAAATGGGCACTTTGACAAAAGTTCTATCAAGTATTAAGTAAGCAAACACTGCACATGAAGTAGAGAGTGGGAAAGGCAGCTTACTGCTTCTCCACAGTAAAACAGCAGTTGGTGAACCATCTGAGATGACAAATGTCTGAATCATCTCTGCATACATGCTGATAACTCAATATATGTATTATTCTAAAAGTGTGTGTGCGTGTGTGTGTGTGTATGCGTGTGCGTTATATTAGATATCCATCCATCCATCCATTATCTGAACCCACTTATCCTGAACAGGGTCGCAGGGGGGCTGGAGCCTATCCCAGCATACATTGGGCAAAAGGCAGGAATACACCCTGGACAGGTCGCCAGTCCATCGCAGGGCACACACACCATTCACTCACACACTCATACCTACAGGCAATTTAGACTCTTCAAGCAGCCTAACCTGCATGTCTTTTGGACTGTGGGAGGAAACCGGAGTACCCAGAGGAATGAATAACAATTTGTTCACAATAATTGCCCGGGTGCGCCAATAATTGTGACACCAATGGTTTTCAGAAAAATATGAGTACCTGAAATAAAAGTATATAGTTTCCCCATATCTTTGAGCATAATATATTGATTATTATCTTTGTTTTTATCACGTAGCCTTTTTTTCAGACTGTATGTGGATTTGTATCAATCACAAATCTCAAGCATCTCACTCTTCCTTGCTAATCTCAACTGCTTAAGCTATTTCAAATACAATACACTTTTCTGTTTAGTTATAGGCTATCCAGGGAGAATCTTTCAGCATTTTTTTAAAGAAGGCTCATTGTATGACCAGAGGTTGTGTCCATTCAACCGATATGGGAGCCTACATAGGCCTACTTATAACTGTAACTGTAATGTAATGTAATAACTGTAACATCTCCCTGGCGTGGATGCAATTAATTTATACTTCATCGAAAGCCGAGCCGGTCTGTATGCCCTGAACGCACCCAAACCAAGAGCGGGATATACTTAATGAAAAAAAAGAAAAAAGAAAAAAAAGGTTTTCAGTTGTATTGACAATATCCAATTTGTGTCATCTCACAAATTGGATATTGATTATTAAATGTGCATTAGACGATTCTGCCACACGATACAAAACCATTATCATCTGCATTAATCAGATCAGGGAAACTTTATTAGGATTATTTTCACACGTGCAGTGTTTCCTTTCCAATTCAAACACAGAAGTAGTAATTATTTATAAAATTTAGAGCATTTGCGTTACGTATGCTCGAACTGCAAAAGGAATCAAACCAACTGTAGCAAAACTAGGACTTCCCAGTCGAGCTTTTTACAATTTCAGGGCGAACAGTGGAATATAGACGATGTAAGCACGTCCTGTTTATAACCACACCAGGGTTAATATTAGTTGAGTTGAAGAGTCATAAAGTAGCTACGTAATAAACAAGCAACCTTTAATTAATTAATCCAGAGTGAAATAAATTAGCACATAAGCGAAATAACAAACCTACTCTTGAGTTTATTAACTGAATATGAGGCTGTTCACCGTCTGCACCGTGCACACAGAGATTGTCCTCTGGAACCTGCTATCACAAAATGAATAAAATAACAGAGTTGACAACTCTGTGAATACTAATCACCTCCTTTGCATTAAAGAAGCACAAACATCCCACAGAGTCAAGTGTAAGAAATTCAAAAATGTTACCCTCTGGCATTCGAAATCAATCACACCGACTACATCCTTAGAAAATTGGACGCACTGGTATTTAATATTTTCGAGGTCAGACTACAGAATAAATTCAGCATTCCACAATTTCACACACACACACACACACACACACACACACACACACACACACACACACACACACACACACGTATAGCTAAATCAACATTTAAAAAATATATATATATTAATTGTACTAAGCTATCAACTACTGTATTTCAAGCACTCTCTCCCACTATATATATATATATATATATATATATATATATATATATATATATATATATATATATATATATACACACACACAAATATGATATAACATGACGCTCTGGTATGTCTTAAATGAGTAAGCATTACAGTCTTTCAAAAACCACAGGAGCTATAAAAGACTTCCTGCGCAGGACTGTGTCTGTCCGTGAAATCAGCAATTGCTGGCGACTCACCTTTCGCGTGCTGCGGGACAGAGACGCTTATGCAGAGGACGAGAGAAAGAAATAACGGTCCCATTCTCTCATGAAATAGCAGTTGCCCAGTCCGCTGTCACATAAAAGCTAATACAGGCGAGCGGAGGAAAACTTGTCTTCGTATTCCCTTTCGTCAACGATGCTGGAATGATGCTGATGCCCTCAGTATTCTCTGTAAGTCCTTCACGGGGATGTGGACGTTACCGGTTAGACTGACTGTTATTAGAAGTGATACTGCTCGTGTGGGTACAGTTTCTCTTTACTGCAGTGGTGCACAATGCAATAAAGACAGAAACGCGTTGGTCCCGAATAGACGGCGCACTGTGTACAAACAGGGCAGCGCACGCTGCAGACAGTCGCAGCGGTCCGACTGAGGCGCTGTCTCACTGATTAAGATAACCCCTGCTCTTCCCTACACGTGCTAGTGCTGCCAGTACAAAGCCGCGCTTAATCTAGTCGGGCGGGGCTTAAATTATTGTATCCCTCAAGATTTAATGAGACACCATCTGGGGGAGGGGTGGGGCCATTATTGGGTACAATATGTCAATTGAACATACAATGGGTCCCATCTCACGAGGGTATAAACTATTTGAGGAAGTTTGTATGGTTACAGAATCACTGCCTGTGGGTGGAATTGCGATTTCTAAGCTTCTGATACACTTGGGAAATGTCTTTGTTAAGCAGTTGGGGGCTTTTTTCCTTCAAGATTTCAGACCCATTTCATTCCTGTATGGTGATGTCGATTTATTTGTATAATAATAATAATAATAATAATAATAATAATAATAATAATAATAATAATAATAATAAGTTCAACAGCTGGATCCAACTATCCATTTCCATGTCTAGTGATTTCCAAGTCTTCTGCTTCTTCAAGGAAATTGACCTTAACTGAGCCCTACAAGTGAGGGTTGTATGATGTGTTCCTAATGCTGCAACTGTAATTGGTCAAATAATTTGTCTGGGGGATATTCAATTTCTTGTTGGTAAGCATGAACAAACGTTTCATTCCACTCCAACTATCCAAGAAACAAAATAGCCATTTATAAACGTTTCTTCAATTGATCCATTCTTCCCAGCTAACAAACACCACAGGACTTGTTAATTTCTCATGTTTGAAAAAGGATGACCTTACCAGTGGGTACCTGCATTTGACAAGTCTGAAGGCTTGAGTCCCACTGGCCACCTTTTCATTTTCTGATCTGTACATTGCATTCAATTGTGTGCATTGACCTTCCTTACACACTTCATTGTGGAACTACAATATAGGCAAGGTGGCTGAACTTGGAACAGAACTTATATACAGTATATACAGTATGTGTTGGCCTACATAAAAATTAACTGTATCAAACACAATTATACTTTTATTGATTTTACTTAGCGATGTTCGTGCAGACAGTAAAATGTGCTTTTGATGGGAGTGCTTAACAGCCTTGGACATCTTTCCAGTCCAGGGCAGACTAACTCATTGAGTTTCACGAGTACAGATCTTACTGTTTCACATTTTACGGCATGATCCTTCACTGCAAAGGTAAATTTATACCTGTGAGGGGGTCAGTGCAGTATAATGGACAGAGAACTGCACTTGTAATTTCAATCCCAGGCAGAACAGTGCTGTTGTATCCTTTAGCAAGGTACTCTGCAACTGAATTGTTAAATAAATGTCTATCTACAGTATATAAATGGACTGTGTGTAAAATGTATATAATATGTGAGTTATTCTCAATAAGCTACATGTCTACAGGATATGGCCTGGAATTAAACTATGAAGATTAGGTGTAGAACAGCAACATATTATTTCCCCAACTATCTTTATAAGGGTCAGCAGCAAAATAAATAAATAAATAAAATGTCCATGCACTCCAAGGCAATTATAGAACGTATAGCATTTCACCAGGCCACTGGTTAACAAAGTGCAGCCCATGCACATTTATGCCCTCTCCCACTCCCCTAAGATTTGTTAACTGATCAGTCAGTGTGTTTCCTCAAACTGTCTGGATCGGCTAAAAGGCAGAGTGTTAAATAAAGATCAGTGCATGTATAGCATCGTCCCAGCCAACCTCTCTAATCCTTACCGGAGTTCAGCAGTGTCATTGTATTTTTGGTTATAGCACAAGGAGTTCCCACTGAATTATCTGATACATGTTAAGTAATCTTTCTGTTCAGCTCTTGCCAGGGGACTCTCAGTGGAAGCTATCCTTCTTGTTTCATCTTATTTTTCCCCAGATTATTGTGTCATATCCCTCATCAGAATAAAGTGAATTTATTCCAGGGCTTCTCTTGGCAATTTTCATTAACTTATGCCAGTTTGACAAAAGCCTGGGGCAAACAGAGAGGGCACCCAAGAGCAAATGAAAGCCTTGTGGAGAATGTATGCTGAATAAATTCCAAAGAGATCATTATATTAATTTCCCTTTCGATTAAGGGACTGAAATTATTGTCTGGTCTCCATAGGCCCTAAGCTGTATTGTATGTAATTTTCTGTGAGTACCTCAGCTTTCATCTACTATATACTATTCCAGTTCTCACAACTAAGCAGAACAGCATTCTGGGGTTGAATGTACAGTACTGTATAAGATTCAAGGTCCATTTCTATAATGAGCCAATCCTGATTCACATTAGGTGTAATAAAATGCTGGACAGATTGGTTCAATCCTGAGTGTACATTCACAAGAAAACTACAATTATATGATATGATCACATAGCAGAGGGTAGAGAAGTAAATAATGGACTGCAGAACTAGTGTAAGACAAACCAATGGAAACAAATATTCATCCTTCACTTGAAAGCCAGAGAAATTCATCCATATGTGTCAAAGCCCTCTGTCACAAATTCAGAAGTAGCATGCATAAGTGCTGTTTTCCACAGGAATTAAGAGGCCAGAAAGTACAATGAGGGTTTTCAGGGTTCACACAAGGTAATAATTTGATAAATCTGTTGAGGGAATTATGTGGGAGACAATTGCCCTGCCTATGACATAGAAGTGTCAACCGCCCTCACATCCCTCTGCAAAGGAATATTGGTATTCACAGAACATTTAAGACAGGAATGGACATTTAAATATAATCCTCTTACCAGATCGCTTCAGTGGGTATATGGTAATGGGGGCGGAATGTCATTGATGTATTTTTCCATCAATCTACCAAAGCCCAGTTATTCAGACTAATGATAATTACATTATACTTTACCTCAAATAACATTCTAGTCAAGTCATTCAGGATATATTGAGTGTTCTCTTTCATATAGAGACAATCGTTCCACTCCGTATGTATGGGGAAGGATCCCCTGGTCATTAAATGTGGATATTCTGTAATACACACGGACTGTGCCAGCCACACCCTGATTAACGCTCTATAAAGCATCCAGGTTGGCATGGTATCACTGATGATTTTCTCCAGCCTGCATTCCAGAATGTGTGATAGAGAAAGTATTTAGTCAGCCACCAATTGTGCAAGTTCTCCCACTTAAAAAGATGAAAGAGGCCTGTAATTTTCATCATAGGTACGCTTCAACTATGAGAGACAGAATGGGGGGAAAGAATCCAGGAAATCACATTGTAGGATTTTTAATGAATTAATTGGTCAATTCCTCGGTAAAATAAGTATTTGGTCACCTACAAACAAGCAAGATTTCTGGCTCTCACAGACTTGTAACTTCTTCTTGAAGAGGCTCCTCTGTCCTCCACACGTTACCTGTATTAATGGCACCTGTTTGAACTCGTTATCAGTATAAAAGGCACCTGTCCACAACCTCAAACAGTCACACTCCAAACTCCGCTATGGCCAAGACCAAAGAGCTGTCAAAGGACACCAGAAACAAAATTGTAGACCTGCACCAGGCTGGGAAGCCTGAATCTGCAATAGGTAAGCAGCTTGGTGTGAAGAAATCAACTGTGGGAGCAATTATTAGAAAATGGAAGACATACAAGACCACTGATAATCTCCCCTCGATCTGGGGCTCCACGCAAGATCTCACCCCGTGGGGTCAAAATGATCACAAGAACAGTGAGCAAAAATCCCAGAACCACACGGGGGGACCTAGTGAATGACCTGCAGAGAGCTGGGACAAAAGTAACAAAGGCTACCATCAGTAACACACTACGCCGCCAGGGACTCAAATCCTGCAGTGCCAGACGTGTCCCTCTGCTTAAGCCAGTACATGTCCAGGCCCGTCTGAAGTTTGCTAGCGAGCATTTGGATGATCCAGAAGAGGATTGGGAGAATGTCATATGGTCAGATGTAACCAAAATAGAACTTTTTGGTAAAAACTCAACTTGTCGTGTTTGGAGGAGAAAGAATGCTGAGTTGCATCCAAAGAACACCATACCTACTGTGAAGCATGGGGGTGGAAACATCATGCTTTGGGGCTGTTTTTCTGCGAAGGGACCAGGACGACTGATCCGTGTAAAGGAAAGAATGAATGGGGCCATGTATCGTGAGATTTTGAGTGAAAACCTCCTTCCATCAGCAAGGGCATTGAAGATGAAACGTGGCTGGGTCTTTCAGCATGACAATGATCCCAAACACACCGCCCGGGCAACGAAGGAGTGGCTTCGTAAGAAGCATTTCAAGGTCCTGGAGTGGCCTAGCCAGTCTCCAGATCTCAACCCCATAGAAAATCTTTGGAGGGAGTTGAAAGTCCGTGTTGCCCAGCGACAGCCCCAAAACATCACTGCTCTAGAGGAGATCTGCATGGAGGAATGGGCCAAAATACCAGCAACAGTGTGTGAAAACCTTGTGAAGACTTACAGAAAACGTTTGACCTCTGTCATTGCCAACAAAGGGTATATAACAAAGTATTGAGATTAACTTTTGTTATTGACCAAATACTTATTTTCCACCATAATTTGCAAATAAATTCTTTAAAAATCAGACAATGTGATTTTCTGGATTTTTTTTCTTTCTCATTTTGTCTCTCATAGTTGAGGTATACCTACAAAAATTACAGGCCTCTCATCTTTTTAAGTGGGAGAACTTGCACAATTGGTGGCTGAGTAAATACTTTTTTGCCCCACTGTATTACAACAGTGTCATACTGTTCACTTACCAAGCTCAGGATCAGTTCATCGGTCCTTTGGGCAGCCTCTGCAGGCAGTTGTTCAGATATCTTCAAGCTTAACTGGTACTTCACTGGGTAAGTTGCACGCCATAGCATGGGCTAACGCATGCAGAGTTGTGTGCTGTAGTGCTGACATCGGCTGACGCAACACAGATTATCTTGTGAGTTTCTAATACTGGGGTCTGGCAACTGGTGCTACATTGCATTTATTGCACATAAGCGTTGCTAACCCGTTCAAGAGTCCCCTGTTGTGGTATTGGTTACGGTGTAATCAGGGTTCTCTGAGTGAAGAGACCATCTCTCCAGCTGTAGGCTGCTCAGAGACGGGGTCAGATATTTAGTGGTACCATGCCAATTTGGGTGCTTTAGAGAGCACTAATCGGGGCGTGACTGGTGAGTATTAAAGAATAGCCAAGTCTAATGACCAGGGGGATCCTTCCCCATACATATGGGACGCTATATGTAGTGCATCCGGTTCTTTGCCACGGCAATCTCAAAGCTATTACCATATCATAACCAAAACCACAATGCAATGCTCTTAAAGCCACAAAACACATTTTCTAACATTCTGAGATGGAAATGCCTCAATGAAGGAAGTAAACCTAGCTTGTGAATGAGTTATATTCAACATTGTTTCTGGTTTCATGGGAGAGCAGTTTTATCACCGACATAATGTTATATAATTTCATTATTAATAAAAAAGTGAGAGAGTGTCCAGTTCCACTTCTGAAATTAAGAACTTTTGAAAATATTGGTGGAGTTGGTAAGGGTTTGGGGAGGGAAGAGGAGAAGGCAGAGAAAGAACTAAATTGGAAGAAGGGGGAAAAGAGGGGGGATAGAATGTACTTATTTTCATTTTTTGTGTTATTGTGTAGGGGTTGGTGGCAGGATTAAAGAAAAAATAAGAAGTTTCTGCCACACATACCCTTGGCAACACCCTGGATGAACATGGCTCGCCTGGTCTTGTGTTTGCCTGTGTTGTTTACTTACCTCTGCTTTATTTTGTTTCTTAAATCAATGTTTCACCATTTCCCCTGCTTCCTACATTTGCTTCTCTGTAGTTGGATCCACATCTTGTTCTCAGGAAACACTTATAGAGGCTTGATGACACTAAAGTTTGGCAGTCTATTATAACACCAGCACAATCTGGCATCTTTTTTATAGTACTAAATCAACAGTGTCATCACACATTTTCAACATTCTTCATTATCACTGGAAATGTATCTCTGGTGTACTGAATGTGAGACATGCATAAATACAGTAGAGAAGGGGTGAGTCAACCATCCAGATAATACTTTGGTGTTAATGATATGTTCACGTGCACATATTTTCTCCTTTGTTTGCATGGCAATACTTCAATTCTGGCTCATCCTCTCACGATATTTAGTGCACACCTCACTGTTCTTGCAGTGTGTGTTGGCATATCCTAACAGGATATTAGAAACACAAGTCAGTAATACCACATCACGGACGTTTGGTTATATGTATTCTGCACATGACATAAATCCCTTCACAGCCAGACTACAGGCCAGGCAAACACAACAATACCGCTCCTCTTACAGAAACGCCATTAGCCAGCGTGCTCCAAAAAAGAGAACACAATCAATACAATAAAATGAAGCTACGCCAGAACTGAAACTGACATGACAGATCCCATAGCCCCCCCAGAGTGAATTTAACCCGTATATTGACCTTTCTGGCTACTCTTCTGGGCATCCTCTTGTATGGACTGTTGGTGTAAGTGTGTGCGTGCAAGAGATGAAGATAGAGATATAGAGAGATCCAGTATATAGAGGAGATCGAGAGATACATCGATCAGCCACAACATTAAACCAACCTACTTAGGCCATTTGTTTTCCAATTAGAAATGCTTTAAACTGTATAAACGTGTCTATAAACACTTAATATTTAATCATATGATATGTGTACTTATATAAGCAGACAATCGTAAGTGAATTGCATTCAAAAGTTCAAGTTTTAAGTGAAAATGGAAATCTTGTAAGCTCATTGGGGGGGGGTGGGGGGGGTGGGTGGGGGGGGTGGTATAGACAAGTTTATACAGCATTTTTAATCATGAAGCAGGTGGTTTTAATTTTGTGGTTGATCGGTGTTTACTATATACAGTATAGAGAGACACAATTGTGATTGAGAATAAGCTCACTCTCACTATGTTTGTCATATGCTGAGGCATTAAAACAGGATATTGTGTGCTGGCTCATACAGTATGTAAATAAAGTGGTGGTTCCGACTTGGCTGGAATAGTGGCCATCATTATTCTGCTTGATCAGCAAACGTGTCCTTTCCCCCCATCCCAAGCTTCTAGCATTAAAGCATTTTACATCCCATGTTATGAGGCACATAAAGATAGCAAGCTAAATATATTTTAAAATAATTTTTCATTCAGCATGGCCTCATCTTGGGATAAAACAAATAATCAGATTTAGGTGACTAGAATTCTGACTTATAATTATAATTAGTAGTAGTAGCAGTAGCATTAGTAGTGTAATTCATTCTCCTAATTAAAATAAACAATACCACCTCATTGTACTGCATAATATCAGTATGTTGGTGTCAATCGCATTTATATACAGTACATGAACAGAACATGAAAGGCCCTTAACCCAGCTTTGCTCCAGGGGAGATTGTCTCATACTTAGTCTTATGAACTGTAAGTTGCTTTTGATAAAAAAAGTATCTGCTAAATAACATGTAAAGTCAATTTTGCTGACATTAGGCAAGCATATTCATCTAGAGGAAGTGGAATTTATCTGATTTAATCCTTTCAAGTAGAGAAACCTGAGCAGGTAGCCATCATGCTCACCACCCACAGATGTATCCATAGAAACCAGGCACTGTGGGAAAGATCAAATAAATAAAAAAATTAATATAAATCAAATATATTGGGTTCACTTTTCCATACTTCTGATGTTGTTGAGTGTTCCCTTTGACTGGTATGTTGCCATTTTCTTGTTTAACTCAAAATGTTGAAAATGTACAAAAAAATGTTTACACTGTACACAAAGAAGTAGAAACACAAACATGCATGCATGCACACACACATATGGATGCATGCAGGCAAATATGCACGCACACACACACACACACACATACACACACTCACACACACATACACACACAAACATTGCTGCATTTGTGTTTCAGAGAACAAACCAAACATTTAAATGTTAATTTATGTGTCAGGTCCTTGCAATGGTTCTTAGCTCTGAACTGGATCTCGGAAAGCTCTCTTGAGGTAGGTGCAATGAATATTACTCCAGCCAATTACACAGGATATTAATGTTATTCAGATATTACCCTGAATAAATAACATCATTGTTGCTCTAACTGAGTTTTCCACTTAGCAGTTTGTGACACTGTTCACATTGCCATAATTGTACCGACAGGCTGCTGAATTGTTCCTTTGTTGTGCCCTTGATTATAAAGGACGTCATTTCATATTTCTGAGAGGCTGTGCAAAGCAAATTATTACAGAAATAATTAGAAAGAATTCCCAAAGGAATCCAAATGTAGGACTAATACCAGGAACAGGTATTATGGAGGCATCTGTCCATGGCATGCTCATTATGCCATCTAAAGCCAGTTATGGGAAAATTGGATAAGGCCCACATAAATCGCAGGCTTCCAGGAAAATGGAAAGGCTTTCATGAATTCAGTTTTGCTCATTCATTGTCTTCCAATGAAGTATGTGTATTGCACACACACACACACTCACACATACACACACATACACACACACACACACACACACACACACACACACACACACACACACACACACACCACACAGGGAAGACATTGAAAAAGGACATTGGGATGTTGAGGTAGGAATGTTCATGCCCCCTGCCCCTCCAAAAAGCAAGAGTACTGCACAGCAAAGCAGCTTCTTATATTACCTTTTCCGTATTAAAATAATAACAAATATCATTTAAAGTAACTGCTCAAGATAGTATAGTTCAGCAGATTGGCTGCGCCTTCGAATTTATTTTCAGTTTTAGAAGGAAGCGTGTGATAAAGATAGAACCTCTCTCTTGTGAAAATGTTGTGTTATTTTTTTTTTATGTCTGATATGTGACAGAACACACTTTGAGACAATTATCACATGATGTTTACTCATGCACCTTTTTCAAACATTTTAAACCGTTTCAGAATATCCTTTTTAATTCCGTATTGATCTTCTATGTCATAATGTCCTCTCTCATGTGACATCCAGCATCATGTTGGCCTGTTTTTATATTGCCTTGCTCTGAGGCCTCCTGGCCTTCAAGGGACAGCTGACTGATGGGTCACTGACTCAGGGTCAAACTGAAGGCCAGAGAGCACTTGACCCTGACACATATATGAATGTGGTAGATTACACTGGAGGCATATACGGTAGAGGTTTGCATTTTGAAAGTCTTTAAAGCAAAATGGTGGGCAGTTATTTTACTGAGCCATTTCTTGTTGCGTATCTTCATGAGCGTATGTGTTGGGCACCTGTGTATGTGTGGCATGCATGTGTGGCATGCATGCGCGGCGTGTGTGTGTTTGTGTGTGTGTGCGTACGTGTGTGCGTGCCATGTGTGTGTGTCCGAATACAGGAGGCTTTGTGATAGAGGGCACCCTGCAGTCCATCAGATAAAACAGATCTGGGATGCGAGGACACACATCAGTACATAATTAATGTGGCCCGAGACGACGGCCCCTCTGGTAGAGCAGCAGCAGAATCGCATGTTTCTATCACCCCCTAAACTCGTTACTCACTCTCTGTTCTTTCTTTTCTCAAACACAATTTACACTTCCTCCAGCAAGGAGGTCTTCAGGGAATCCTGCAGCTTTGTACAGCCAGTGCACAGGTAGTGGGGGTTGTGTCGGGTAACAGGGAGATTCAAGTCCAGCTCACAGAAAGAAAAGGAGGGGCCACTGCCCAACCTACCCGGCAGCTCTCTCACACACAGTATGCTATAGGTGAATACACATTTTCAGTCTCACACAAAGCATATTTGTTGATTCATGCCAGCTTCAGAATAAAACATTCCTGGATATAGTAAAACATAAACTATGTCTATGTTGAGTGTTTGTTCTTTGGCTTATTTGTCAGTTGAGTTCTATGTTAAGGTTTGCTAGGGGTCGGCTCAAACTATCAAGCAATTAAGGGTAATTCATTGGATGGCAAACCATATCCTCGTATCCTCCCGGTCCTCACTTAAATGAGTGTATACACTAGTCATACCTCAGAGGATGAAAGCTACGCTAATGCATTATGTTTTTAAAGGTGTGCCATTATGCAGAGACGAGTCCATCTTACAGTCCATTTACTGTGAGTCACTGTAGTGGAAGTAAATATTTTCATACACAAATCTCCTCTTTGTTTACATTGACGAGCCAGTGTTCCATGTAATTACATAAACACTTTTGGTGGGAAATAATAGCTAGCTTTACCACCCTTGCATTAATCATTTGTTTGCTTTTGTGCTTCAAGTTGATTATGGGACACAGTATGTAAAGGTCTAACCAACATGGCTGTTCATTCATTTTGATGTTTGTTTTTTCTGTGTGTGTATTGCAGCTAATTCACATCGTCTTCATTAATATTTATTTCCGATAACTGATTGATGTCTGAATATGCCGGTTTCAATGTAGATGTTAGTCAATGTTAGTCAGGTTTTGATTTAATATATCTGTGCAGAGTACTGAGCATTTCAACCAATATATGCTTAAGACAACGAGCAAATAAAGATCATTATGTGTTATCCCCATAATGGTCATTTCAGAAAATGTGTAAATCTGGTGCAATGGTAGATCAATGATTTATTTTATAATGGAATTGAAACAAGTGACTGAATTGTGTCTGAAACAGGTGGCCCTAACAGTGATAATTTAAACATTTAAATGGAGGTACTTTAGCTATCCACCAACCACAAGTTATTTGTTATAGAAATATGTAGTGCACAAAGAAATGAGAAATGAACCCAGAGCAAGGGTTTGTTTGTTTGTACGAAGCATTTTAAATCTGCATTATAAGGAAACATTCACTGTGTGCTTAGTCCTTCCAATTAGGCATGTTCCATTCATTCCCAAATGCATTTATACAAAAACTAATTGTTTTCCAGCTCTGCCAGATATACACTGCTGTATACACTAAATCATTTTTATTTTTCTTCCATAAAAACAGCCTACGGTGTCCTGTAACAAACTCCACACAGCACAGCGCTGCAGCAAAATAGAAAAGAAAATAGCATAGAAACAACCAAATAACACAACTGTAAGCAATGGCTTGCTCGTCAGCGGATGAAATATGAATGGCTGAAACATGGAGTAGATGTTAACAAGGCCGTTTTTATTATGCATGGGGAACAGAAGGTGGGGCAGGAAGGCCGCTGTAAATAACTCCAGCGCTGGCACCTCACCCCTCTCTGCCCCGCGGCTGCTGGGGGCTCCATCGGTATGCTCCAGCTGTGCTCTCATGCTCCGCAGTCAGGGAAATTGAAGGTATCCGGGAACATGCCTCTCAGCCAATACAAATGATTTGATTGGCACACAGCTGCAAAGGGCAGAGAGACAGAGGGGGGGGGGGGGGGGGGGGCACTGTAAATGGAGCAGAGCTGTTGGCTTGCTGGCTCTCTCCTCTCTCCAGGCGTGAAGGCACAGGCACACACTGGGGTACTGATGCTGTCCCACCATTTTCGGCTTGTAAACATCCAGTGTTTTTGACCGTCTGAAATTAAGCATAGCTCAATCATGAGCGAATTCGGCATATTGATTGTGATGGATAAGTGAACTGGGTACAAGGAAGTAGGGCAGATCCATCAAATAGTTATTTTTACTAAGGCCTGGACTTAATAAAGATTTTAGCTATACTTGACTCAAAATTAAATGATTACAATTTATTTGGGCAGAAACGCGTTGTTAATGAGAGAGGTCAGAGGAGAAGGACCAGACTGGTTCAAAGCATCTCTGAACACACAAAGCATCAAACCTCTAAGTGGTTAGGCTACAGCAGCAGAAGATATAAAATATGTTAAATACCTAATAAAGTGCTCGCTGAGTGTATATAAAAGTTTAAAAGAAGCATCACTGACAATATTTGAAGTGCTACTGAATAATATGGTATTTAAATTTGAGAATTCATACATCCCAAAGATTCCTTTACCAATATTTTATGAAACAATGGATACTGGAAGGGTCTTTATGAACAAACTGAAAAATCTTTAATAAAAATGTGTTAAAATAGGATGCGGTTTCCCCCCTGTTCATACAAACAGTCTAGCACTTTCTTGATACAGTCAGATTGTCTCAATATATATAAATTGCTATTTAATTGAACTCCGTATGTTAACCGATTTGACCAATTAAAATTGCTTCACAGTGAGAGATTTAATTCCTTTTTGGTAGCTCTGTGCTTCAGTGGATGCTGAGGTAATTGAAAATCACCGTCACTCTTTTATAAATAAAATCAATGAGAAAGGTAAATGCACACAGCGGTATAATCTACAGCACTGGAGTTCTGCGACGCCAATGGAAATGACATCCCATTCATACAGATTAAAATGAGTGGCCGTATGCAGTTTTTAACACCAATCCCATAATGGAGATTCATTTCCTGAATCCTTCATCCTTCGAACTGTATTTTTTTAGTTTAATTGGATTTGGATTTGAGTTTGTGTGGATAAATTCATCACATGAAACCATATATCCTCCATTATATATCACAGTTTATATGTCTTGGTGTTCTCCAGACAGCCCATAAGTGCATGTATAACTCTACTGAAGGTCACTTACCGATTTCCCCTCTGCTTGCATCCAGCTACGTCTTGTTTTTCTCACCTGCTCCCACGTCCACCAGCTTCCAAGCTCTGGCAGACAGGCAGGGAAGAGGGGGACTTATTATCCGGTGAATTGATCTCTCTGTCGAAGAGACACCAGCAGTATAATATTGCATATGAAACGTACACTGTACATACATTCACATCCATGTTTAAAATATACAATGGATAAAGATGGCTGTATAAAATAAACTACACATGTGCGCGCACACACACACACACACATCATTTTGCCCTATTATCTTTTTTGGGGGCTAAATGTATTGGCATTTTTTAGATTAACAATATTACTTATTATCAGTGTTGTTTATTTGCTCATTGCTACAGCCCTTTCTCACCATATTCATCAATAATATTGGATGGCATTGTACAGGTGCTTAATACGCTCCATTCTTGCCTCATTACAGTATTTTACTGCTGCATCCCGGGTCTGTGCTGCTCTGTTGTGTTAGACGCAGTAGGGAAGCAGTTACATCACTCTGCATCTCCAGAGCATCCGGCTGGGCATGACCCCTCTTCAGCTGTGAAAATTCACACATTTTGCTCTTCCCGTTGTCTGAAATATTTACAGTACTTCAGCTTCTGTGTAAATATCAGGGCCGGAATTGTTAAACAGCAAAATCAATCCTAAAATTTCAACTAAAAGCGATCTACATTTTCAAGTGGGTGAAAAAAACATCTCATCAACTTTTGTGCAGTGCATTCTCATGAAATCCCCCCTATATGCAATCATTTACCTTTAACTTTGAATTACAAATAAATGGAAATGTTTGTTCAACACAGATTTGTAAACTATATTATTCACGAAAAATCAACACTTTGGCCTAAAATATGCTTTTAAACAGATAAGTGAGTGTTTGCTGCAGATTGCTAAATTAGCATGTTTATTGCCTTCATTTGTGTCCACACCCATTTGCACATCAAGCTTAGCGTCTGCCCGGCCCTATAGATTTATCTTAACTTGGAAATGCCGCCCCAATCATAAAAGGAAAGGAGCACTTCAAAATACAGTCATCTTGCTTGACTGCCTCGCTCTGAGATTGGAATATATTCCACAGAGGAAGCAATTACAGCACTTAGGCCACATCTCCAAACATTCACTCCCCACGCCCACAAGTGGATGCTTCAAGTGTTTTATGTCACAGCCTACCCAGTTTGCTGGCTAGGGAACAAAATATTAGGCAGAAACTGAGAGGCATAAGTTTAGGACACGAAACAGAAACAGCGCAATATGTACTACTGTATATGTTGTTTCTCAATGCAGATCATTTGCAGTACAAATACTAATACACACTCGTACACCTCAATTAGGTTGAAGGATATATTGAAATAGTTTCATACTGATTAATATAGACATAACAAAGCTAACGCTCTTTTAAAATGAAATGTTACCAGCTGTGGTTCAGAGACACTGTGATCAAGGAGAGTGCTGCCACATGAAAAGACAAACACTCCGAGCCACACTCTTATGGTCTTGTCCCAATGATCTCAATATAATGTTATGCACAACAAGAAACCTCACTGGGCAGCCGAGAGTTTCTTGGGAATAGTGGACTTCAGCTGATAAAGCTAATGCACTCCTCCAACATATCCCCATTATTTCCTTCTGATAAATATTTATTTATTTCTTCTCTCCTACACCTATCAGACAGAGATTTAATGAAGAAAATGTACGGCAATGGCCATTATGCTAAATGCTAGATGTTACCATATTTTACATATTGAAATATTAAAATGTGCAGGAAAGACAGATGAGCTGGGGTTGCCAGGTATACGTGAGGATGGGTGGAATGACAGAAGAGCCAGGGTTGCCAGGGATACTTGAGGATGGATGGAATGACAGATGAGCCGGGTATACCAGGTGTACGTGAGAATGGTAGAATGACAGATGAGCCAGGGTTGCCAGGTATACTTGAGGATGGCTGGAATGACAGATGAGCCGGGGTTGCCAGGTGTACAGCTTGTGGAGGGGGTATGAAGCCTGATGATTGATTGAAGGTGTGGTAAGCAGACAAGCCTATGTGGGCGAGCACTGGAATCTGTATTTTGATGAAGCAATCAGATGCCTGTGAGAAGCAATGAGAGGAAGAGCAGGTGAAAGATGAACACATTTCTGGAGGTTGGAGATCATTCTAGCTGAAGCATTCGGAATGAGTTGAATTGGTCCTGTGGAACAGACAGGTAACTAAGCCAGAAGTAGAGAGCTATATTTGTCCAAACTGGTTAAAACAAGGGCCTATGAGCTGAAGGAGTAGGATAAATCGGTCTTCTTCTGCTTTCTCATCTAACATTTATATGAAATGGCCAGCTTTATTTTGTCTTTGTTTTGTTAGTTTGCTATGTTTGCCCGTAACCTGTGAAAAAAAAGGGTTCTTTGTTTGTAGTGCCACATCTCTCTTCTAGGGCTTTGCCATGTTAATGACAATATGGGCTAATGGGAGGCACATCCAGAAAGGCACTTGCCCTCAGCACACGGTAATTAATTAATGACTGAAGCAGTACTGAATAGTCCTGGAGTACTGGGGGGGTCATGGTTGTTGGTTGTTGAATAGCCCATCGAGGGAGGCTTCTCAAAACCTTGTTATGCAATAGCTACTCCTTTGGCAGATAAGACACTTTCTATTGCCTGCAAAGGGATACTTTGAAAACAACATTGTTTCAGACCGATTACCTCTAAAGAAGGCTTATATTACAAACACCTCCCTTCTTACACACCAGAGAACTGACATGTCTCCACCTTACTGACACTTTTATGAATCCATCTGTCCAGAGACAATGAATAAACAGTGGCCATCCGTGTAGTTACAGGAAAGAATCCTTCACTGCAGACAGACATATTTGACAGGTGCGCTGTACTCCATGGGTTGAGAGGACGATATGAACGACATATTGCCATTTTAATGTCGGGCTCTGTCACACAGGTATTCAACAGACAGATGTCTTACTTTTTCGCCTTATTTCTTTAAAAGGGATTTTAATGATTCTAGAAGCAACAGCTGAAATAATAAAATCCAAAACAGTGAATAAACAAAATAAACCAGTGAATTATGTAGATATACTGTTGTTCTACAATTCTTCCATGCTAAACTCCAATACCTCCCTCCACAACTGCAGTGTATCCATGATGCCTCTTGCTAGTGCCAGTGAAGAAAGTCTACTTGCAAAGGCAAGGTTTAGGTAAGGTCACACTTGATAGTCACCAATAACACATCACGTACTTTTAAGTAATAAATACATGGACATACAACATAACACACTGACAATGCAGAGATTAAAATAGGGTATGGATCTGAGGATATAGAGTTAGCATATGTGGGGCTAGTAAAGCCATATGACAAAAGCAACATCAAGCTTTCACAGGGATATGACCCCAGTGATGTGTATCTGGACTGATTAGCACTAGCTCTCCTGTAGCACCGAGTGGCCTGTCTTACGGGAAACGGCTCCTTTAATGAGCATGGGTGCAATTCGAGTTGTGCAATTCAAAATCTGGGAGACAGGAGATAAAATGTTGTTAAACTGTGTTTAATGTAAAACTGTGATTGGTGTTATTTTGGAAGGCAATACAAAATTTTCCATGCATTTTCTCAAGAATTACATGATGGGGAAAAATTATTATAGATGACCTATCTGCAGTTGTCAGTTCCCTCTGCCCCTTTTAATTTTCTGCCACAAAAACACACAAACTCTTGAGATAACAAGAGCATGTGCAACAAACCTAACATGATTTAAAAAATGTAATATAAAATGAAACATTTAATTGCATTTTAGATCTGCATCTGTAGTTAATTGTTCCCCCAAGGTAAGAGATAATATTGTGTTAAGGTCTGTCCATCAATATGCTGGAGTACAGTGTGCTCTATAGTACATACTCACGGTGCCTCTTCTGTCTGCTACGGCTGAGAAGAGTCATATTAATTACATTTTATTGTTTATTTTGTCATTTTGTATTCGGAAAACCTGTCTGTCACCTGAACAAGCCTAACAAGCTTTATACCTGTCCTTCCTTGATAAGATATGGATTATGTGTATAATCCATGGCATTAAAAATCCTGAAAAATATCTCTGACACCTGTTTTGATAATTGAAACATGCACTGAATCATGCTCTGTTACTTAGGGCATGAACATTCAATTTGTCTACGATGTGTCAGTTTCAGTAATATCTCTAAAGATTCTTTGTTTTTGCCTTTAGAGCAAAATGAAAAAAGATGAGAGAAATTGTGGCACTGAAGCATTGAAAATGACATCATAGGGAGGACAGTTTCAGTCTAAACACATCTGTCACTTGCTGTTTTCATGAACAAGGGCTAACAGATCAATGAAATGCTGTTTGTGAATCCATATGGAAGTAGATGGATATACTTTATATGGCCCTATAGTGTATAAGACTGATTGTTTGATTTGATTGACTGATTTCCATTTATGTACACCATATACAGTGTATGTCTATCACATAAGTGCATGAATCAGATTTTCATATGCGTTAAGACACTAGGATTTGCGATTTGTTTTTTTGCATTGCATTAAATGAAGCCATAGTATTGTTTCAAAGCTCAATGCGCAAATATTGTCCCCTTTTACTTTCCCTTGAGGTTCTACTTTTCTTTTTTTACCACTCTGAAAATAGCACACTGTCAAGTCTCCTGTGTAAATGTAATACCAAATAAAAAGGATTTGACTAATTGAACTGACAGAGCATTGGGCATTGAACACTGGACACATTTATAGATCTAATGAATAGATAACCCTGTAACGATAACTGCATAAATAGTAGGTCATTAATTGTAACATCACCTGCATGGTGATGCTATTTGGATATACAGTAGTGGGCAGGAATTTTGACACCCCTGTTCAGAAAGGCTTTTACAATGAATATAGAAGTAAAGAGAAGCGAACCTGACCTCTAAATGTTACAGTGTTAAACATGACACATTCCTTCCAATTTTAAAGCAAGATTACTTTATTTGAACTTCTTACAGTTTCAAATTAATAATAAAAAAATAGCCCTGTGTAAAAGAACCCTGTCAGTTGGTACTTTGTAACTCCTCCTTGGGCAACATATAACAGCTTGTAAATGCTTGCTGTAGCCAGCTGTTATCTCTTTTGGAATTATTCCCCATTCTTCCTGGCAGAACACCTCTAGCTCAGAAATTTTGTTCAACCTCCTTGCATGTATAGCATGTTCAGATCTCTCCACAGATTTTCAACAATATTTAAGTCGGGGGACTGTGGTGGCCATTCTAAAACCTTCATCCATCTTTCCTGGAGGTACTTCATTGTTGATTTCAAGGTATGCTTTGGATCATTGTCTTGCTGGAATACCCAACCTCTCTTCAACTTCAGTGTCTGGACTGATCTTTGAACATTAGCCTTTGAAATTTCTTGATATTTAGTGGAATCCATTCTTCCTTCCACTCGCACAATATCTCCTGTGCCCCCAGCTGCCGCACCCAAAAGCATAATGGATCTTTTTTCTCCAAACGTACCTTCTTTGGTTGGGCCCAAAAAGTTCCATTTTGGTTTTGTCAGATCAAAGCACATTGTTCCAAAAGGCTATAGGCTTCTCAATGTTTTCTTCAGCATATTTTCTTTGTAAAGTAAAAAGCAATATTTTGCTTTAATATTTGTAGAAAGGTCTCATGTTTAACTCTGTACCATTTAGATCTCAGGTTTGCTTTTGAACACATACAGACTCATTGTAACAGACATTTAAACCAGGGAGCCCACTGTAGGTCATCAATGTGTCTCATGTTTCCTTTCTACCAATAGAAGTAAAGCAAAATTAGTTGATTACTTGAAATTTCCTATTAAAGATGGAACTAAATAACTTATTATTTCCTCGCACAGCAGTTTACAAAAACACCAGAACAGACAGCAGTTTGAATCGAGTAAACCTTTAAGGTGATAAAACTTGTAAAGGACCTTAAAGGTGTATTACTAATAATGAAGACTGAAATATCAAAAGACTGAGCTGCTATAACCATGTTCTTCAGTGTGTTCTTTTCACTTTTTGCAATGGTATTAAAATAAACACTCAAGATGTTTTCAAAACATGATGCAGCAGTAATAATGTCATTCTCAGCAACAAATCCCAGCCTTGTACCATTCAATTAGCTGACCGTCTGCATTGCTTCATTGTGAAGCAAGGAAAAACACATAAATAAATATATAAAAATAAAAAAAAATAAAAAAAAAATAAATGTGGCAATATAATCAGAAAAAATGTGCTGCTCTTTGTACATTGTGTGCTATGATACATGTAAACATTGCCTATGACTTATTTAAGCCTCATGACCGCATCACTCCCATCAGATGGCAATGGGTTCACACTGCATTATGAATCATCTTTCTGTCTAAATATACAGTATGAAGGTGCAAGAGCAGGAAATAGCCGGTCACGCTACAGGAAAATATCTAATCTTATGATCAGGGCACAGTGAGGATTACCTGATTCTCCCTGGGCTGATACTTGTTCATTTTTCCAGATGAGTTACAGTACATTATGTTCAATAGTTCTGCCATTAGCTAATATTTCAGCGGCACTATTGTGAGCAAAAGATTGGAAGTCCTTAGTTTGGCAACCCTTAAGGAAATATACACTGGAAATATAGATAAGAGAAGATAAGAGACATATAAATTATTACCTCTTTCAAAATTGCAATTAAATTTTTTTTTTTATCATTATATTCCTCAAATTACACACGTTTACAATATATTGCAATGCACAGTACTGCATTTCCCCAGGGGGGTTGATCATTTCACTTTAGACTTGATAACAAAGCCAAAAAAAGGTGTATTAGGGGCAGATATTTACAGCAGCATGTGAATTTCATTATGCATGCGTTCGGCTCAGATGCTCAGAAGCTGCCTTTCTTTAAAACTCAATTGTATCTTTGCAAACAACAACAAGATTAATGTAGTCCTGCACTTTTTAAAGCAAGGTTATATAAGTGATGGATCATCCCCTACTAAAGCCACACATTCATTTTAATTTCCGCTCCGATATTTCATTCCCCCCTCTTCTTTTGATTCTATTACCCGGGTAGTTCTGTGTGCAGTTTTAAGAGCTACAAATGAAACGTTACATGAAAAGAGCCAATAAAATTCATGAGTGTCACGCTTTAATCTTAAAAGTTGAAACTATGTTAAACTTTAAAGACTTAAATTACATTCAGTGGTATGTCATGAAACTCGGTTGGCAATGCTCAACCATTTTATGCAGGTAAATCAATATTTAATTAACAGGCCTAGGATGATTTCACTGTAATAAAATGTTTGATTGGCATTTAAAATTCATATAGAAATGATACCTGACTGCATTTATTGAATTTTGATTGAAGAATGTGTAGCTTGCAAGACTGAATACATGAATGTTGGCTGTTGTGTCTGAAATTTGGTTTGTTAAAAAAAAAAAAACTTGGGTTTTTGAGAGAAAAAACTACACTCATCTGCATAATTTGGCATGCTGTTTTTTCATATTGACTCTTGAATATAAATTCTAAGGCCCAGCAGAAAAAAAAAAACAAAAAAAACATTTTCCTCAAAATGACATTGTTTCCATTTCAGCTAAGTATTACATTACATTATTTATGCTCGATATGAAAAAAACATAGCATGCCAAGTTATGCAAATGTGTGGTGATTTTTTTTTTACTCACTGAGAACAAACTGCCTACACTCTAATTACAAAGATAGGGCAGGGGTTAATGTACTGAAAGCATTCATATTTGCATGCTTTTATGTACAACTAGCTTTGCCAAAGGACAGAATATACGTATTAAAAATGTATATGATAGACATGGGGCTTCTGAAAGGGGCATTACTCATTTGGCTGAGGTACATGCCAGCTGTGAGGTCATCTGCTGCTGTGCATTGATTGGCTCAGCTGACATTGCGTAGAATACGGAAATACATACTGTAAGTGGGTTGGTAATGTATGTTTAACTGGATGTATGCTCTTTTACTGGTTTGAGTATTTCTATAATCTCCTGGAATTTTCTCTTTACTCAGAATGGTGCTAAAAACAAAAAACATCCAGTGAGCGGCAGTTCTGTGGATGGAAATGCCTTGTTAATGAGAGAGGTCAACAGAGAAGGGCCAGACTGGTCAATGCTGACAGGAAGGAGACAATAACACAAATAACCACACATTACAACACTGGTATGCAGAAGAGCATCTCTGAAAACACAATGTGTCATAGAAGCAGAAGACCAATACGTCTAACAAATAAGTGTAATAAATACTCACTGAGTATAAGGTGCTCACTGAGAGTATATGGCTACTGTGTCTGGTAATAACTTCAAGGAACCCCACGAGAAGATCAGGATTGGTCAATTTATTCCAAACCTGGTCAATCAAAGGCAGATCAACATCATTGGGGATTACCAGTAAGCTTCCCAATATTGCAGTCCTGGCATCAGAATGCTTGACGCACCTGTTCCTCCCTAGGTCATTCCTGTTACCAAAAGACTACAGGTGTGAGAATTATCAGTGTTTCTGTAATCACTAATCACTCTACTGACAGCAGTGTATAGAAACATTTGAGCCAGTCATCTCATCTATGATGATGAAAGTCGAGTGTACATCTTTTTATGAATGTAGTACAGTACAGTTGTCATGGCCCATTAGCTGCTGCTCTAGTAGCATCCAATGACACCCCCCTCCCCCCCACCCCTCTCCTTCAACACCCACCCCATTGGCGCAGCGCATGGTTACCTTGAGTTAATGATATTTCTCATCTGAGCGCCACTGTATCCGAAAACTGTCATCATGTTCAGTCAGGCTCTTTACATCTTCCCTGGGGATATTGGTTTGCCAGAAGATACTTTCTCTTCTTTTCCAGATCCTTGTTTTTCTTTTTACAAGAACTGTCAGACATTTTGCATATTACCACTGTGCCTGTTGCCTTGAAGAGCTCTGACTTTGGGCCATCTTTATCAGATCGCAGACCATTGGGTTCACCTTAATGTTTGTTGATTGGCCTTTTCACATGATAGGACCATCTGCTGTATGTTCGGTACACTCAAAAACCCATCCATATAACATCCAGGCACACTCAAAAACCCATCCATATAACAGCCAGGCACACTCAAAAAACCCATCCATATGACAGCCAGGCACACTCAAAAACCCATCCATATGACAGCCAGGCCCACTCAAAAACCAATCCATATAACAGCCAGGCACACTCAAAAACCCATCCATATGACAGCCAGGCCCACTCAAAAACCCATCCATATGACAGCGAGGCACACTCAAAAAACCCATCCATATGACAGCGAGGCACACTCAAAAACCCATCCATATGACAGCCAGGCACACTAAAAAAACCCATCCATATGACAGCCAGGCACACTCAAAAACCCATCCATATGACAGCCAGGCACACTCAAAAACCCATCCATATGACAGCAAGGCACACTCAAAAACCCATCCATATGACAGCCAGGCACACTCAAAAAACCCATCCATATGACAGCCAGGGAATCGCTTTGGAATGAGATGGAAGTATATTATCTTGCTGTATACCACAGAACCTGTGAATGCCCCTATACCCAACATTGTTGAGCCTGTAGGTTGTGATAATCGCACTCAAAAGCTGTCTGAGCCAATCGAACACATGCTGTACATTACAAGAGGTCAAATGATACAAAGGTGATTATTTCTAAATAGCTCATCAACTCATTACTTTACAAATGAAATCAATCAGTAATTAAATTGATTTAAAGTGAATTTATTTGTTCAAATAAATTGAAATGAATATAAAAAAATTCATTTCCATTGTGTTCTTAGAGATAATATAGCCCAATGTGGGAGTATTTGACTACTGGGTGTATTGGAGTAAGGCAGTATCAGTAAACTGCATTTAACTGTCACTATTCCTGGCTCAATGGCACTCTTTTCAGTAGGCTGTCTTCTATGAACCATGACAGACATTCATTTTCTCCCGCAATCTGTTAAAAACTGATTCAATCTCACTCACTCACAACCAGTTTTCATTTCGTCCATGTAAATCCTTGTATGACATTGTATAACTTTATACTTAACTATTTAACTGAGTATACTGTATAGCTTGCATGAAATCAGAATAAAATACTCATAGATTTTTTACTCATTGACATTGATTTTTGAAGCAGACCAATTGTATACAATGTGCTCCAAACATACATTAATACTGTATGGTGAAAATTGGGTGTGTATTGGTCTTGTCTTGTGCACTTTGGAAATTCAAATGACAGTGGCGATTGATTTACATTTTCAATTAAATTTTTTTGCGATGATTAAAATGATCCCCTGCACTTCGCCCTAATATTCCTTTTCTCGTATGTTAGGGTAAGATGCAATTAGTATTATTAACTGTAGTTCTGACCAGAATTGAGTGGTGGTTGAAGGTCACTTGTGGATTTCTCCTAGCTTCTTGTGACTTGGATTCCAGCTGTGATGTGGCTATTCACACTGATGACCAAAATAACACTAATGGGACTGTTCTGTTCAATAGTGTTAGAGTGGTGAACATAGTGTTGAGTGGTGAACAGGTTTTAAAACACAATGAAAGGTTTTTCAAATCAACAATAAAATTGAATTTAATATTTGCTCTTATGGCTGACTACCTTATAACTAAGAAGAGATATTCTATTTATTTCACATCCAACCCCAGTTAGGAATTTAACTTTGCAATATGACCACAAAAAAATGCCACTCTTGCTTCATCTAGTTAATGAGATTCAGAAGTGACAGGTAAGCAGAGCATGCTTATCTCCTATTAATACCATCTGTTGTTTTCCTTTCCATTTCCCATACAGTACATACTAAAATATGGAATTAATGCAAACTGCTAAAAAAAAACATAAAATCAAACATTTTTCATTCCCTCCCATCGACAGGACCTAAACTAATAGGTACAGTGTTTTGAACTGGCTGCGTGCCTATGAATACATGCCTATTAATGGAATGCGCAGGTGTAAAATCTCCATCTTTACCCTTTCAATTAGAAAAACCCAGGCCCATCTGTTGCGCTTTACATCAGCTGTCAAGTATAGGTAGAGGTGTGGCAATAATTACCTCATTCAGCCTTGTGGAACAAGCAGTTCCAGTCAGTACCTGCCATACTGTAGCCCCCTGTAATTACACCTCTCAGAAGTCTTTCTTCTCTCTGCAGTTTGTTGCTGCGGAATTAATTGTTTTGTTGTTTGTTTGCATAAAAAGTAAAAGTTATGATGATGGAAATGGTTCACTTGCAAGCTAATTTCAGCTAATTCAAATGCATCAGATGGCTGAAGCTAGAAAAGGTCACTCTTTAAGAGTGACTCATAATAGTGTTTTAGCTGGTAGTAAACACACATTAAAGCGCTGTTTTGGTCACATTGAGCCAGCTAATGTTCAAGTATTTGAGATTTCCTTTTGCATTCTTTATGAAACATTACACTTTGGACTTTGGAATGAATACATTATAGAAATAATCAGGAGCTACCATGGTGTGAAATTTATGTTTATATTATATTGAGCCCAGTAATATTTAAATTATGCAAAAGGAAACTGCTCAGTGCTCCAGCTAATAAGAGGACCAAATAGGTGCGCGATCTTCATTTTAATTGTGTAGTTAAAATTATAGCTACAGTAGCGCTTATATATACATTTGCTTGTTTCATTGTCTTTGCAATTTGGTGGGATGCACTTCAGATTTATGCATATTTATGTTCATTGAACTGTCTGAGATACAATCAAGAGACCATTAATTTAAAGATCTATCAAAGTTAAAGGCAAAACTGGATGGAATCCTGGTCAATCAACAGCTGTCTTTAGCTTTGAACATTTCTGTTTCTTTGTTCTTTCATTTTTTTGCTGTCAAAATGGAATGTGATTTGTTGCCTCAGTAGCCGCATTTACGGAAATGGTCGAAACATGATGCCTGCTAACGTATTGAGGATAATTACCACTTGGCGACGTACTGCAATTAGCAAGTGAAAATAATGATCCACAAGTAATTTTTCAACATAAGGTTATTTTTCAAGTACAAATGATGCTTGTACACGTATAATGTATCTTGAAAATGTCAGGGAAGCATTTATGGATTAGGTCTGGCCATTATTCATAGAGGAAGCTATTCATATTCCATTAGCTAAACAAAACATGATGAGAGGATTTTAATGTGCTTGACCTTAATAAAAACCGAGTTTAAAAATGCAAACTAGCTTATGAAAAAATAAACTTGAAACTCTCAACATGAATTCCAGAGATAAAGATCAGCTGCACAATTATCCAGCAGTTCATAATATTGCATGTGCAAAAGCTACACCATCTTGAATAATTGAAGAATAACAAATAAATCATTCAACCTATCCATGGCCTTCATTGGATGAGGCATCTGTCACAATGACTACTATTGATCAAAATTCTCCCTTTGAGCTTACATCCATACTTCTGTTTAGTATGCCTGGCCCACACTCTCTCCATCCTGATTGAACACTTGGCATTTTGAACCATCTCCAGTTTATGCAGCAACACAGAACCCATTAACATGGGTATTCTACTGAGAGGAAAATGGCTCTGCATCAAGTAATATTGCTGAGCTCTCAGCCAGACAAATCCAAGCAGAAAGGCTGCTACAGCACAAGGTATGAGAGGAATTTATTTTTTCAGCCTCAAACTAAGTAAAAAAAAAAAAAAGATTTTGATTCATGTGCACATCGCATATGTGTCTTAAGTATGAACAACATAGATGAGGGATAGGCAATTCCAGTCCTGGCGGGCTGGTGTATATGTGGGATTTTGCTGCCACCAGTTACGCTGGCTCAATCAGCTAATTAGCCATATGCACCATGACCAATTCTCTTGCAAATTAGACCACAATAAAATGCTCCAAGAGCAGAACATTTATCAGCTGCTGTTTATATCACGGAATGTGGATAAAAATGACAGATCATGTAAATTATTGGGCTAATTAAATAATTAAGAGCAGGAGTTGGTCTGAAATCCAGTAACAGATACGACCCTCCTCGTCCATTCCTGATGTAGACACATAGCCTGGATGAAATGATTAATGCAGTAGCAACCACACATTATCTATAATTAAAATAATATGAAATGTTCCATGATTGCCAGATAATATTATTTTTAAATATATATATACGTAGGTATGCTTTATATTATTTAGGGGTGGTTGCACAGAGTTTCGTTTAAATCCGGATTAGGCAATTCTACTTAATTTAATCTAGATATTATCATTATATTTATGATTCAAATGTAAATAATAAATGAATGCATACATAAATACAATCTTAATTAATAGAATATCCTCCCTAACTGTTGACCACTTGACCACTAGCTCTAGCATTTATCATTCTGTGCATCAGTGTTTCAGAGCTCCATTCCCAGTTTATCACGCACACTGGGCTAACCAGTGGAAATTGGCGAGTCAATCGTCAGAGATTACCAGGAAGCAATTCACTTGAACATTACTGGTGTGGATCATGGGCAATCAATCAATCAATGACTGTGTTTGTAACCTGAGGAGCCCTGGTCAAAATCCAACCTCCCCTACCTATACTTCCCGCCCAGCCTGTGATAGTGGCACATCATTGACTGAGAAATTCTGGAGCCTTCTCTCACGATGTCTGATTTAATCTGCCACTAGGCCTGTCTGTGAAGAGCTCAGATTCCAGTCTTCTTCAAGACCGGTAATGAAGCTGTGCTCTTAGATAAAAAGTGATTTCCATTTTCAAAAATACTTTCTGAAATGGATAATGGAGGCTGCTGGGTAGGTAAAGCTCCACGGTCTCGGATCGGATGCCATGCCAAAGCTGACTGTGGCTGGCAGCCCCACAAATGGCCTTGCATTGCCCAGAGCAGTGGGAGGGACAGAGTCAGTGGTGATAGCAGGGTTTGTTGCTTGTGCAACTACTGCTGGCAGTCAAGGGTGCCCATATACGTATGAGAATTCTTGTCTATAGTTTCTGAATGAGAAATTCCAAATGTGGGGGGCATTGGGAACATGGAGGTTTGACAGTATGGGCACTCTGACTGCTCTGTGGCTACGCAGCACCATACTCAGGAGGGTGCAATGCACTGTGTGTTGTGACGTATTCCACGTGACTACACGTCCCATGTTTCCACAGGACACTTCAGTGATATTTACAAAGTTGCTCAGGTCTTTAAGCCATTTTCCCCAGATCCAACATGTGGACTACGAGAACCAACGGTTCACTTAGCGTGTAATATATCCCAGACCTTAACATGCATCTTACTATGAGATAATCAACGTTATTTGTGAGAGGTCTTAATGCTTTGGCTATACCACACACACACACACACACACACACACTCATCGAAAAATCCATAAAATCTCCATACTAACAGACACAAAATGTGTGTGTACTATTTGAGGCAAAATATAAATTGGTATTGTACCATTTCTTATACATTCTTTACCCTTATTTGTGGAATCATTTGACCTTCAAGCAGAGCCAGTTCTTGAGTAATTGTCTTCCAGGCTGGCAAACTCATCGCATGCAGAGAAGCTCCATCATGATTTCAGGCACTGGAACTGAGCCAAATACAAATCAAGTCAGGTGCATTTTGGGATCTTTCATGCTGCCATGGTGAGAATTTGAATGCGGTGTCCTTCTCATCTCACAGCTACTATGGTATTGTAAAATTGAGAACCCACTGCAGGCAAAAATATTGTATGTGCACACATACAAGCATAGACATGGGGGGTAGTTAATGTGCAATGATTCATCTATGGACTTATACAATTGAGACTGGCCTCTTGGCCTAGTCGAACCCTGCGTCCATGGGCGATGTAATGGCTGATCACGTGCTGCATTTTCAGACTCCCAGTAATGGTTGTCTCTGGGGTGGCGGTGTAGCTTGATGGCAAAGAAGCTGGGCTTGTTCTGAAACATTGTGTGTGACAATGTATGTAATCGGAACTGCTCATTAAAATATTCTGTGAGAAAGGAATCTCTTTGGATAAAAGTGTAGCCTACAATACATTTTTAAGTGTAAATGAGGAGGATTAAATGCCTCACTGTGGCACGGCAAAATACAAGATAAAGGCTTCAAATGCCACAGATAGATGTCTATTCATGGTAGAGAATCACCTGGATGCATTTAATTCTTCCCAAAAAACTGCATCCAGACATGGCTCATCAAGTAAATTTGAGACGTAATTACCGTTGTCAAATGGAAACTGGGCCGTGTGATGGACAAGCCTTCCTCTGATAAGCAGTGTTCATTGTCAGGTCCGGGAAGCTGCTCAGTCACAAATCATTTCACATTGTTATTAAGTACCTCTTCAAATGCTGCCTGGAGGAGACATGCATTAATGAATCCTTTTTCAAATTTGGCTTCAGGTGAATTATGCTCAGATTGTAGCCATAAAGTCTGTTTTGTGATCTATTCAAAGGCAATTTTGTACATGCCAGTGGTGCGCTTTTTCTTCCTAATAAAAGTCAGAACTTTTGAATAAAAGTCATTCAGTCAGACTTGCAGCCTTTCAGGAAAACAAATTTCAATCAACAGAAGTATTCTGCATATAGATTTTATTTTTTTATTTTATTTTTAATATTCACTTTCAGCATATGCAGATTGATCCTGAATACTGGATAAAATAGTTCCTCTGTAGTTTGATAGTTGCATGTTTTTCTTTCTTTTTTTTTTGGGGGGGGGGGGGGGGGGGTTTGTTCAAAAGCATGAGAAGGACATTTCAGAAAATAAACCAAACATGACAAACCAAACACTTAAAACAATCTACGTATAACAATGGAATCATAACTATCTCCTCAGACTGCCAACATCTCTCACCCTGTCCAAACACAATACCCAGTCATAAAGTAAATGCCCCACTAAACCATTAAATCCTTTTTCCACTTAAATTATGTTTGCAATAAACTGAACAAAAGATGCAGGGAGGTTTTAGGGGGTTGGGAGATATCACATAATGTTATTTAGCTGACAGTCTGTGGGATCATTGCCACTGATCATGAAACCCTATAAGCTTCATATGCCATTGTGCAATTCTTTAACCTAGGAGAGGCAGGCAAGTCAATACTAAGGCGATTGGAGGAAACCAGTTTACCATGGTAACTGGTCAGCCTCAATTCTATATCAGATTATGGTTGGAAATGTAACTGATGGGCAAGAAGAAAAAAAAAAAGGACAATATATAAAGATATAAACTTGTTATGTCTGCAGGTACTATATTCATAATCATATGAGCTGAGAAGGTTCTAACTAGTTGGTGTCATAAATATGTTTGTAGGGCAGTAAATATATGTGTGAATATTATTATTATTATATTTTTTTTTTACTAAAATACTGTTTCAAAGTATGAAAAAAATGTACATTTAAAAGGTAGTAACGGCTTGGAATCAATTCACTTTGGAATCTTTTAAGCTCAATAGCTGAAAACTATTTGGAATCTAGGAAACCGATAATATGCCAACACTCTTAAGCGTTGAAGAGGCATGAAGAGTTGGTTTAGGAGCAGCGCTCTCAGGTGACAATAAAGTGGACATAAAGCACACCACTGCCTAATCCACTCAGCTACCTCCCCAGGCTCCTGGTGCTATCCTGCTTGGAGAATGTCCTGGCTGGCATCCCTGACAATGCAGTCCAGACTGCTCCAACTCCTGCAGAGCTATGAAGTCACACTGGTCATTTTTCTCTGCATCTCATTGGCTGCCCCTCTCTGGCTCAGTCTCCGTGGGTTGCCAGTCACAGCTTGTATCTTCTTCAAATCCCTGGCAACACAGCAAGGGCCCTGTTGCTCCTTGCCATGTGAAGCTTCTTGCATGAGGATAACTTGCTCACTCTTAACCTCGGCCCCCTGGTGGCGGAATGAGCTTCCCACCAGGATCAGGACATCACTCACTCACCACCCTGGTTCATCTGAAGCTTATGCTGTCAGCCACACCAAACACAAATCTCCCTTCTGTGGGATAGCAGACATAAAGTTATGAACATGCTAAGGAGCTACTTTGGGAGTTCTGCTAATTAATTCAGTTAATTCTGTGTTGATGTGTTGGCAGTTGGATGTTGTATAATGCATTTGCTGTTTGTGCACTGTATGTGTTAACAGCTCCTTAAAACAAATCATCTGCACTTGAAAGAAATCATGGAAATGGCCCTTAATGCACTGTTGAAAGAGTTTTTGAGTTGTTTGCTTATAAGAAAAGAACTTAAAATGAGTGATGTCGGAAGATGGGGGGATATGGTGCTTTAGCACTTTAAATAAATGTAACAATTTAAGTTTAAACAATTAAATTCAGCCAGTTAAGATTTGTCTCTCAAAAACAATGTCAGGGACAAACTAGGCCAGTCGCAGAACTGGCGATGTGGCAGATTCAGAGCGGAATGCCGTACCGTGACGCTGTGGTGGTGAAGTTTCTGGCACAGGCAGGAGCAGTGGGGTCAGTGCTTCCCTCCCCGGTAGGTTGACGGTGAAGTTTCTGGCACAGGAACAGTGGGGTCAGTACTTCCCTCCCCCGGTCGGTTGATGGTGAAGTTTCTGGCACAGGCAGGAACAGTGGGGTCAGTACTTGCCTCCCCCGGTTGGTTGATGGTGAAGTTTCTGGCACAGGCAGGAACAGTGACCCCCCCGGGGTCAGTTGACAGTGAAGTCCTTGCCACGGTGGAGAACTACACCAGGCTCCGCTTCAGATGGTTGGGCGGAAGAGAAGTGGGATGTGGTGACAGATGTCGGTTCCGAGGCTCCGCTGTTCGGCGCCGAAGCGTGGGGTGCGTTCTCCCAGCGATTTATCAGCCCCCACGGTGTGGCCCACCATTACAGAGCCAATCTGAGAGAAGACTCAACTGCTCCCACTGTGGAGGGATTTATGAGGCAGACGCCGTACAGTTCACTTGTCCAAGCAAATTACAGCCTCAGGAAGTGATAGGCAGACAAACCTGATGGATTCTTTTTAAGCTCCATAGGGGCAACTGAGGCTGGGAGCAGGGCTGAATGGCCATATGTACAGGAAAAGCTCAATCCTGCCCGCGCACTCTTTTCTCAATGGAGGGATAATTACAATGGTTTGGTTAGCATGTGTTAACTTGTATCCTGGAAAGGCTAATGCCCTTTTAGGTGTGCTGTCATTGATTTTGTGAGATATAGGAATAGATGTTAACAGCATGGGGATGCCCCAGGCTAAATCTCTGGATGAATGGTGAATTAGAGACAACATTTAAAAAGTACTGTGCATGAATTGATTCAAGTTAATGAATTTGATTGCCTTCATTAGTCAAAGCAAATGACAGCACTGCAAGAGTTATTCTTGTAAGAGTAATATTTCTGCGCTGTTTTACATTTACTTTTTCTCTTATTAGCTTGAAATATGACTGAAGAAAGTGGGTGGGAGAATATGTAGTGATGTCATTTGTTCTGACTAATTACTTTAAGCATTAGCTTTATTCGTCCACAATATTTAATAATAATAAAAAAAAAGTATGATTAGTAATGGAAATGTTTCAGATGCCTCTCTAAATCTTGGGCAATGGAGTTCTGAGAGCACATTACACAGCTCTTACCACCTCTAGTTCCAGGATCCTGAACAATCCATCATATCTCAAAGGAACTCATTCATCATTGTTGTACGATAATAAAAGGTTTTATCATGTTTCGGAAGAACACAAAAACAATAAGTCCTCAAAGGTTTTCAGTAGGTGTTCTGATAAGAATGAAAAATCGAGAGTGATTGCTGGCGTCTGCCATGCAAACATAAATAGATTTCCCTGAAATGTGTGGAGAATCCTCCGTCTGTGGGAATACACACGGGTATAGAACATTTGTTTGATAATTTTTCACAAGCGTTTTGCTGTCAGAAATAATTTTGTTTTCAATGTAATGAACGGAAGCAGTTTTTTAAGTTGCAGTTAAATTGTTTACTCTTATAAGCTTCAGTTCCGTCAAAGCTAGATGTTTCCAGCAGTTATGAACAACACTGATATACTGCTGTATAGGTCATAAGCAATTTTAGCCCGTGCGAACACCATCTATTTGAATCCATATGACAACTGAATATGGCCAAGTGGATCATAAAGTAAACATATGTCACAGGAAACAACATATTTGTCTCAATGCCACCAAGAGATGAACAATATTCCAAATATCACAGAAGGACTGCAATCCCCAACTGAACTATACTGTAACTCATCTCATGCAAAATGTGATGAGCATTGAACATTATCTGGTGTTTTCACTTTTAGAAACAGTGCGAGTGGATTATGGTTATCACTATACTTCATATTTCATGACAAAGGTGTTACTGTTTAGCTTGGAGACTTTGTTCACACAAATCAAAAACACAGAAATCGAGATGCATGGCGGCGCACTGAACTTATAACACTCGGGCTGGCAGGGTGTCCTATCAGAAAGCCCACACCGATCCCCCAGAAAAGCGCTTTGTCTACTCAATCATTTGAAGGCCATCTGACCAGCCTTGCATAATGCAACATTTTCCACAGTCCCACTCAAATTCAGCACCTGGGCTCTCATACTCTTCATAGTACAGGAATCGCAAAACATCCATCGACAAGTCAGGTGATGAGCAATGAAGCTATTACGAAAGTGCTCTTTTTTATGAACAATTATTTCTTGAGATTTACAGCTATATACATCTGATGGGAGTAACAATCATATGATCGATTCATATAGTAATTACATGTATCATTACTAAAAAATCTAGATTTTTACAAATTATATGAATACATACTGTATGGTATGCCTGAATGAATAAGCAACTCATATTATTTAAGCAATTTGTTGAAGGAAAGGTTCTCACTGAATTCAGGCCACGGTGTCCCTGTCTTGTGTAATTTTGGAGCAGATCTGAATATAAAGGCAGCTCTGATAATGATGCTGTGCTATCTCGCCACAGTGAGTGTGCTTTTGCCACTTCAACCCAAAATAAGCTGGTGCCCTGACATCCCAGCTGTGACACTGTCTCCATGTCCTCACACGCTAGAGAACACGCTGGTGCTCTCACCAGTTTTACCAAATACAGGTAGTGGCCTATGACATTGCTACCTGTTCAATTCAATTCTCACACACACAGACACACTTACACACTTTTGGGTATAGTTGGGCCAGGTGCTGTGAACTTTGATCAACCCCAGTGTGGTTTAGACTTTTGTCCTATTTTTCACTATTTGCAAAACCTCCTAGAACCAGCAATTCTCTGGTCTTATTCTCACAAATCATATATTCTACTATGCTTTTTAAATGTGTATATGTATATGTGTTTTTCATTTTTACAGCCAGGTCTCATAGAGGTTAATCCTACCACTCAGATTGTTTGAGTTGTACATAGAGGTAAAAATAGGAGAAAAAAATCAGGCAGAATTATAATTCAGTTTTTCTGAAGAAATCAGCATCAAAGATTTATTGAACTTTGCATTATTGGATCGTATAAAGTGCAAACCACTCATGATGTGAAGCTGTAGCTGAGCTCAGTGCCTGTGGCCATGCATGTCAATGAGAGGGAATATGTTTTATCATTGGCTGATGCATCCCTCCTGGCCCAGCACTCTGCCCCTGCAGGCACCGTGCTCTGGCACGGGGAGAAGCAGAGCGATCCTTCCCATAGGCCTTTACCTTCGCTCATAGACCTGTGTTCTGCTAAACAAAGACTTACCCCGGCTCATGAAACACTTCATTCCCAGTCTCTCGTGCAAGCTCCTGCTGGTCGGTTTATGTGGCTTTCCCCCTCGCCTGTGATCGGCGTTTTTGAGCCTATTTGTGGACACAGGAGGGTGTCATGCCAGGGTACGCGTTTCATGTGCCTGGGAACATTGCTGAGACAGGGCCTTATTATCAGTTTTCAGAATGTGTGCATGCTCTGTTTTAATCGTTTACATGTTTTTTTTTTACTTGCCAATGTTTTGTGTTTTAATATGGCCATGTCTGCATCGGGGGATTTGCCTGATCTCCATGGGGGCTCCAACACCCAGCAGGTGGTGACAGAGGATGAACTGAAAGCAAGATTCAGAGAGGATAACATCTCCACAGAAGACTCTAGACTTTCCGGTAAACCATTGCAGCATCATCCCGCTGCTGTTTTTTGCAAACTAGTATGTAGAATTAGCTCCTTCAAAGAAACTGGCAAACCTACAACCAGCGTTGCAGATTTTATGGTGTTAAAGGGAACGGTGACAGAAATATATAGCACAGATCAAAAGTTACAGAACAACAATATTTCAAAATAACTTTACCCCCATCACCCACGATATAGTTTAAAAAAAAAATGTTCTCTTACTGGTATGATTTATTTGTCTCATGCCATAATATAAAATATCACAACAGTTCATAAATCACATTTGCCAACTTAGTTTATTCCTCAGATTAAGACTTTTTACTCACATAATATAAATAATAACTTCAGCCAACAATAGAGGTCCCCCAAGAATAATAAGCACCAGAGAATTGTATTATTATTCACAGTTACGCCCATAAATTTAAATTAGGACATGGAGCTATTAAACAGCTGTAAAGTTTTTTGCATAACCATATTATTTGGCAGGGTCTTTAATTTATTTTGTTTTAATCACATGTTCTGTTTGCAACTGCTTCATCACAATAAGTGTATACAGAGATGTATGATCATCTTTGTGCATTCATGTTTTCCAGTAATCACATTTGCATTAAAATTCACCTATATCTATTAGTTTCATCTGAGGATTAAACAAGATTTGAGAAGGTTAAGGACAGTGTGTATTCAATTAACTCTTCAAAATAGATCTTAAAATGTTTTTTTTAGTAATAGGTAATGAATTGTGTTATAAAATACAGTACTGTGCACCTGTAAAACATTCTGTACAAAAATAATTCAATGAAAGGTCCTAAATAAACGTACTATACATTTTACATTACATTTTAGTAATTTGGCAGAGTAGTTCAAATCAATATTTTTTGTGACCACCCGGCGTTAAAACTACATCACTTCTCTGAGATAACCAACGCTGTCCTGCAGTTCTATAAGACAGTCAGCAGGGAGGTTGTTCCAAGCATGTTGGAGAACTTGCAACAGTTCTTCTGCAGACTTTGGTTGGCTCTTTGATTCTGATCTCAGACAGCCTTAATCAAGTTTTTATGTTCAAAGTAATACATTTCTTACAGTAATATGTTTATTTTATTTTATTTATTAAATAATAAATAATAAAATGTCTCCTAAAATGTAATCTTTTGGAAAATGAATATTTGGAAATCTCAAATATGTTCTTTTATACTAACATACACAAATAAATAAACATATATATAATAAAGTCTCAGGTGCCTAAGACTTCTGCACAGTATTGTATAAACAAACTGACATTCAGCTTTTTTTGGATACTATTCTTTAAATAAAAGTAATGGATGCCATGTGTCTAGTGATATATGTAAAACTTTATTCATATATTATGTGTTTACAAAGTATCAAAATGCATGCTTATTTTGGCCAACAGCTGGTTCGTCACATTAGTTAACCAACTAAATGCAAATTAATCTACATGATTTTCTTAAATGGAAATAGAAAAGTTCAGGCCCTTGCAAAAAAAAAATGAGCAGGGGTTTTATAATTGAGTGTGCCACCCATGCTGTGTAACGTAGCAGCAGCAGTTCCATGTGAATGTGTGAAACTGTGCCAGGCCCGTGTCAGAACAGAAATCTGTGTTTGTTATGAGCCAATAAACTCCCTAATTCAGCTGATCTCCCTGCTCGGCTCTCAGGAGTTTCCCCGTGCTCGTTACAGAGGCGGAGGGGAAACCGTGTGAAACCTCCAGCCATGCATCTCGTCAACAGTTGTTTTATTTCTCAGGGGGAGTGATCTATTTGGAAGACAATTTAGCTTCCTATTTCTGCCGCCTTTCACATCAATCAATGAGACGTGTTTGGTGAAATCTTTCGGGATATGGCTTGTCACACTCTTACAAAATGTTTCAAAAACACTACTGTACTCTGGAGAAATGTAATGCTTCCAGCCTAAATATTACCTTGCGTTATTACCCGAGGGCTTGTTTCTTAACTGAACCTTGAAACAAGACTATTAAAGTCAAAGTACTGGGAGATTAAGATCATGCATATTTTCACATTGAGCTGTCTACTTATTCATTTAACTCCTGGCACTCTGTCAAAAGCAAGGCATATAAAGTAACTTCATATAGACATTAAAATACTGTATCTATGAGACATTATACTTTAAGATGGATGCAAAGACACAGGATGCCATGTTCCTTCATGTACATGGTTTGTTCACGTAGCCTGAATTAGATTGCTTTGTCAGCAATCAAAAGCACAGTTATTTCGAATCCCCTTGATTGTATTAAGGATTTTTAAAGAACTAATCAAATTATAGGACATATTAAATCAACAGTTGGGCTTCAAATTCAATATTTATCATTAACTTTGACTTACAGTTAAATCCAGGTCTTAGATCATTTTTTGTTAAGAAACACAGTTTGGCAAATAAATAGTTCAGAAATGCCTACAGTAAATGTTTTTTATTATTATTATTTCTGTGTCTGGGGAAATTAGTTCATAAATTGAAGGACAAATATTATGTAAATGCAGGCCTTTGTCAGTTCTATCAGTCGGGTTGATTTAACCCTGCATTAAATCTAGTTTACATTCCAGCCATATGTACAGGAGAGGTACTGAAACTGACTGTAAAATTAATGCATTATCATTCATCCCAGAAATGCACTCTTCTACTTCAGCTGAATAAAGCTCATCTCATACATTCGTATTTCTCTGATGAAACAGACGGCCATTTTAATGTTCTTTTTAGCTAGTCTGGACTGGGTCGGTGTGCGTTGTTTTGCACTCCATCCATCCATCCATTATCTTAACCCGCTTATCCTGAACAGGGTCGCAGGGGGGCTGGAGCCTATCCCAGCATACATTGGGCGAAAGGCAGGAATACACCCTGGACAGGTCGCCAGTCCATCAAAGGGCACACACACCATTCACTCACACACTCATACCTATGGGCAATTTAGACTCTCCAATCAGCCTAACCTGCATGTCTTTGGACTGTGGGAGGAAACCGGAGTACCCGGAGGAAACCCACGCAGACACAGGGAGAACATGCAAACTCCGCCCCGGCCGACGGGGATTCGAACCCAGGACCTCCTTGCTGTGAGGCGGCAGTGCTACCCACTGCACCATCCGTGCGGCCTGTTTTGCACTCATTCTGTTTTTAACGGTTCAATTTTTGATCACAGTGGTAACATGATATATCGTTTGAAAGCATTAAAACTCATGGTTTTATCTGTATAACCTATTCTATTATTATTATAATTATTATTATTATTATTATTATTATTATTATTATTATTATTATATTCTTCTTGTAGGCAGCACGGATGGTGCAGTGGGTAGCACTGCCACCTCACAGCAAGGAGGTCCTTGGTTCGAATCCCCGTCGGCTGGGGCCTCTCTGTGCGGAGTTTGCATGTTCTCCCCGTGTTTGCGTGGGTTTCCTCCGGGTACTCCGGTTTCCTCTCACAGTCCAAAGACATGCAAGTTAGGCTGATTGGAGAGTCTATAATGAGTGTGTGAGTGAATGGTGTGTGTGCCCTGCGATGGACTGGTGACCTGTCCAGGGTGTATTCCTGCCTTTCGCCCAATGTATGCTGGGATAGGCTCCAGCCCCCGTGAATGAATATTCTTGTAATAAATGAATAATAACAAATTCATTCATTAATTTGAAATAGGTTGCACTGGGGGTGGGTAATAGGTGATGCCAGGCTTGGCAGCGCTCCATGTCTGTCGGCCTGTGCTGTGATGACCCTATTACTGAGAACGTGGCACAATATCAAAGACATGATACCGATAGATATGATTTATTTTACAAATAAATGTGTTGTACTCAAGAGACAAACCTTCTTGTGTGCATGTGAAATATGTATTAGTTCATTTTTGAGTGAAAGACACAAATTGAACTCTCGTTTGGGGGGATTGTGTAAGGTCTAGAATTGAAGGTTGGCTAATGCCTGCCAGCTTTATTTTATACCTTATCCCTATGGGATACATTTCACATCACCTGTTCATATTTCCATTATATTTATCTAGCAAGGCTTTGTCTCACTTTTTTTTCCTTATGTGTAAAAAGATAAATCAAACAACTTAAATGTTTGAATAAATCCAAAACATTGCTGTTAAAGGTAATGACACAGGTTGTGACATTTCAACATTAATTGTACTAAAACTATAATATTGGTTTCATTTTAGAACAAGCTTCTGTTACCATGCGCACAAGACACATTTTCTCAGAAATCCCCTATAATTCTTCTGAAAGGTATATGGCAGCCATGCACACAAGTATGATATGGTGGAGGTTTTCTTGTGATATACAATGCTGTAAACATCTTGTCACATCAACACACATTGCCTGACACAAAATAAGTTTTAACAACGCATTAATTATACAATGAATTAGCATAGAAATGCCTACACTGACAGTATGAAGGATTTTTCTATTACAGTACTTCTACAGCATAAGGGAGAAGTTAAGTGAAAAAGAATGAACTGTCAAATGCTTTAGACTCTATTTAAAGCAAAACCCACTGGCTGTCAGGGCAAAAAGGAGAAATAATACTGTTTTGAATAACTTTCATTTGCATGCTGTCTAATTCCGTCAGTAGAAAGCAATACATTATAGAGATCCCCATCTGAGCATTGTTTGTTTCAATGGCAGGTCTTCTTTAAAACTACCCAGCCTATTTCCAGGTTTCAGAAAAATGAGTGCATCCCGAATACCTGGTTTCCATGTACCATAAATGTAGCATACATTTTCAGTTGATTTTGCTGGCAGTGGGCCATGTTAAAATCTACTTAAGATCAATAGTATAATGATCTGACACCAGCACTCATTCCATTGTAAAAATCACTTAGATCACATTTCATTCGAATGTTAGGTCTGAACAACAACTGAACCTCTTGACCATGTATGCATATTTTTATGCATCGAGTTGCAGCCACATGATTGGCTGATTAGATATTTGCTGATTGCTGGTTAAATTGCCTGAAGCCATTTATTTTTTAAATATTTCTTTAATTCAACTGCGGAAACCACAAGTACTTAATTATAAACTATTTTAGTTAGAGCCCACGTGAAATTAATATTCATGGTAATTGCTCTGCAAAAATAATGATATTAATGATATTGAATCCACATTATTTGTTGTAATGAATAAATAAACCTTCAAGGTTGTGGCAATACTTAATTTTATGTTTTAAGACAAACTCATTAATCAGGCTGACTGGGTGCAAGTGTTATCTCATTCCAGTGCTATATAGTCTAGACGAAGAAAGGTTGATTTACATGTTGAATTAACCAAAAGAGGCTTTGATAATTTTATCTGTAACTTCACAATAGGCAATTATTTTAAATAGCAATGTAGCACATACCAGATTATGCAGTCTTAGTAATGTCTTGGTTCAATGAAAACACACTTTGATGTATAATGACTACTAAAGTATTTACCAGCACCACGTTCCCAGAACACATGATGAGGTGGAGCTAGGTTAAGTGCTGTGAAGGGTTTTGAGTCACTTCACAGCTTCACAGTACTGACATGCAGCATTATGATATGCTACATATATAATATTTCAGAAATTATTCCATTTGGTGCATGGTCATTTTTTGGTTACTGGTGAAATAAATATTGAATGTTCTTTGCAACATAACCCTTGTGTCGTCTTAAGGGTCAAAAATTACCTGCCACTATGTTTAACATACCCTAAATGATCCTTTTTCTACTTGAAATTTGATGACAAAATTTGTGATGAGTGACAGATTGTTTCTTCATGCAAAATAGAATTCAATTCATAAAAATTCAATTAAGCTGCTTTATTTGAGGTGTTTAGTGAAGGCGGGTCATTTCTGACCCTTAGGACAATGGGAGTATACAGATTGTTAAATAAATGCTAAATGCTGACATTTATATAGTGCCTTTATCCAAAGCGCTGTACAATTGATGCTTCTCATTCACCCATTCATACACGCACTCTCACACCAACAGCGATTGGCTGCCATGCAAGGCACCAACCAGCTCATCAGGAGCATTTTAGGGGTTAGGTGTCTTGCTCAGGGACACCTCGACACACCCAGGGCAGGATCGAACCGGCAGCCCTTCGACTGCCAGACGAGTGCTCTTACCTCCTGAGCCAATGTCGCCCCAGTTAAGACTACACAAGGGTTAAACTTCATAAATCACCTGGCAACCCAGCTGGTCAAAATTAATATTCAGATCTGGTATGGTGAATCTCCAGGAAAAGGGCTGGAAACTATTTTAAAAAGCTGTTGGAACAGCAAATGCATTCTGTGTACAACTTTGGTTTAAAGTAATAACATTACTTCAGGGCTTGAAATATTGGGACAGTTGTAATTGTATCTTTGAAATAGGTTACCACAAAGAGGTCTGACAGCTACTACTGAGGTAATACACATTCACAGGGTGACTACGCTTGGATGATTAAAATGAGCTTTGGCGGACAGTGACAACAGGTCATATGCTATTTTAGTTGCTTGAAAAGCCATCTACAGTTAACCAAGTCAGTTTAAATACACATGGTGTGCAAGTTTTTATCCACTTAATATTATAACAATAGTACAATAATTTATATTACTCTGACCTTGTCTTTAATTTGACCAATATAATCATGCTAAATAACTACAATATGGCCTTTAGCATTCACAGACAAGATATATCACCAAACAACCTTGGAAAACCAAGATCAAGAAAATCAATGATCATAAATTTTGAATTAAAGAAACCACTGCTCATGACAAATAAATCATATGGAAGTTCTAGGAGAATGGAAAATGTCAAGGTCAGTCCATAATGGATACATGTCTATTTAAATATGCTGTTATATAATCATGAATTAATACATTTATATCACCTATCACAATAAGGTTTTTCCAATATTTTAACCACTATCTATCTATCTACCTATATATATATATATATATATATATATATATATATATATATATATAAATATATATATATATATATATATATATATATATATATATATATATATATATACAGTACTGTGCAGAAGTCTTAGGCACCCTAGACTTTATTTTATTATGTATATGTTTATTTGTTTGTATGTGTTAGTATAAAAGAACACATTTGAGATTTCCAAATATTCATTTTCGAAAAGGTTTAATTTTACAAAGACATTTTTGTATTTAATTTAAAAAAGTAACATATAACTGTAAGCAATTGACTACTTTTTACATAAAAACTTGATCAAGGCTGTCTGAGATCAGAATCAAGACATATGTATATCATATGTATATGTCTGAATACCTGCTCCACATGGCCGGGCCCCAAGATAGCTCACGTCATGCTCCTGTCATCTACTAGCTGCTAACTGACTATATATGTGTGATAAAACTGTCATTTTCTGTGTTAGCTGTTTCCGGTTGTTTATTTCTGTGAGAAATTTAGTAAATTATCCATCATAATACTTTGATATAATTATTGTTCAACAACCCAGGATACACTAGCATGTACAAACGTATTAATTATGTGTATTGGGAGTAGAAATTTCCAGAAAGCTGAAAATGATTCATAATATATTATTATAAGGTAGAGATGCAATATGAATGATGATTAATACATGCAAACATAGAACCTCTCACTTCACTCAATTTTGGACCTGTTAGCTGAACATGTACTTTGAACCAAAATGTAACATATGCAGTTATGCCTTTTCAAGTTCCAAGTGTTAAATATAGATTTGATTTGCATGAATATGCATTAACTATAAATAAACATCTCTCCCTCTATCTGTCATATATATAGCATCCACACATGATTTATGGTGCTAGCATGTGTGGGATGCTGGCATTTCAGCTTCCCGATGCATGGGGTCTACCAATACAATAGCAATTGTGAGATGTAAACACTGTGGCTCCTGAAAACTGTAAATCTTGGGGATATATATATTACAGCAAGTAAGGATGGCATTTGTTCTCTGTGATGCGAAAGCAGCAGGCTATTTGACTGCTATACCAGTAGCAAGAAAGTAAAAATAACAGTGAATGCACAATGAGCATGATAATGCAGTGAGAACAATGCAACCAAGGAATGTTTAATGTTCCGTGTGAGGTATCACTTTGATAAAAAGAGATTTGTTTCAGTACAATAACCTTTCCCCACCAAGTAGCACAGCTTTATTAGTTTTTTATTGTGTATTCCCCTTGCTTGCTCACACAAGGATTATAGGCTGAAATTCTCCACAAAAGGGCTGCCCAGGAATGACATTAACTGGATGTCATAAATGGCTAGTGCAGCAAGTCACTGAGCTCCTGAAATGACAACTGTGTTTGGATTAATTGCTGTCATTGTATTAAGCAGCACACACTGTTCCCAAATGGTGTGCCTTTTAAGGGCTCTATAAGCCTAACAACAGCTGGGGGACTGGTTTGAAGTAGAGTCTGTTGTATAAGAATGCGTAGGAGACCGTATGTCATGCTGTATCTTACAAAAAATAACATATGGAAACTAAGATAGCATGACACAGTGTATGGCTGTGTAAACTACCCACAATATGTAATAGACATAAGGAAGAAAAACCATATTCTATGGAGGAATTAATTAAAGTAATGTATGATATATTTAATACAGTTTGTTTGTGCTAATGTAATTATAAAATAAAAATAAGCATGTAATAAGCATATTGCAATAACTCAAATAGACAGTAGAGTAATACTGATTAATGTATTTATTTTCTTACCTAAAGTAGCAACCTCATATTCAAGTGATCTACAGTAAAATTAGTATGTGGTGTATGGTCAAGAAGACTCCATTTTGCTTTAGCTTTTTGTAAATCTTGCAAACATCTACATTACAACATTGGGCTCAGCTGTCAAGACGAACATTAAACATTAAATCTGTTCAACAAGAATGTGTGAACTATCAAAAAAAGATTATTATGGTAGCGTTGCTTGCATTAATGCTCTGTTGATAAGACAATTTCCCTGACCTGTTTCATTTCAGATTCCCTACGAAGCATTGCATTATCAGTGGCCAGTGGTTTTTATACACTGAATTCACAAATGCATGCAAATGCACACCTGTTCTGCAAATGCATTCCGCCTTCATTTGAACGGGTAGTGAAGTTGTGGTTAATAGTAATGTTAATGCGCTCTAAGATGCACACTACATCTGTTTCCTTTGAGCTTGTGCATTGTTCCACACCGATTTCTGACTGTCGGCGTTTGTGCCTAAAATGGAGCTCAACACCTCCTTCTCCTGTCAAAACATTACTTATGAGTCTGTAACAGATTTAGAGAGCACTGAATAATCTATATTTTAAACAAGAAACCATAAGATCAAAGATTGCAGAATGATGGGGCAGGTGTGAGGACACGGCGCTGTCTTTAGCATTTAATGTTTGAGCACACAACAAGCTATTGGTGGGATTTGTACAGAAAGTTCTAGCAGATAAGGGGCAGTTACTCTGCTGACGTTTTTTTATATTCCACTGCTGAGTATGAAACAGGTTTTGAATATCATTCCTGGACAAGAAAGCAACTCTGTGCATTAAACACCGTTGACTTGCTGACAAACAGTCCCAATGAGCCCTGTCATGGCACTGTTGGGCCTAAAATGGTCTAAAATGGTCTCTGCAGAAGAGGCAGCACGAATGATATGCTGAAGGCAGATCTGAGCATTTCCCATGTCTCCACATTTCATAACTTTCAAGTAAAAAATTACATGAAGGGAACTGAACAGTGGGCTCCAGAATTATTGCCACCCCTGACTGACAATGCACAAAAATAGTTAGAAATATACGGGTAATTATTAAATAAACTAAAAGATTTGAACATATTGTACTTTATTAACATTTCAATGGAACCAAACAAAAGCAAGGTTCCATAATTATTACATTACATTACATTACAGTTCTTTCGCTGACTCTTTTATCCAAAGCGACTAACAGTTGATTAGACCAAGCAGTTTGCTTATATTTAGCTTTTGCCACTCTATTTAATAGGGAGTATACCGGAATTATCATTCCCAAAACTTCTGCTTTACCTCCATAATGGATTCGTTTTAACTGATTTCTTTATCGCTGTGTATGTCAAACCCTCTAAATCAAGTCTTACATGGTGCTATAATGTTACATTTTGGCATTTAGAACACACTCTTGTCTAGAGCAACTTACACTGATTACAATTTGCAGACAATCTATTCATACAGCTGGATATTTATGTCAATTGCCTTGCTCAAGGGGGCTTAGCTCAAGGTTACAACAGCAGTGCTCCAGCTGGGAGTCAAATGAGTTTCAAACCCAGTTCTCCAACCATTAGACTACACAGCTGCCTATTTGTACCATCATTGTTGTGGCTATGTGCTCAAATATGTTGGCCGGAAAGACTCTATCAATTAAAAAGGACACTGCTATTGTGATCCTTCGGCTCATGAACACAATTATATGACTACATGCTATCTTTTGGTACAAAAAGGGGACCCACATATCACAGGCTCTAACTGTATATTTTCTCAGTCAGAAAGTCTGTGAAGTCTGTGAACACACACCCTCCCTTTCCTTCCTATTACTTTCAGTAAAGTACCCCATTCTCTCAATTTACTGTCCCATATGGATAAAGAAAACTGTGGAAAGAAAGAATTTGCACATATCCTGTCCTACATATCCATATAGAGAGGTGTTAATGAAGCAACACATCCATCAGACAACAAAGCCTTTTTTTGGTTCTTTCAGCTGTGAATTATTAGAAATGATAGGGATATATTTATACTATTTGTTTTTTTTTTATGTATACTTCTTGACATATTATGAGGGAGCCAAACTTAACATGTTGAATAATTAACACCTCAGTATAGGATCATTTGGATGATTGTCTCTGAGGAGGAACCATTAGCAGCAATCTACTTTGGCTATTGTGCAGTCTTAGTGAAAATTTCCAGTTTTTTTATTGTTCGATCATACTAAATGCAAGTGAAGAAAGGTCAATAAGCATGAAAAGACATTATGAAAACAGTGGGATCAACAACTGAAATGGAATGACACAATAAAGGCCTGGGAAAAACATGATATAATTGTGTTGTTATTTCAACAAGGCACCTAACCCCTAAAATGCTCCTGACGAGCTGGTTGGTGCCTTGATTGGCAGCCAATCGCTGTTGGTGTGCGTGTGCGAATGGGTGAATGAGAAGCATTAATTGTGCAGCGGTTTGGATAAAGACTCTATATAAATGCCAACCATTTACCATTCATACGAAAGCTCTCACTGTCTAGTCCTGATTCTAGGCTTTTGATTGCCATTGAAGTTATTGGCATTTCTGTTATTGGCGTTTGTCAAAATTAGCTGTGCCAATGACAGTCAAGGAAGACATCATGAGGCTGAGACATAAGAAAAAACTGTACGTAGACCAAACAAAAGGCTTACTGGAAACTGTTTGGAACATCATTAAGAAGAAAGAGAGCACTGGTGTATGTTTGGGATAAATGCAAGTGAGCTTGTGCTGTAAACTAGCTACTGAGTTCTGTGTCAGCAAACAGCACTCGTAGTCAACGACTTCAAGAGCCAATTCGGTGTTAAGACTAATTCAGCAAGGTCGACGGCGAATGAAACAATCACCCGCACACGCCTATAAAATTAGCCTGACAGTTCAGGGCTGTTATGAGCTCTCACGGGTGTGCACCATGATGGATGATTTCAGCCTTAGGAAGCTGAAGCAGAGATACTCAAGGACAGAATTTCCCTTGGTTGCCTTATTCGATTTGGTCATGATATAGATGCAGCAATAATAGCAGCCATTGCGACCTGACTGGTTTTTGTACTGGGTGTTTACACCTTTAAAAGCAGCACTGGCTTGAAAGAATTGCAAAGTGTTGGTGAACTAAGCGCAGTTTTGTTTTGCATAGCATAGGTTTGAAACACTGAGAGTTTTTGTAGCCTTCTCCTTCTTGGTGGAAATGAGCCATCATCATTCTGACATTCTTGGACAACTGTTTAGAGGAACCCATGGTTTTTAACACCAACAATCTTGCTTTAAAATTTGCAATAAATTCTCCTGTTTAACTCCACCACTCTACCATTTAGAGTTCAGGTTTGCTTTCGATCATCAGATTGTAACATTTAAACCAAGGGTGCCCACATTTTTGCACCCCACTGTACATATTTGCATGTGCAGGACCATATCAGGTACAAAATGCTTTTTTCTGTGCACTGTGCATCCTCTCCTCTGGTTGTGCATGGCAAACCAAGGTCATTTACACACTCAATAAGTAATCCTGACATATCTGCAGGTCCCTGTCACTATGTGCTCTGTCGCCTGACAGAGTCTCTTAATGACATAGAGTTAGTAGTTCAACCAGCACTAATTTTTGAGGTTCATTCTAGCCATCCTGGAGCTTTGGAAACACTAGACCCATAATGATGCTGTCTGAGGCCTGGGTCTGAACTGTTATAATAAACAATCTACACGTCCCGGCTGTCTGTTACTTTTGGAACACACTGACGCATAATCCTTTATGCTGCCAACTTGCCAAACATGATGCTGTTTAAATCTGAGCCTCAGACAACAGTATTAACCAGTCAATAATAGAGATGTACCATTACTTACAAGGGAAAAAACAACAACAAAAAAGAACAACTGCATAACACTTTGTCCCAATTGTGTAATTAATAGGATTCATTCAAACAACTGCAATAATCCCTTAAATTATAATTCATGATTTTTAAGATATTGTGTGCTGCTAAACACAAAATAATATTGTTAATAATTATAGATGCCAAGATGAACCAGGTGCTGTCTGAAATTATTCCCAATTATATAAATTAGGCTGCACATTCTATACACTATTTTGCTGGAAAAGTACAGTGTCTGCCAAGGGAGCCCCTTGAGTGATTTGTCTGAAAATATTTGCTAAAATCAGCCTTTTGCCATGTTCTCTTTGCAGAAAATTAGGAGCTGGCAAATTTCCCCATTTCTGCATTGCTCTTTCTGTATAGACATGGATTTTTTGGGGGGTCCCAACATGTGGGTCTTATCCAAATAATGACATTGACCTTTATACAGTATGACATTGTACTGATATGGGTACTGAAAAGAAAAAAAAGTCTTGCCAAACAGAGGTTTTCCATTTTTCTCAACATAACTGTGTAAAAGTACTTAAAAGTATTTAAAAATGATGCACATCTTTCATAATCATCAACGTAAATCTATAAGTGCTTGAACTGAAGGGAGGGTAATTACTCTCAAGGGATAATCAGAAGAAATCTGTAGTTAAGTAACTTTTTACAGCATTTTTCATACCCAGAGGGAGCTCCTGCTGGCTTGGTTAGAGTAAAGCATGAAATGGGAAACAATTAATTTGTGCTGCGGGTGCTGCAAATAACCTCAGACAAAATGTTCTTGCATGCAGAAATTCCACACACGCACGGACCGCTCCAAAAGACAAAGATCTAAAATGGAGCAGCACTTCTCCATCCACTTCCTGGAAATGTCATTGTGTACCAGTGTGTATGTCGATCACAAGTCTGTCAATCTTCCGTTCCCCTCCAATCAATGTCCTTTCTAAGTCGTGGCGTGTATCCCCATTTAAGTCAGGTCAGCCCAATTGTATTTGCTCACAGCGGAATTAGTTTATGTAAAATTGTACTGTTAAAATACGTTAAATCAATTGTTATCAGGAATAAGATAAATGGGGAAAATACCTGATATGGATAACAAACACTAAATAAGTAAATAAATATATTTACTTTTCATACTACTTTTTGCAGCCCAAAATGGTTTGTCTGTTGAATACAAAATATGTTCCTGGTAATGTCACCCAGCACACAGGGCTGAATAACTACATGCAAATAACCTCAGACTGAAACAACAGATCAATTGGAACATCCAGTTGCTACCCATGGGAATTATGGGATATTTAAAAATCTACAAGCTTTAACTGAGGCCGCATAAGAAAGTTAAACAGCAAAGTATCACTGCCATATATTTAATGTTACATGTGTACTGTGCCATACAAAAGTGCTCATTCAGATGCTGCAATATCACTGTATGGTTTAAGTTGTTATTGTTGTTGTTGCCATCACTATGACAAAAATGCCATTTTAGCATACGCAATGGATTACATAAAGGCTATTTCATGAGCTACGGACTACACCACCAATTAAATGCAAATGAGAATGTTTATTGAGCTGGTGTTTGGAATTAAAGATGATGAACAATGGACAAGTATGGTGTGTCAGCGTTTTGGGTTATACTTTAGCGAAGGATTTACCAAGGCTCCCAGGCTCAGTGAACCCACACAATCTTCATTGATCACAATACGATATGTAATACTCTGAGAGGTGACACAATGTGATACCATTTCTCTTCATTTATGCTGATATGATACTATTAACATTGATTGAGTAAACTCTAGAGACTGTTGTGCGTGACAATCCCAGGACAGAAATACTCAAACCAGCCCATCTGGCCCCAACAATCATGCCATGGTTGAAATCACTGAGATCACATTTTTTCCCCATTCTGATGGTTGATGTGAACATTAACTGAAGCTCCTGACCTGTATCTGCATGATTTCATACATTGCATTGCTGCCACATGATTTGCTAACTTGATAATCACATGAGTAAGCAGGTGTACTAATAACGTGCTCAGTGAGCGTATAGCCTGAGGTGAGTAATGGAGGAGGTGGGTCAGATGACTTAAGTCTGCAGATTGATCTGGTAACTTGTGTAGCTAAATATGTCAAGCTGACAAACTAGGTTTCTGTGACTGTGTTACACGTAAAACAAGAACGGAAGACAACAAACTTTCGGTGACTAGGTTACATGTAAAAAGAGAACAAAAGAGAGTATGGTAGGCAGGAAGGTTATAGGGGAAAAGCAGAAGGGTTGTGTTTGTGACATGGTCCTGCTCCTGAACCTTAGCTAAGGGCGACATGGCAGGCAGTAAGAGCAGTCGTCTGGCAGTCGGAGGGTTGCCGGTTCGATCCCCCGCCCGGGCTGTGTCGAAGTGCCCTTGAGCAAGACACCTAACCCCACAAATGCTCCTGTTGAGCTGGTCGGTGCCTTGCATGGCAGCCAATCGCTGTCGGTGTGTGAGTGTGTGTATGAATGGGTGAATGAGAAGCATCAATTGTACAGCGCTTTGGATAAAGGTGCTATATAAATGCCAACCATTTATTGTAGCAGCAATGGTTTCATAAATGGAATTCACAATCCCTTTCACATGAGCTCTATAACATCTGCAGTTTGAAGGGCAGACAATTTTAGCACCAGTTGAATGTATTATTATGCAATTTATATCTTATTATTGGTACTCTTGAGTTTAAACACAGAAGCCACAAAACCCACCCCCAATCCTCCTGTTCCACCACCTCAGAAGCATTTACTGAATGTATTAAAAAACACATATTAATAATACTCAACATTTGTTTGGGCATTCTGAACTTGGAGAGGCCTCTTGTTCCCATAGTGGACTGCTGAAAAGTATACACTCGTTTGGAGAGGAGATGGTTCATGTAAACAAATCTCTGGTTCCCTATAACATTTGGGAAGCTTTCTTTGTAGTTAAAATGCTTCTCCACATTCAGCTTTCTCTTTCAAATGGGCAATACGAGGCTATACAGGGACAGTTGCTCATGCACGAAGTGACTGGATACACACATACAGTATTGTTTTGCAATAATACAGCAAACACCTGCATGCTGCTTTGTATAAAGATGTACTGGCTGGGCCTGGTAGCTTCACCACCCACACACAGGCATATTACAAGTGCTTCTAAAAATGCAAGCCATATGCCAATGAAAACAGTCTTCACCTTTTCTTTACATTTGGTTTGTGATTGGCTTGCTCCTAGTGACAGGAAATACTTGATTATTTCTGTAATGCATGCACAGTATTGTATAACAAATAGAAACACATTTTTAATTTAAAAAGAAGATGTTTTTAAATGTGATTAGTTGATATACTTCCTGAAGATCTCCTGTGTTTAAAAATGCCAGCAATGGATAATGTGGTAAATTATGTCCTTTTTCCCGAAAGTAAGGCCGTATCCTCTAACTCATACATTTTGCAGATGGCAAATGCTGACAATGTAACTCTACTGTATGAAACCAGTACTGTGCTGCTACATTAAAACGCTCACACGATTAGAGAGTGTGTTTAATGCATTATTCTCCATGATTGAAGGCCATTAATATTGTATAAAGCCCCTACACCGAATGCCAAGTCATGCAGGGATTTTAGTGAGCCGCTCCAAAGGTGTTATTACTGAGTGGAAATGATTTCTTCCAGTAAGTGCTTTAGAATGTTCAAACATGACATTTTTCTCCCGTTTGGACGCTTATGTAGTTAATTGCAAGGTTTTTAGCAAGTGGTTTTGCTGGATAATTGTTCATTTTTTGTTAAAGGAACACCCTAATAATATAGAAGGTAACAATACAATCATAATTGCAATCTAGTGCTTTTCATGCATTCAGTTTGGTAGCTTTCAGGTGCGACTTTGAGAAAAAAAAAAAAGGGATGAATATAATTCATTGTTCCGAAGAGCAATTCCATTGTGCGATCATTCCACCATAAAATAGGGTGAAAGAAATAACAGATTTGCTGTTTTTTACTGCTTTTTTATTATTCTAAGTAGTGTGAATAAGGACACATGCACAAAAGAAGTACAGTAAACGCCAAAGTGATCGTAGTTCAATAAGTACAGACATATTAACAGGGACTTGCATCGTCAATTAACATGAAACGCCTCCATCAGAAATGATCACTCCCCAGAGATGCATACTTATTCTGTACACATGTGGATCAGCAGAGCAGGCGGATCCTTCTGAACCCGTGTGTACTGATGTGCTAGCCTGTGCCGGAGGAGAGAGCTCTGGTTAGGCAGGGCCTGCACAGGGGTTGTGTCCACACAGTGAAGCTATGGGAGACCCAGCCAACAGCAGCAAGCCTCGTGCCACGCAGCAGGTCCAGCACTAGCCTGTCAGACATCCCTCACCTTCTCTCTGTGTCCCTCAGGACCCTACATGCGCTGTATGGGCTAGCCTGGGCCTGTGTGCGTCGGTTTGTCTGTGTGTGGGTGGTGGGTTGATGGAGTTCTGTGTGTGACAGTGACATACGTGTGTGCCTGTGTGTGTGTGTGTGTGTGTGTGTGTGTGTGAGTGTGTTGGAGGGCTGAGTTTGCTTATTAGCATCACGTTGTCCAAATAAGATTTCTTCTTCATAGGTCTCAGGTCCACACCAGATAGGGCCTACCTCTCCTACGCCCTCCAGATGTCTAGCTGCGCTCATTTAGTTTGAATACCAAACAAAATTGGCGCCGATGGCTGTCTGCCTCTTGCAAATCTCTGTATCCCATTTTTACTGGAGACCCATAAGCAACAGCAGTGGCACACCAAGGAACGGATCACGCCTCTTCGTTTGATGTGGAGACACATAGCAGATGAGCTCATCGCTCGTTGCAAATCTCCTGACTCCGAGCAGTTCCGTTAAACGAAAGGTGCCCTTTCCCGCGTTCTCCTTCTCAAAGAAAGAAATCAGATGGGATGACTTCGGGGAAAATAAGCAATAAAGAGAGATTGGAAAGAGAGATCTGCCATTTCCTTGGCTGACATGCGCATAATTCTCAAGCACATTCAACCACAGCTGCCGCTGTTATCACCCAGATCCAGAGAATGGCATAGTGATTCAAAGTTAATACGAGGACTTTGTCAAACTCTTGTAGCCCAGGGGCATACAATATTCATCTTTACTTTATTCTAAAGACTGAAATCCAAGCTAACCTCCAGCTCATATTTGCATCATTACTGGTGACAACTGAAACAAGTAGTATCGGGATGTTCCTCAATCCAAAAGTACAAATACTGCCTTTTATACAAATATTTGTCCGTTCAGAATTTCTTCATTATAATTTGTATTTGGAAGCATATCCATAAATCATGAGGAAAAAGCAGCTATAGTTGATTGAAAATAACTTGAGCTTGACTGATGGTTCATGTGTGCTCATGAATCATTTCTCTGGTAGCCGTGACTCACTGGACACACAAAGAGCTCACGCTGCTTTTCCATGCTTTTTGCACTGCTATGCTAATAGTTGTATTTTGACTACTAATCTTCACTTATTACTCATTACTATGAATGACCGTACCAGTATTTTCATTCTTGAAAAAAAACCCATTTACTACAAAGGTTCTTTACATTGCTGCAATTTGCAAAGTGTCCAACAGCCTTTTAGAACGTTGAATTCTTTTTTCCCTACTTTCCGGACAGCCATTAATTTCTATTCATTTCTATTCATTTCCATACACATCTACTCGCATAAATTGCTTGAGATTATTCCATTGTTACATTATCCTTGCATTTTGAAGTGCGAGCTGAGAAGTCAAGGTAAATTTGCAGTAAATGTGCATCTGAAATACTGGTATGGTACATGTAGAGCTTGTTTTACAGAGAGGAGAGACAGAATGGGTTACTCTTACTCTTACTCTTACTTACTTACTTCATATTCTTCTATTGCAGGGGCCAAAAGCTCAATGCCAGGGTGCTTTAAAATAGTTCAATATTAGCCACCTACCCTTGCATGTTACATAACATGTCTGTCTGTTGTTATACATCAATAGTACTATAATAGATGACTGTAGAACAATGTTTTAATGCTTTAGCATCCAAACACCCCATATAAATAATTTTGCTGTCGCTACAAATACAGATACAAAGACAAACAGTGGCCTCTCTGAACACCCATAATGTAGTAACATCCATAGGTGTTGGAATTGAATAAAACATTGACTATCCCATTAGTGGTAATTCAGATACTGCAGAGGCACTGTGGCCAGTGAAATCTTCCCAAAATGGTGCTTACTGCCAACTGACAAATTCCAATAGCTTAATTTCAAACAGTACTGGAATCCCAAATCTCTTACAAATACCCTTAAGCACGCGCACACACACACACACACACACACACACACACACGCAAACACACGCACACAAATCAAACCTTTATGTGAAGTCAAACAGCATTCTAATGAGCTCAGGTGCAGCCCAGAGAACAGTATAAAAAGGAGTGAAGTTAAAAAAAGAAAAATGTTAAAACTCTCTGTGAGCTTTGAGATTCCCGCAGCACAGGCTCCATGGGGGACGTGAATGTGAAATGACTTCTCTGAGTTTTACATCTCTTTCACTAATGAAAGGGCTGCACTTGAAGGGTGCCACAAGGTTGACATCATCTTGGATGTGAGAATCACAGGTTCCCATTACCAATTCCTCAGCACTACTATCTGCTGTTACAATATTCACATATTTACTAAATATTTTTTGACAGTGTGCCTGCATGCTTTTCTGAATGGCTGCTAAGGATTATGGGTTTTTTGTATAGCAGCACCATTTTTGGGGAGAGTCTTTCGATTCAATTTATTAATTCAATCTTCAAAATTATATTCTTGTATGTAGGTACAGGAAGAACCATGCACAGCCTGCTATGCCATGTAAATGATTTGATTTGAATTTGATATGAATTTTATCCTGAACCTTGGTGTTGGAGAGAGAAAATCAAGGTGGGCGGATCCCATCCAGGCCCTCTGGTAGGATCATTCAGCAAGATGAGAGCAAACCGTGTGAGGTAGAGCTTGAGAACCATTCCTACAAGGGGAAAAGTGGAGGGTCAGGTAGTTAACGGTGTTGAACATAGGAGACGAGACGAAAGGGATGGGAACAGAGCCCAGTGGCTGAGCTGAGTGAAGAACCTTTGGGACAGCGTGGAGAGCTTTCTCACCGGAGCGGCCAGACGTGGAACCTGATTGTTGGGCCTGAGGTTGTTTAAAGAATGCTTGTAGGGCAGCCTGTAGCGTAGTGGATAAGGTACAGGACTGGGACCCGCAAGGTCGGTGGTTCTAATCCCGGTGTAGCCACAATAAGATCCGCACAGCAATTGGGCCCTTGAGCAAGGCCCTTAACCAGTGTAACTAAGCAGTCTCCTGCTTAATCTAATCAACTGCACGTTGCTCTGGATAAGAGCTTCTGCCACATGCCATCAATGTAATGTAATGTAATGCAATGTCTTTGAGGTAAAAATGAGAGGAGTGAGAAAAATCAATAATAATGTACACATGGTGGGTTCAGCGAGGGAGAGGAGACGAGTAACAAATCTCATGCATTACTTTGAACTTCAGTGACTTCAACAGATATCCAGCTTCATCAAAGGATGGTCACCCCAGACAGTCACAGATGCTAAACAAATTAATCATATGATGTGATGTCATTTGTCTTGTCATTCTGATACAATTAAATTAAATACTAATGACTCAAGGGTCAATCGTTGGTCATTCCCCTCATCCCAAGTCAATAGACTACCTAGGGTAGGATCCAAGGACAAGCTGGTGACAAAAAGAATATTATGACAATGATGTGTCATTCATGGGGAACAGCTGCGTGTTGGCAATAGATGGATAATGGGAGGTGGGTATAAGGATGGTAACACAGTACACAATTTATTTTTATTACACCTGCAATCCACTGCTGGCTTTCTGCATTGTATGGATATGACATTTCCTATTGACCTTTACATAAGTGTTTCTCTGTGTTGTAGTCACTAGTTTACTACACACATTGTAAAGTTGAATAATGAGTTTGATTTGATCTACTTAATTGCATTAGCTATTTGAATGTATCAAGTAAACGGTCATCATTGGTTTTTATTATTGAACAATACTGCCCTGTAACTCAAACTATCAAACACTTTCTCCTGGATTGTAGACTGTAGAGATGAACCCAAGCATTTGTCTGGTGCTGAATATGAGAAATGGAGGTTAAATACATTTTTCATGTATTATGAAACATAAAGAAACATATCACATTCATTCTGAACATAATTATTTTGAGAACAGATTTTGCAATTGAGACAGAAGATCTCGTAATTATGAGAAATGTGAAATAAAGCATGTGTGAAAATAAAACATTTTAATGTTAATTTGATTATCTTTCCAACTTGGTTTGATACATCTGGATATATACAATTCTATATAATAGAACATAGCAATTATTACATTAATGTGATAGAAAACTGGCATGTTATTACATGAAATGGTTACATCTGCAAAGTGATTAAATTGATATTTGTGTAGCTTATATATTATAACATGATAATCATTATTTTTATATGAGATGAAGTTAGTATGAAGTGGGGCGGCCTGTAGCGTAGTGGGTAAGGTAAATGACTGGGACACTCAAGGTCAGTGGTTCTAATCCCAGTGTAGCCACAATAAGATCTGCACAGCCGTTGGGCCCCTGAGCAAGGCCCTTAACCCTGCATTACTCCAGGGGAGGACTGTCTCCTGCTTAGTCTAACCAACTGTATGTTGACACTTACTCACATACTGTCCGTATAATAAATAAATAAAGACAAGTTTAGCTTGAGAAATCCCCAAGCTTCCTTCCAGTCTTTTTTTGTAGGTTAAAAGCTACACATATCCAAGGTCTTGCTGACCTCCATGCTGTGGAACAGGGGCCTTCTCTGTGTCATACACAGCTCATCCCTCCCTGTTCTGTTTAATAGGCTCAAACTCCATTTCCCCTTCACCTAAGAAATGATAGCCTCATTGATCCAAAAGTACATTATGATACTTTTATGCAGCTGAAAGTATGGCCAGCATTTGTTTATGTTTATGTATTTGGTAATAGCTAACTCATTTTATCCTATGGTTTTGGTAATGTTTATGTAACCAATACATTAGTTAGTAGTTAGCAAATACATGAACTAATGAAAAGTAAATGTTATGCCTATATGTATTTATACTTCATTCATATACTTCATTCATTCATGTTTAACAGCTACTGGTGATAGTTTTTAAGAGAATTTGCATTTCTAATTTCTCTTAGCTATCGAAGGTTTATGGCATACACATTTAATATGAGAGATCTTTATCACCATAATTGCATGAGTCAATGGGACCAATCTCCCTTTGGCTGATTTAGACAACGTCAAGCTCATGACATCAAGTGACATCATGTTTTGTGTCACAGGTAGCCTAACACCCTGAATCAGTTTTATGTCACCCTTCATAACATTCAGCCTTTAGCCAGGTAACATTCTTGGTTACATTTGGTATGACACAGGCCTATTTCATAAGGAGGTGTTATGTCTCCCTTTATGAAGTGTTAAATTTGCTTATGTATGGTTTATGAAGCCATCATGTCATGTTTACGACGGCTATATAAATCATTCCCAAAGCCTCTATAAGCAACACTCTGTGTGACCAATTATTTAATTAACAGCAATGTACAATTTTGGATAGATTCGGACCCACGAGGGTACACTGCTAACATCATTTCTCCATAGATATTTTTTGGGATATTTATTTTTTTGCATTTTTGCATTTTTCTACATTCACTATTTGCAGCACTTTATTTTCAAAATTTAGGTATGAATAAATTAAATTCAGTTAGTATTGTATGGTTGTATTGTAATTGGTCTAGATTCATTGAGGTTAATGCCTTAACGTGGAACACTGCAAAAATGGAAGAGGGTTGGCAGATTTAGCATCCGTGCAATGGTGTGAAGTAGAATAGCATTTCGTATGTTAGAGGGTGTTTTTCAGCCAGATTAGTAACAGGTTTATGAAACAAAGTGTCATCCAGTCACATAAACAGATATAAATCAAATGGAAGGCCTGCATTGCATCCTCGATAAAAAATGTGGGCCCCACTGAAACGGCAAGATGGAAATAAGCATCCATTTAAAGACCCACATCACCGGTTCCTGGAATAGAAGCAGATACCGTTTACTTGGCTTAACAGAAGCAGCTTTAATAGCATGTTATCATTCTGCCCAATCACAGCTGTGCTGCCACTGCAATCACCGGGATCACAACCTTGAGTTTGACACTATTGTCTAACCTGATTTGCATGCGCGCATTAAGCTTTGCAATTTTCTAAAAATAGATAAGATAGTCATAATAGTTGTCTGACGAATTACAGGGTATTGCAAAGAATTTTAAAGGGTATTGAATCCTTTGCATAAAAGCGTTATCTAATATACAGGGGAGGGAAGACTGCTCACAGCTACACTTGTCATTCTCAGCACAGTGCCATATCTCTTTCCGTGTCAACTGATTTGTAGTGTGAATTTCATATTAGTATGTGGGACATTAATACACAGTATCCTACCTACCAATATGCACAATCAATGTCTCATTATAAGACATTGAATGCATAGAGGATTATGACTTTGCGCTGGTTTATGGTACAACATTTGAATCATAACATTCTATCAAACAAGATGCATGGACCATTAAGGAAATATAGTCACTCTAAAGACGTTCCACTTTGTACTTACTTAGGTATGCTTGTATATAATATGTATACGGTTACTTGAGCACTATTTTTGATGAAATTGGATGATATGACCAATTTGAACTATTTTATGGACAAAGTGGTCGTTGCGTACATAGCAATGTTTAAATAATTGTGTGAAGATTATATTTAAAATGTATTTATATTATGAATGGCAGAAAAGATGATTCATGGGTATTGAGGAAGGGTTACAATATTCAGTTCAACTATGCATACTGAAGGCATCAGCAATTACTCTTGCACAGCTGTATTATAACCTGAAGCAACCACTTCCTGATATGGCACAAGAGGGGCAAATTAACACAAATAGCCAAGTGAATGTAGTATACAGTTATACCTTCCCATGACAGACACAAAATGATTCATGTCTTTAGTGCTAATTACCTAAATAAGGTGGTGATGGCAATCCCAAAGCAAACTTAACCCAGACACCACACTGAGAAAAGCCACATACACTCTACCTTTGGGAGATAGTCACAACATAACGTGGATGTAGTTTGCCCAGATCAAACTACCTCAATACTCAAACAGCCATCGCAGCCACAGTACATTTGCCCTATGTCATTGTGCTGTCAGGTAAATATTTAACCTTTTTGCATTTACATTCTTGCTTTCAGGTTTGCATTCTGAGGTTAACCATTATTGCAGCCAACAATATTCATCACAAATAATCACTGGTGTTGAGCAGTTTGGTTAAAAACAAATCTCATATTTCAAATGAATGAACAGACGTTAGTCTTCTCCTTCAAATATTTCTTATTGGCCCATTCACTGAGACTTGTATCTCAGGCACCAGTTCCTCCATTTTCAAAAGCCAAATTCTTCCTTCCAGAACTTTTTTCATAAAATACTAGTGAATAAACAAATCTTTTCAACAAACAGAGCCATAAGGTGCAGCTCACCAAAAGGAATGAAAGTTCCCATCACTACACAAAACAAATAATTTAGGAGTAATCTACCGACTTCCTACATCTGCCAGAAGGTCCGGGGGTCTCCCGGAATGTCACCTGCTCCCTGACACCTGCGAGGCAGCAGAAATCAGCAATCTGCAGCAATCTGCAGGCAAGAGTGGGCCTGAGTCAAGGAATTCTGGGAGTTGATGCAGACTGCCGTGGAGGTCAGGTGCTTTTCTGTGCCCAATTAATGAAGTGTACCAGAAAAACAACAAAAACCTAGGCAGTATTTTTGCAGATTTATATATGGTTCTTCTCTTACACTTATTATGGATTCAATTTATTTGGGTTATCGTAGAATATTATTGGCCTTGCCTTGCAGTATTTCATGTATTAATAAGCTGCACGCACTTAGACTTCTAAACTAGGACTTGCGTGGGATTTTGGTTAAATTATACAACATTAAAGGTGAGAAAACGAAGACATAGGAAAAGACGATTTACTTTCTTATTTAAGAAAGTCAAACCACCCATCAGAAATCAGCTGTGGCATTTATGTTGAACACTGCATTCGATTCAATCCTGTGAGCGACAGCTCCTGACATATTTATTACAGTGAGACAAATACTTGTTTTTGCAGTGTGGCTGTATAAGTTTGAATAGATAAATGAATGAATAATGCAAATAAGGTTTGTCAGCCCGCATGAAATAAGGCCCACTGCTGAGCAGATAATACATTGAAATTGAACACATAGATGCACAAGCCTGAACCTACCATTATAGCAAGTCATTCAATTCAATTCAATTAATGCTGAAGAGAAAATGTCCCTGAACTAGGTAGAAGGCTAAGACCAGTACATTTTATTTGCTAATCAGACACCTCTTTCTTCAGTGATGTTTGTGGTGTGAATGTCAGTCACGAAGCATAATCAGGTAGGAGGTGAAGAGCTGTGAATGTCACTCTACTGAGTGACACAGAGGTCGACCTGCAGCCAAGTTTTTACCTGAAACTCTAACTATAGGAAGTAGATTTTTAAAAATGAAATTAAAGGAAAGGTGAAGGGCCATTGGGATGGCTTAAATTCTGTTCTACACCGTTGCTATTCTGTATCCTGGGATTTTTTTTACTTGTAAATGTAAATTTTTTTTACATGTAAAGTTTTTGTAAATGATGTGTACTGACATTATATATTTTCTAGCCCACCAAATGTCTCGTTACCCGTCAGCAGGAAAATATGCGAGAGGCATATGAAGAGAACTGAGGATATGGCATATTGTCCTTTTTCTTTTTCTTTTTTTCTTACCAGTTTGCAACCTTCAGGGCAGAAGATAATATGGACTTGTGTAAGAACCATACCTCCCCTGAGATAATTCTTGATCCCTGATAGTGTCTAAGAGGGAAGCACCACTGTGTTAAAAGTAGGTTAGAAACAGTGGTATTTCTAAAATAATGGTCGGAGCATTATTGATTTTTTCCATCGACCCACAACTGTTGCCAGAAATGACTGGTAATAAATATTACCTCTCTTGCAGTTGCTTGAAAAAAATATGTGCAAAAGCCTACTGTATGTGAGCAAGTTTCTTCAAAACTGCTACCGTGGGTTGGCTCTAGTGTAACACATATTGGATACCTCACCCTGTAATTTAAGTGTTGAACTGGTCATGATACCTTTGTTAGTATGCTATAATTACATTGCATGTCTGCTGCCATAGTTAATGTACGTCCTTCGTTTTATTTTATTTATATTAGTCCAATAAACAAACATGCATGGCATTGCATTGTACATGTATATATAGGCATTGCATTTAGTGCTTTATTTAGACTTAACATGTAAAACTAAGGCGGCACGGATGGTGCAGTGGGTAGCACTGCCGCCTCACAGCAAGGAGGTCCTGGGTTCGAATCCCCGTCGGCTGGGGCCTCTCTGTGCGGAGTTTGCATGTTCTCCCCGTGTCTGCGTGGGTTTCCTCCGGGTACTCCGGTTTCCTCCCACAGTCCAAAGACATGCACGTTAGGCTGATTGGAGAGTCTAAATTGCCCATAGGTATGAGTGTGTGAGTGAATGGTGTGTGTGCCCTGCGATAGACTGGCGACCTGTCCAGGGTGTATTCCTGCCTTTCGCCCAATGTATGCTGGGATAGGCTCCAGCCCCCCTGCGACCCTGATCAGGATAAGTGGGTTCAGATAATGGATGGATGGATGGATGGATGTAAAACTAAAGACATCTTCTGCCCTGATTCCAAATTAATTTTGTCCTGGGTAATACGGCTAGTCATTTTTTGATCCAGGGTTACACTTTAAAGGGTTTTGAAATCAAAGTTCTGAGGCTTGCACATTTTGACATGAAGTTTAATTTCAGCTCAACCAGAGTGCATACCCTGAAAGGTTGAATAATTCGCCATTACCTTTGATATAATCGTGAGCAGAAATAGATACAATTCCCTTTAAGCTTATGGAGTTGATTGGAATCGTTCATTCAAAACCATGTTCTCACTGAATGTCTCACCACAAATGAATTAATTCTGAAAATATCCCTCTAGGTGAAGTAACCGCTATTTAGGACAGGAAGCTCATTGCTTTTATATGTGATTATAAATTGGTTTAAAAAAAGAACTTTGCACTAGCTGATGGTGATAGACCTAAAAGGCTTGATGTCTAACTTAAAATTGAAATCATACCTGGCGGCACTCTCTGGGTGTAGTTTTCCACATTAATTTTATTTAATGTACATCAGTTATGTATGTGTATCATATCTTCTGTATGTTTGTTTTGGACAGAGTTCAGAGAAATAAGAACTAAATTACTCTCATAAAATACAATACAGTAATAAGATAATAATTTAGTCCTCTGTAAACCAAACCAATTGCTCCTGTCGAGCTGGTTGGCACCTTGCATGGCAGCCAATCACCGTTGGTGTGTGAATGTGTGTGTGAATGGGTGAATGAGAAGCATCAATGGATAAAGGCTTTGAATAAAGGCGCAATATAAATGCCAACTATTTACATATATGCAGCATGTATGTATCAATGCAGTAAAGTTGCTTAAAACATATATAACTGTAGGCATACTAGGATTTTGCTTTGCTGTTGATTTGTGTTTACAATCAAATAAATCTCCTCCTCCATCCTCAACCCTGCCCACTCACCTCCATTTTCATATTTTATATCCTTTCTTCAACTATTTTAGATAGCTGTTGCCTTCAAGAAAAATCAATTCCATGGTTTACTCTGGTTTTTGAAAAAGCCCCGTCAGCTTCCTGTCCAGAATTTGGTAAGTGTGCATAAAGACAGAGATTGCCAGTGCATCATAGATATGACGGCACATGATTATTTGATTATATTTTCAAGATAAGAATCCTGCATTGTATGCATCAAAATACAATATTAGATACATAGAATACAGTGTAGTGATATTCAGTGTTAATTAAACATTCAGTACAGGATTAAGTCAAGTGCCTGGTATACAGGCAACATTATTACATTATACTAAATACCCACAGAAGCATTTTTGGGAATGTTGACTAAACAGGAGCCACTGAACGGATTGCCAAACAGGATGGAGGACATTGGCCAGATTGATACTCCTCCCATCCATCACTATTCCAGCTACAGTGGGTGAAGGGAAGGTCAACATGGCGTAGCCATGGCGTAGCACGTTGCGTTCTCAGCGTGGATCCAGAGACAGCCACTCACAGGTATAGTAATACTCCTGAGACAGGCTGGTGCTGTAGCTGCTGAGATCTTGCTGCTTGGCATAGTCAACGGCTTCACTGAAGATTGCAGTTCTCTTGGCCAGGAACAGAAACCAAGTTTAGCCTGGATTAGCAACAATGTTTGGGTTTTGTTTTAGCAATCTTTAATTAAACCTTGGTGTGAGAGTTAAATCTCAGTGTTGGCATTTAGTGAATAAATATGTCTGTTAGCACTTGAGGAATTCACTGCTAATAATCAAGTAAAACAACAGAGAGTCAGTGCTGCACCATTAATGCCTGCATGCAACTTTTACTCAAAGTGCCTGTTACAAACTTTGCCTAGTGTTAAAGTTGCAAGTGTTTATTCACTTATTATTCATAAGTATTTGTAAAATATGTTTGTCTTGAACTTGCAAATATGACGGCCAAATGTTACTTCAATCCACTCCTAATCTTGATTCAATATTTTATGATTATGTAAGATCTGCTTCAAAGTATTTGAGAAGCATTTGGGAAGGATTTAATAAATATTTGTCCTTAATTTTGATGTACAAACAATCCATTAGGTATCAGAAAAATACTTCAGAAATAGTCATTGATGTTTTGAGGGGAATAAAACTCCCATTAAAACTGAAGTCTGAATGTTGACAGAATCTAGGCCGGTGTGTTTTCTGGTGAATGGTTTATATGGGGTTGCTTAATCTGAATTTGTCCAATATGAGTGCAAAATAATGTATTTCAAAGAAGTAGTATGATGGAAATAATAGCATGCTCTCCATTAGGTTAAGCCTACTGGTGTCTGTTGTGTGGTCTCTTGGAGAAATATCCAGCGTGTACAGTATGTAGGAGTATAAAGTGGTAGGTGTGAATAATATAATTGGTGTTAATGTAGGAAGGAGACAAGTGGCACTTTTGTGCACAATAACACTGGTAAAAGCAAAACATAATGTATACTTCGCAATACATTTGTCTTCACTTTGTATCAAACCATAACTTTTATTTTAGACAAATATCAGCTAATGGCTGCTTAAAATGATACCCTCAGCATAAATGTAGGCAGGTGCATATGTAGTCTCAAACATTAATGTCATAGTAGAAGGGTTATCACAGATTTATTTAAATTCTCCTGATCTACAAACTCAATGTGGACCCGGGAGATTACATTAGCAATGGTACGAGACTGATCAACCTCGCTAACCAGAAGGTACTGAATTGAAGAGGTCAGTTTATTTTTATTTCATGTCAAAAATTCATGTAAAAAATGTCCGCAGCTCACGTGTAATTGGCTTTGCCTCACTCAATGTCACTGATGCTGTAGACTTCAGCATCATAATTTAAATTCCATATTCCAACTTTTCAGGTGTAATGACCAAACCTATAAACAAGGAAAGACTTATTTGATCATGGGGCTGGCCGATCAAAGTTCCAACTCTATCTAGGTTTTAATCAGAACCGAGTAATAATGAACACATACAGTACGCAGGTTCAATTTGCTACAGGTGGACTCTAATCAAATTCTAAACAAGTTATCGCAGGGATAATTAAACAGGATGCACCTGATCACAATTTGGAGTGCCACAGCAAAGGATCTGAATAGTTATGTAAATGAGAGATTTAACATTTTAGATTTTTAAAGAAAACATGTCATTATGGGTTGTCGAGTGTAGATGGTGAAGGGGTCTGAATACATTCTGAAGCCACTGCAATGAATGTTTTAATTATTATTTGGTAATATTTTTTAGGTGGCACATTGTATATCCAGATTTTTGGTAACTGATTTGAACACATCTCTGCAGTGTGTGGAGAGGTCAGATCTCCAGGGTTTACAGCAGAGATTACATGGACTAAAGATGTGATCCAAGTTACTGCATTGGGGATATGCGGCTTTCCTCTTAGACTGGTAATTGGTACAGGCATTCCCAATCACCAGGCGTGTCTGCTTGAAGTGTATATTGAGCTGTGATTGTGTGGAAGCGCGGGCGGGGTCAGTGGAGCTGTGCATCCCTGCTTGCAAACCCTGATCGACGTTGTTCCAAGGTGAGCGACGTGCATCGGCTTTCATGCAACGCTTTTTCATTTTGAGTTGAGTGACAGCTTAGCTGTGGAGTGATAATTGAAATAGAACTCGAAATAAGCATTAGAAGTCGCAGCAGTGCTATAAACCAATTGGACAGCGATATTTGTCCGGACTGTTTTATAATTGGCCATAATGTAATTAAATAGATTGCAGTTAGTGTTTTCTCAAGCTCTTTTCCTTGTTCCTTGTCAAACCAAATCTCATTCCAAATCTTAAAGCTAGGAAACCTGCCATAGTAGTTTACATATACACAGTACTATGTGTTAATATAATCCTCCAGTTTTCCCATTCCACAATCATCAGTTTGCTCACAAACTCATCACAAATGATATCATCTGAAGATGGAAACATATTGGATGATGTTTAACTGTTCAGTTCTTGACATGACGCTGGATTGCTATTGTTGTGTGACCATCACACTGTACCCAGAGCCCAGAATACAAGTCATCATATTTGATTTAAGCAGAGGCTCTTACCCAGAGCAAATTACACAGCTTATTCTACCAATATAATCCATTCACTCAGCTGAATATTCACTGAATCAATTCAGGCCATCTTGCTCAAGGGTTAAATGGCAGTTTGAGTGGAGTTATCAAGCTGGAGTAATTTCACGAGGTTGTTTGTAAAAGAATGTAGCTGCCCACTTTTGCAAAGCAGTTGATTATGCTGGAGGACGTAATCTGCTATTACCAGGTCACAAAGGGCTATCGTATACATTGACAGCTGTCTCCAAAAAGAGCATTTTCTGTCAGCGTTTAATAATAATTATGGTTGAAACAAAAGTGTAAAATGTTCCACTAGTTTTTTCTACAGGCTGCAAGGGTGTTATTAGCATTCAGCCTACATTCTCCTCGTAATGGCTGACAGCGTCTCTGGCCCTCTGGTCCTGTGTCTGCCTACACAGAAATCTCTTTCTTCCTGCTTATTTTCTGTTAAATAAATGTCAGCTATTGAAAGCAGCAATATCCAAGTTGATTACAGCATCATTGTTTTATCCTAACTTCAATAAAGAACTCTCTCCATGTGACCCACTCCCACCCTAGAGGAAAGCTGATGATTACTGTGGAATACTGTGAAAAGGGGCAGCTGACAGAATTTGAATCACAAAATAAATCGGTTAGGAGTGCAGATTTCTGGTTTATTTTTGGCTGTGAATATTACAGCTGAACACAGCTCATCTATGGGGGCAGCTGAACACACTATTTCTCAAAGCATGAGTCTCAAATTAGCTTCCACTGCAACTTCTCATGGAAATTAATGCATTTAACAGATGCAGATGTTAACGAATACATTAACACAGCAAATGGTAATATATCAGGGAAGGGATGGCAGCACACCAATGCAAGGTGATTTGAATATAGTGTTTGAATATACAGTACTTATATATATATTATATATATATATATATATATATATATATATATATGTATATATATATTTGCTAATATTTAAAATACTTTTCCTCAAAGAAGGCAACGTAATGTTTTTTTTTATTAATGCCTAAACCGGTTTATTTTAAGGAGTATTGTTGACATGACTGAAGTCAGAAGATATTTGACAGCCAAAAGTAAATTCAAACAAATAAGGAAATGGGTTATGGGTTAACATGGATATAAAAATACTATTTGCTTTATACTAGCTTCCTGAATTTGAAAACATTTTAAATAGCAAGACATGCCATAGTTGATGAAGTTTGGAATACTGAGTACTAAATATACAAATCCAGATATGAAGAAAGCTCTGCATGTATTCCTGCTGTGTGCATCAGGTAAAATGAATTGTAGCATTATGTAGAGGTATAGGTCTAAGTAACTAAGTAACCTAACCTTTTTTACCAACATTTTATTAGATTTACTATGGAGAAGAGCAAGGGGAAAATGCATTGTGTCATTGTCACTTTAATTTGGAAAAAAAAATCTTATTCCCTATTTTAGAAGCAAAGTAAAACATTTTAGAAACTGATATACACTCAGTGAGCACTTTATTAGCTATTTATTACACGTATTTCTTTAGACTTTTAGACTTAGAGTCTTCTGCCTCTGTAGCCTATCCACTAAGAGGTTTGACACGTTATGTGTTTTCAGAGATGCTCTTCTGCATACCACCAATGGAATGTGTGGTTATTTTCGTGACTGTCACTTTCCTGTCAGCTTTGACCAGTCTGGCCCTTCTCCTCTGACCTATCTCATTAACAATGAGAAGCAAACTCTGGAAACAATTGTCCATGAAAATCCCAGGAGATCAGCGGTTTCTGAGATACTCAATCCACCCTGTCTAGCACCAACAATCATTCCAGGGTCAAAGTAACTTAGATTCCTTTTATGCATTTAGTTGCTGCCACATGATTGGCTGATCAAATATTTAAATTAACTAGGTGGTGGACAGGTACCTAATTTGGAATGCTCAATCGGAATAAATTATTTGGAATGAAGAAATATTCTGAATGTAAACGTGAGTAATGTCACAAAGAAGCCTTACAGGGGAAAAAAGCTAGAACAAAACGAGTCCTTATCCACCAACCTTTTGGAGCTTATGTTGTACGGAGCCTGGGTCATACCACAGTTTCTGTAATCTAGCTGGGCCTGCAAAATTGAAAAGTGTCCTTTGTGAAATGAGTTTGGTTCAGAGAACTCTGGCAGCTCCACATAAAGAACGCTAACGCAATCCAACATGAAGAAGTGTGGGTGGATGACATACTGTACAGTACCGGGCCATCAAAATGAGGTCATTCAGGAAGCCTCATTCTCAGCACGAGGAAAAACATACATCTGCCTCCATGTAATGTATGTACTGTACATGCCAAAAAATGAGCCAGGGACTTGTTTGTGAGTGCCAATGCCTTGTTTAGTCTACAGCACAGGATTGCAGCTCTCAGTAACCCCCACCACACTGAAACTGAATTGAATTGATTTCAAGATCTAATTTCTCAGGCCTGATATATGCAGACACACTGCATATTAAAGGGTTCTCTGTTCTCACTGCAACTTTAACATGCATACAGCTATTTCACAGGGATTGGGGAGGTAAATATTATGTGCAAGCTTGCAGAAAAATACTTGGATCATGGATGCATTTATAATTTCATCAATGGGCCGTGTATGTCAAGATTTCAGAGAGCATCTAGTACAGCTCCACCACAAATCACAATTTATTTATGTCTGTTTAATCTCACTCCGAGATGGCAAGTGGTAACAGTATTCCAGTGTGGTGAGGGGAAAAAAAGCTGTCTTTGTGCTTATGTAAATACATCTGACACAAACATATTTAAATAAATATGCCATTTTTTACAACCAAAAATCTTACAATAAATCTACAATACTGATACAGGTTTAAATTCGGATTAGGTTGTTTGGTATGTCCAGTTCAGTGTTGCCACTTGAACCAGCATGACCTGACTATATGAATGCCACCTGCTATATAGTGTGTCTCCCATCATGTGTAATTTATTGCCTACCTAAATTTTTAAAGCTAAAATAATTTAGTATACAGTACACAGACAGCTTTATCCATGACCAGTGTTGTGAAGTCAAACCTCAATCGCTCTTCCTGCAGAGCTTGCCTTCCTGGAAGCTGAGAGACGGCTGTGACTGACAGATATCTGTTCCATTTCCATATTTTTTTTGTTATTAAAAAGTCAAGCTTGAGAATAGGATAATGTTAACTTTCACACAGCCACAATTATAATATTAATAGGGAAATGTTGTGACAAAGGTCTTTATTTATTTATTTATTTATTTATTTATTTATTTATTTATTTATTTATTTATTTATTTATTTAATTAAATGTTCCAAAGTCAATATTTCCATGCTAATTACAGTGTTAAGCCATGTGCTCTGAGAATCCCAAAGGCTCAATTTTCAGAGGTATTCTTCAGTTATTTAATACACACTTTGAATGTTACTGCACATCACAGAAATGTAAGCTAAATTGGCTTTTTCACACCCATAGAAAATACCTTTCACGTTACGGTTTTCCATTACCAACAAACAAACATTTTTTCAGCACAAAATGTGTCACAGCTACCGTAAGCTGTTGAAATTAAAGCTCATGCAGTTGGCAAGAACACTTGTTGAAATTAGAATGAGTAATACACAGCAGAGGTAGCTGTCTGTGTTGAATACTTCATAGCAGTAGCTAAGCTACTTAGATTGAAATGGAAACTATGCCCCATAGGCAGGCAGCCTGTACCCTCCTGGGGTGTCACTGCTCAGGTGGAGGGGTGGGAACCGGCACCCCAACAGGAAGCCCTGCCACCCCACCTTCCGCACCTGTTGGCGACCTGTAGCGTAGTGGTTAAGGTGCATGACTGGGACCCGCAAGGTCGGTGGTTCGATCCCCAGTGTAGCCACAATAAGATCCGCACAGCCGTTGGGCCCTTGAGCAAGGCCCTTAACCCAGCATTGCTCCAGGGGAGGATTGTCTCCTGCTCAGTCTAATCAAATGTGTGTCACTCAGGATAAGAGTGTCTGCCAAATGCCATTAATGTAATGTAATGTAATGTTGGAGCTTAAAAAAATATACATATGCCGTCTGTTATAATTCCGCCTGCTGTTAATTTTGCTATGCCTTATAAATTAATTGTGTTTACTGGTTTTGTTGAAAATGTACTGTGCAACATTGGTGTTATACTCCAGTGGTGTAGTACAGTGCCCCTCACTGACCATTACCAAGCATACCATGCCATTGTTTCACACCTTTTTTATGGCTTTCTCCTACCGCAAAATTGTAAACATTTCATTTATTTGATTGCATAATTAGGACCAGTCTTAATTTAGTTGTTATGTTGTATTGTTATATGCAACGGCAATAGGGCTTCAATATTGTCTATTTTTGCACAGTGACTATATCCTTGGTAAATGTGGCCATTCAAACTACTCCCTCCGAGTTGATATTGGACTGAATATCAGCCTTTTGTTGTGGAGGTAAAAACAAATTTATTTAGTAACTGTGGTTTCCCTCAGTCATATTTTGCTTTGAGTCACCTATCACCTTCCATATTGAAGGCTTTCCTGTGCCAAAGCTCTAAACGCTCTAGTGCCAGGAGAGGCCGGTGCGTTTACCTCACATCAACTCTGCCTCATTGGTTATTCTGCTGTTCTGGCTAGCGCCCAAAGACCTGTGTGACAGATGATTTGGTGGCCATGTCGGCTCAAGGCTGCACAGAGAATCAGTGCTGAAAGCTTGGGAAGAGAATAGCTCCTTTCTGCACTTGTCAGGCCTGCGCTTGCTGCCTTTCTACAGCATCACCTGCGCAGGAAGGGCTGATTCTCTGGGCCCGTGTGATGGTGGATCCTCACAGAGATAGCCGATGCCGTCAGCTCCAGAAGCACCACAGATCACAGGCCAAAAGTCATCCAATGGCTCGGACAACACAGATCATCCACTTTGAAATTATTCATCTAGGCTTTTTTACTGCCAATGTTTTAAATTAAAAGACATTAATTCTCTCTGATGAGTCAGTAAATTGTATAGTAATGCAAACCAAGTACAGAATAAACTGGTACATACAGAGTTCAAGTCAAGTCCCTAGCTGTCCCATAGGCCAAGCAAACAAAAAGAGCATATACACTCTAGGAGAACTTATATAAGGACTTATATAAAGAAATTCTGAATATGTTTTCTCCCCCAACTATTTTGTATGGTTTCCATATATTAAAGGGATGTGATGAAATAATCTTGTTTCTGAAGTAACATGTACTGTTGCCCCTAGCATTTTTTAACCAAACGTAGTTCATTACTGTACTATGTTGCACAGTTAAAAGTCAGGAGACAGCATTTCCCATAAATAACTGCCATTGCCAAAAGAAGCATGTGTAGCTACTATTTATATAAAATTTATAAAGACTGTTAGATAGATAGATAGATAGATACTGTAACTTTCAGTTTAGAGTACCTTTGCAGTGTATTTGCATAAATGTACAAAAAGTTAATTTTACATATTCATTCCCAAAAGATTTAATCCTGTGAAAAAATACACAGATATCTTCCGGCAGGTTGATCAAGTCTTCACGTATTAACAACAACAAAAAAAAACATCAGAAGTGAAATTTCACTCTTTGTAACCTATTGTTTAGATTTGTGTGTATGTGTGTCTGTGTGTGCGTGTGTATGTGCGCGTACATGCGTGAGTGTACATGTGTGTATTCAGGTGTGTATATTAAAATGGGGCTGTGGTTTGTGAGTGCTAAGTTTGACTGATTCTCCTCAATCAAGAGCAAGGAAAGGGTTGGCAGGCATTCAGTGAGAGTGTGGCACAATGAACCCCAGACAGAGTCCTGCATACAGCATATAACATGTCAATCCTCAGCCTTTATTACCGCCATAAACCACTGTCCTCTGGAAGAGCCTCGCAGGCCTGCTCATATGAGCTACCCCTGGTTATGCTTAACCTTGGAGAAGCTGATTGCATTACACAGTCACATCACAGTAGCACCATGCTAAAGTGGTGACTACAGATTTGTCAGGTCCAGCCCCTTTTAGAGGTCAAACGGTGTGTTTGTGCGGAGTCACAGTCTCCACGCACTCTCACTCTCACTCGCCAGTCCTCACTCCAGACCTGGCGAGACTAACCGGGGCACTATGTTAGGGCCATGGTACAGACTGGAGCTTGAATTCAGCTGACCTGTCGGTGTTTACCCTGGGCCTACCAGCCCACACCTGTTCCTGTGGAGCGCTCCCTCTGCTCCTGCTGTTCACACCTGAGCCAGGACCACCCCCAGCCTGACCTCACAAACCTCCACCTTCATGCTCTGCATCCCCTCCCCCCCACTCCCCCCAAAAGGCCCGAATCCCCCGGAATGTCTATCCTGCTAGCCCTGCGTGTGAGAGAGAGAGAGAGCTCTGTACTCTTCACACTTGTTTCAGTGCCACAGAAATAACACAGGCCCCTGCTGTTACAAACACATCAGCCACCTATACTTTCCTGTCTCCTGTACCATAATGAAGCAGCACAAAGGAACAAAAGGAAGGAAAATCACTTTAAAAATGCCGCAATCAGCAGAGATTACCCTTGAAGAGTATTCAGGTGGTTCAACGGTGACGTTTGGCCCATTTCTTGTAATTCACTTTAATTAAATTTCAAATTAAAACGTTTCACTTGCTTGCACCAGTCCAGCAGGCAGTTCTGATGAAGAGCTTATCCTTGCAGCTAATCAGAACGTGTCATTGTACTGCAAACAATACCATACCTCGCTCTGTTGGCCTTCAGGGTACAATACAATGCGCAATATTTATCCTTTTAATAAACTATTTATTATTTGCAGGCTTTCTTTGAATCAATTACCCCTGCCCTGTGGTGCTGCATATTAGCATCCAATTACATAACTGATAAAAGCGGGAAAGAGGAATAATAAAAAACAGGGCATGAATATAATTAAAATGCTAGACTGAGCTTTAAGGTTGTTTCTCATTGGCAGTTTCTTTCTTGCTTTCTTTAATGTTACTCAAAGAAAAGGGAACATTTAAACATAGTGTTTTTAGTTTTGAAGAATTGAAAACCTATTATTTCAGTTATGATGAAGGTGACTGGTCTGGCAGAATACTGAGCGCATGTAAACATGGCCGCTGCCAAGCTTTCACTAACTGAGAACAACACAGGTACAATTACATGACTCAGGCAGAGTGACGTGCTTCACCTTAATGAGGGCTGCTGTGCCCAGCTTGAGACCTGGCATCAAAAGGCAAGCCCGCCAGGCTGAAGGTGACTTCAAAGAACACAACAAACATGTCATCGCTCTTTTGATAACCGTGCCCAGCTTCTTCAAACAATTTAACACTATCACAGATTCCATAAAGTTTTGAATTCAGTATTGTGTTTTGCAAATAAATATGTACACGCCCTTTTCACAATTGGCTTACATAATTTCAGGAATTGCACGAATGGGATTGGACATTAAAGGCTTATCGGGAATTGGCATGATTGTGCAGTCCATGAATGTGCACCTTTTGGTCAAACGCCAGGCCGTGAGATGACCCAGTTAAATGAACCCAGTTAAATGAGGGCTGAGTTGTGTAAATAAAATTATTTGTCAGTGTTCTTTTATTTAACATGTTTTCTAATTTGGTCTCAAACAAGTATCCCATAAACTATGTATCTTTGTATCTGCATGTAGAACATAGTAAGACACAGGACAGAACTTAATAAACCCTTCTCTTCTTCTATTTATAGACTGTGTTTCTTCTGTTCAGAAGCCGCATTTTCACTTCCTTCTCAATACGCAGTCTGTCACACTTAATTTTTATCAAAAATATTTAAAATACAACATGACATAATGGATGATCATAATATTGATTGGAATTAGACAATCCCAGTAATGATGAATACATTTGGGAAAATGGTTATCCATTAACTATGTGTCTTAATTATAGTGTGTGAGTTATCATTCAATGGAAAACTCATCAGGCTACCGAATGTGCTTAAGATGTCAGGTGGAGCATTACAACACAGCCCTCATGACCTACATATTATTTGTGGCACGCTGTACATTACCTGACATTCTGAAAAGGCATGGATATATTAGATCAGTAAGATAGCTATGCTTGTTTTCCAAGGCCCAACAATAATCTTCAGTAATTACACTACTAGAACATAACATAAATCACTTCCCAGTATTCACACTGCAAATGAATGTACATTTTGGTATCACATTTTTTCCGATGAACTACGTATATTGCATTACACAGGAATTAGCCGGTAGCTCTGCACAATATTATGAAGAATCTACCAATGTAAAAACATTTTCATAAAAAGCAACCCTAAGAAAATTGCTACAGGCTTGACAGTTTTTTATTCTGGGTTCAGTTATTTACTGTGCATTCTATTTAAGCCAGATAATTTTATAATGTGATTATGAATAAAGTATTGAATTCCTGTTAATATGCATTGTAATTTTATCATGGAAAAGTATTAGCAACACAATAAAGCAAAGGAAGTTTTGAGATCATTATGTTCTGAGTGGTATAGCCCTAAGGAAATGGCGTTTTTTAAAATTCACCGTAATTCACAGAGGGGGACTGTTACTTTAAATTACAGACTTCAAAAGCTTTTTACTTTGTGAAATTGCTCACCTATGTCCTACATTATTTATTTGTAAGGTTCAGATTCAATGCATTGAAATGTTGCTTTAATGAAACCTATTTCTTCCTGCTTAGAAGTAAAAAAAAAGAAAAAAGCTTTGCATTAGATTAGCTTCACTTTTCCCATTTAAAAAAAAATGCCGTTATTTTCACCCGGAAGGTTATTTACATTAAAATTCAAAAACTAGGAGGCATTTCTGAGAAATGTTTCAAAGCACAATAACCCCACTGCTGCAGGCCGTTAGCTAAAATTGCAGGTTTTTACACTGGGTTATTATTGCTGCCCCCCACCCACCCCACCAAAAAAAAAGTTCAATTAAACTGCAAACAAAATGCTCTCTGAAATGAAGGGCAGTAAATTCATGAGCCTTTTATTTGGCGGGTTGGTGTTTACTGTGCTGAATTCAAACAGCCACCGGGTAACATTATTCATAAGGACAGAAGGTGACTATCATTATTCCAGTAAATAACAACTGGCCAAGGGCCGTTCATTGAAATCAGCCATCATTCAGGGCCTGAAAGGGTAGTCTGACAGTTGTCTATATCAAAACAGAGGGAGAGCACACTTAATTAAAATGCACGCATTACTTGACATCCAATGTTCCCATGGGGGGTATCTGTCACTGCTTTTCCACATTCAAAGCAACAGTTTAATGAGGATGAACTTCAGTGAGGGAATATATTTGTCAAGTAGGTTGAAGAATCTCCTTTGAGAATAATTGTTCTTGAGGGCAGCCAAATTTGTTATTATTGGAAACGAATGATACGCTAAGCAGTCTGAGAAGTTGTGCATGCACTACAATAATGATAGCATGTTGATGTTCTGTTAGTGACTGAACTGCAAACATAACTTACAGTGAATAATTAGCATGCATGTTAATGTTGGTAGGACAAAAAAAGAAAGAAAAAGATTGCATGCTACAGACATCCACTGCTTAGTGGATTTGCATACCCACGGTTTGCACAGAATAGATTATATACAATGTCCATGTATACTGCTGTGGTTTATTTATTTCCTTTGTTTTTATTAACTTTTATTTAACTGGGTAGGTAAACTGAGATAAAAGAAAAAGAGTACTCACAACTCTTCAACAGAAACACGGGTCTCCCATCCAAGTACTTAAAAACCCAACCCTGCTTAGCTTCAGCAGTTTGCTATAAAAGGTGTAAAGAGTGGAATTGTTTCTGGCAGCACCGAGCCTTACTGCTGTAATTCAGATTGAGAACTTGCCTCCAGGGCTCAGGAGTCAACTGTAACTTTCTGTTGCAGCATTTGATCACGTAACCTGCTGTTTATATGTTTTCCATTGTACTGGGTGCCTGTATTTACAATAGATGAAATCAGATACCAAGTAGCTCTCATTACAAGGAAACAGCATTATGCCCTTTAGCTTTTAAATCAATTTCCAAGCCAAGAAAATAGCATTAAGTCAAAACACTTAACACACTGTATTTTAATTCAAACATGGATTTTTATCAGAACAGGAGAAAGCACTCTGGGTTCTTATTTTCCATACATATATCTAATGTTTAATGCATTAATAACCAGAGGAATGTGCAACCAAGTAACCAATTTAATTTAAGATTATGTTAATTTGTCCAATTACTTTTGGTCCCCTTAAATTGATTAAAATTGACTGTAATTCTTTCAGAGAATAGTACAAATTAAATTTGACAGTCTGCACTTTAACCTCATATCCATTATTCAATTTCAAAACTACAAACAATACAAAGACTGCACTGTAACTGTTGAAATAAATGAACGCATGCAACAAAATAAAATAAAATTGTAAAAAAGTTTGTCAGAATAGATCACCATGACAGTTTAAAGTTGAACATAAAATGAGGATCACTGAGAGGAAGGAGCACTATAGGACTTAGAGAAATGGACAACCTAAATAAAACCGGGCTTAACATGCGATAAATAATGAATCCCCTAGAGTGCTGTGAAAATGCAGGTGAAGGAGTGTGATGTCATGAGCAGGCACTGCATCAGCATAAATAAACCCACTTCACACCACAGCACTCACACAACATGTATCTTTAAAGCAGACGGCAATGGATTATTGAAATTTCCCTTATTCTGCATAATATCACATCCATTACAACGGCAGAGTAATATTAAACAAATTTATATGTCAGTGAAATTTTATAACCTGGCATGTGATATAACATACTGCTGAAAGAAAGAAAAATGCACATTTTAATATAATATTCACAATCCATTACCGACAGTATCTACCCTGTTTGTTAACTTATTAAGTAATTAAAATGTATATTTATTCTTATTCTTATCTTTTTTGCAAAACCAGCATGTTTGTTTTGAAAAAACATTGTATTTGTCTTTTGCAAATAAAAGGTACTTTTGCTGCTAACAGATCCCTCTTTACAGTACATGCATGGTATGCATGCTCACACAAATTAGACCGTAGGCCTGTTTGTTCCATTGCTGTTGTGCCAAGTGGACCAAGCCACAGTGCAAGCCCCCTAAATTAAATCCTGCTTGGGCCCCCTAAAGTGTTGGACTTCCACCTGCCTAAACTATACACTCCGTGAGCACTTTATTAGGTATTTATTCCACTTAATGTTTCGACATTTTAAGTCTTCTGCTGCTGTAGCCTATCCACTTAGAGGTTTGATGCATTGTGTGTTCAGATATGCTCTTCTGCATACCACTGTTGTAATGTGTGGTTAATTGTCTTACTGTCACCTTCCTGTCAGCTTCGACCAGTCTGGCCCTAGCCCTCTGACGTCTCTCATTAACAACGTGTTTATGCCCTTAAAGCTGCTGCTCACTGGATGTTTTTTGCACCATTCACAAAATTTAGAGACTGTTGAACCTCTTGATCACGTCTGGATGTGTGATAACTGAGTGTTGAACATGTACCACATTATAAGATGTTATCAATCAAATTCTTCTTTTGAACTATTGTAAACTGACAATAACCCTGTCATAGATGCACTATAGTTTGCTGATATTCACTGAGAGCCAGAGCTCCAATCATAGGAAATAATTATATCCATCTATCAATTATCTTAACCCGCTTATCCTGAACAGGGTCGCAGGGGGGCTGGAGCCTATCCCAGTATACATTGGGCGAAAGGCAGGAATACACCCTGGACAGGTCGCCAGTCCATCACAGGGCACACACACCATTCACTCACACACTCATACCTATGGGCAATTTAGACTCTCCAATCAGCCTAACCTACATGTCTTTGGACTGTGGGAGGAAACCGGAGTACCCAGAGGAAACCCATACAGACACGGGGAGAACATGCAAACTCCACACAGGGAGGCCCCGGCTGACGGGGATTCAAACCCAGACCTCCTTGCTGTGAGGTGGCAGTGCTACCCACTGCACCATCCGTGCCGCCAAATGATAATATACTCTATATATTATTTTAATATTATATTTTCAATAATAGAGCTTAAATTGGAATGTGAATTTTACTTACAAGGAAGTATACCTAGATTAAATTTAAAAAAATAAAAAATAAAAATAAAGAAAATGAAATAAAAGCAAATCAAGTTATTTTCATGAAAAGCTACAAGAGAAAATCAATAAGTTTACTCCAACATTAGAAGGGTATTTAAAAGGAAGCTTGACACTGCGCTGAATGCACCATTGGTATCATTAGACATGTGCCTACACAAGCAAAAAGGCCTGTTCTCATATTTACATCTTCTCATTCATTCTCATACCATATTTAATATCCACAATTCTGCTCTACGTTTGAGCATGTGATCACATGATAACATTGTTGCATTGTTGCTTTACTTTGGATTTGTGTTTATTTAGTGATAAATCATAATCCCCATTTCCGTAAATTATTTTCCACTCCCCCAGGGAAATAATCAGTAATTGAACTCTTGGGTCAGATGGCTGGTTTGGCATATATAATGACAATAATATTGGATTTAATTTATACTTTCTTTTGCATTCTTACAATGAATGCCATTGGATTGTTTTCTCATGGACAGGGCTTAGCAAACATTAATAAAAATCTGTTTGCATTAAAAAGGTTAATGTTCAGCTGCACACAAAGGCTTTTGAGAAGGGCTCATTTTTATTGGATTGTTTATTATTGGTGTAATTTCTTCTTCAATATAAATTGAAAATGAATGCAAATGAAAAACAAGATCAGCTGTCATCAGTCACCCCATGCATTCCAAGACCTCAACTGACACTGAGTTAGTCAAGTCTGCTCCCCCAACAAGAGCAAAGGAAACACACACTGCAAAAAACTTTAATCATCCATTATTTATTTTTATTGGATGTCAGTATGGATGCTGCTCGAACAAAATCCCTATTGCTTTACTGGCTCCGAAACATTACAGCTAGGTATTGTGTTTTAAACTGTGTGCCTCAGCACAGCAGTCAAAGCTCAATGAATCACCCATTTTGGTTCAATTAGCTTTCCAGCGCTTGCAGCTATATATGAATATTTAAGTGAAAAGAAATAGGAAGGAGTTGGCAGCATGAAATTCCAGAAGTAAAGGATTTTCATTTGCACCCATGTTATTTACCCCAAAGGGCAGGGGTTGGGAATGTACAGGGGTGAGGTTTCCGATTGCGAGGTGTCTTGAAATTGCACAACAAACTTCAATCACAATTTCAATCTAGCCTTTTTAATAAGAAAAATTTAACAAAAGGCCTAGTTGGAACTAGGACTAGTTTTTTATAGTAATTTGACATAGGCCTTCTATTTGAGTTGCGACATGTTTCGGCAAACACTCTAAAGAGTGAATATCTTGAAGAGATACTTCAGAACATTCTTACCGCTATGACATGCTTCTGGAAACTCATCCCAGGATGGCTCCTTAGCCATACTTGGCTCTGCAAGATTTCATTTAGTTAGTCATTCAGCCTATAATTCTTGCTTTATTCAACAGAATTAAATGTTATTTGGTATGTTGTATTGAACAACAGATAAAAGTGCATTTTCATGAGTGCAAAAGTGCATTTTCACAAGTGCAAAATCAGACAACAGAGTGATTAGAGCTGGATTTTATGGGATAACCTGCATCATTTTCCTGGTTAAATGAGGTTTGATGGGTTGAAATTTCTTACTGCATTTGCCGCACTGCAATTTAAACCGACACCATGCAACAGTATCAAGACTACTAAAAAAAGCAGCTACAGAGTAGAGCATAAATGTATATCTCACTCTCCATTCACTAACACCATACCTCATGTGTGCTGTGGGCTAATGAATTGTCATACCGTTTATCCACATGCAGTGGTGCAAAACCTGTGACTGCATATAACCATTCAATACGTATTCTAAAAATACAACCACAGCCCCAACACTAAAATAACACAGGTCAGAGGCCATTTCTGGCCAGCAAATACCTGGATAATCTAGTTATCTTTTGCTGTCTATGCACGGCATGAACCATCTAATTAAAAAATAACAGCTGAAATATGATGGGCATGTCTTCATCCACCTGAGAGGTCTGTGAGGAAGGCTTAGCTCATCTTATTGTGAGGGGAGCCACTGACCAGAGGTGTAATAACCTTGCGGCGGCCCCTGACCGGACCTTAATTACACTTTAAGTCTCCCTGACCGGACCCGATGAGCGCCATCTTATATTCAGCTCCCTGATTGGAGCTTAATTGCGGCATGTGAGCTGCAGCTCGCCTGATTGCAACGGTTGTGCCATTTGACCTGCTCGCCTCCTGAGAGCCCTCTTATTGCATGCCCTGTTTGCACAATGTAATCCACATCACTGGCAGCCTCGACCGTATGTCATCCACTCAGCCATATTCAACAGGGAGTACACACATTTCTGCTTGCCATGTAAGGAAATGAAGAAAGATATCGTTTATTTTCTGTTTTTAATAAAGCCAACAACTTCAGTGGCAGTATTTTCATATTTTAAAATAGATATATTTAAAGAAATCATGTAAATAATAATAAATAACACATAAGCAGGATAACATTGTGAACATGTAATGCGTCTTTATAATTATTCTGTCTTCCCTGCTCTTTCCTCTTCATTAAGTGAAACAGTGGTTGTGCTGACTGCACTTTATCTACAAATTCTGCTTTAAACAAATGATCCATTTCAATCAGTCATTATTCAACCTCTCAAGCAGAAGTTCTTTTCTGCCCGGTCCAGTTAAATGATTGGTGGCACTAATATCATTTCACAGGCATATTATGATTTTGGTCATGGATTTGGGCACTGATTGTAATGTAGTGTTCCCATTAATTGTATTTTTATGAATTATTTAAAAATACACCCTCCCATTTTGTCATTATGAAGGGTCAACATAGAATATAGATTTCAAAAGAAAATTATTCAAAACAAAAGCACGGGCCAATTATAGCCAATTATAAAAATAAGGCCCTCATTAGCTGTAATGGTTTACCCCACTCATGTTTATGAAGTAACCATTAGCGTAAGTGGGAGAGTTACTGTTACATCAGTCACTAATTAGAATCTGATTTGGCTCTTTATAAGTGGCTCTACTGAATTTTAAGTGCCTAATTGTGAAATAATTTTCAGATGAATTAGATGTAGGATCACAGTTTTGTTGAGAAGTACATGACTCAATAACACTGTTTGTGTACCTTCTTTTGATGCTGCTCGTTTACCTTATTGCATTGTGAAAAGTGAAGAAGGATGTAGAACCTGAAGCAGTGATAATGTTCATTCTGTCATCTGCATCTGACCATCGAGAAATAATCCCAGTATTGTATAAGGCAATTTGCAACTAAAATTTGCAATGCTGAGATTACTATCTGATTTTCAGTTTTTGGCTTTTTGCCAGTTTTGCCATCCATCCATGCATCCAACAGTTTTGGTGTACCTGTGAGTCTTTTAATGGTTTAAAAATACAAACTCCGTGATGTATCATCCCCGGGGTGCCATTATGCTGTTTCTCCCAGCAGCTGCATAGCCCTTGTTAATTAAATCCAACTAATTAAAAAAAGTAAATGTTAGAGCGTGAAATCAGTAATGACTTTAAATACATCGCAAAAAAATCACAAAATAACTGCTACATCAAGTGTGTTTAGAACTGTGTTTCCCCCTACAGGTCGCTGTGAACCTGGGGTTCAACAGTAGTTCTTCCAATTTGTTCTAATATGTAAGCTGAGACAGTGGCTAGACTCTTCAGCAGTGATTCACAGATTGTGACATTTGATACATGACTTAATTCACTAATCAGCCGGTTCCCTGTGTCACATAGTTAGTTTGACTCGCCAGGTTGAATCACCACCTCAGACCTGCAGTGACCCAGCAGTCAGTTGATATGACTGAACATATTGCTTAGGTCCTGAAATATGTGAGTTTATCACGGTGCATGGAGCTGCTGTCAGATAGCCTTCAGCAGAGAAGAATAAGCCTGCCATGTGAGGTGAGACTGCTTTGTCTTCTGAAAACTGGCTGGGCTTCTAACTTCCCTAACAATTATTGGAAATAAAATCAAACAAAGTTAAAATGGCAATAATATTTTACTTAATTTAGTTAATCTCAGTCTAAAGGAACTATATTGCATAATTCCATCCCATTAAGAATGCTAATGCATTGCTAATGCTAACGCATTCTTAAATGGAAAATAGAAGCCCAGAATTCCATTCTTTAAAGGGGAGTGGTTGCAGTTCTTCAAGTGCCACCGCCCCCTAGTAACAAAGCAAGGGTACATAGTTCCCTTTGCTAGGAAACTGGGTCTCAGAGAAGTACTGCCTCTTTTTGAACAAAATGTAGACAGCCAGGGATGAAAGCAAGGCATGTCCCAGATTGTGTGGGGTCACTACCCTAGCAGGCCTTATTGTACAGTCAGCAATCTGAACATTAACTAGACTCTGGGAAACAGTTGGGAGAATGCACAGAAGGGCCAACAAGTCAGTCGACTGGTAAGAAAGACTCTTCATCATCCATATTTCATACCTCTGAAACAAAAAGGACAATGAAGTGGATGAAGTGAGTGATTAATGCAGGGAGTCTTTCCCCTGGTGCCGAACAGCCTGACCTCCCTTCTCCCTCCTCATTCTACTGAGCTATGTTTTCTGCCATTGTCAATCTGATATAGCTGACTGGCTAGCAGGAACACAGGGCAGTGCACAATTGGCCATAACATGGCCCAGGGAGGGAGGGATTAATGTGACCAGGGAAACTTAACTCAGAGCCTACAGTCTGTTTGCTCTGGCTGCACATGGAGTGTCTTCGTCTGCAGGTTCAAGCTCAGCTTCTGGACCGTGGTGTGAAAATGAGCAGTGATTTGACGTCTCATCTCATGGAGCACATGCTTTGGCAGCAATGAACGCAGGTGAATGTAATTTGCCCTGATTACTTCGCTATCGCTGAATTCAAACTCGCTAGCCTCTCTATTTTAAGATATTTAAGTGCTGAGATGATCTGAGCATTATTAGGACATCTCTGTTGCACATGCTGGTGAGCAAAGTACAATATTTTTACAAGGAAATAAATGTGAAATGTAAAAGCCTAGCTTCATTCACTTTGGAACAGAATGTGTGATCAACAGTGGCGTCACCATATATATTTATACGTAACATTATATTTATACATACAGGCTGATGAACATTACAGCAGTTTAACCCGTAAAGGTAAAATGCATGGAACGGCCCTTCCCAGCTCATGACTTTGACTCAGCCGTGTTGAAACCTTGGTGACGCCCCTGGTGATCAATACAGATTAAGCTGGAATGTGTTTTTCTACAGTGCTAAATACTAGTATAGCTTGCTTAAATATAATTTCAAAAGGAATAAGCATTTTCCCTGAACCCATTTTGTTAAATTTTTCCCCACCCGTGTAGAAGCAAATCATACACTTATTAGTTATTTCATTATTGCTTTAAAAGGTTTTCATGAATGCAGTGTTATATGTTGAAATGCCTTTGGGTACTACTGCGAACAGCACTGCTGTTATCTAACAAATAAATACAGTGTAGAGATCAAAGCCTGTAAGATTCACAATGGCAGAGGACAGATAAAAATACAGCTGTATGGTTTACTTTTCAAAGACTACTGATCTCCTTCACTCTTGAGTTACATGTGTACAACTTTTTGTCTTTTTACTTAATAGAAACTATATTTTATGGTATGTCACAATTTTGGCATCACATAAAAATATTTTATCTCTTTTGTGGGACCTGTGATGATAGCATTTATTGCCAATAGCAGCAGACTGGAAAGCTTAATGTAGTACGCAGCAAAAATCTATTGCCCTCGAGACTAGTTAAACGGCTTGTTGTCACGTTGACTGTGTTCCAAAAGCCTTGCTTCAGTTTCGTAGCATTTCATGAAACTTATTTTCATTCTCATTGAGTAATAGTGCCTTACATCCATTTATGGCACCAGAAAAAAAGGCTGAACCAGCAAGAGTCTGTTGTAATCACTTGATAATGCACCTCACATGGCAGAATACTCTGTATGTCTGCTAGTAAATCCAAAAGAGGATATCAAGGGTGTGCCAGTAGAAATAATATTTACTGACTAAATGAATTTCAGAGAATGGGAATGCATTGGTCACCACTTTCCTGAGCTTAGTTTGTTCAGTTTTTCTTGGAAACCATCAGTGAATTATGTTCTCCTAACCAGGTGGAAATCCAAACATGGGCCAGCAATCAACCGGAACCTGAAGTAATCACATTTTTACACAATAAATGTAAAAGAGGAATCCGACTGCAATAAAGTCTACCTGTTGACTTAAAGTATTGCTGTTGAACTACTGGAGCTAGCTAGCTTTCCTTTTCTTTTTCTCATCTGAGAAGTGAAGCCCCAAATATTCTTCCTCTACAACTAAAAACACAGCCCATAAACAATGATTAAATAATTATTGGGGAATACTCATTACTCCACAAAGACTGCAGGAAGTTAAACCGGATCATGTGGACATACAGTAGATCTACCATTTAATCCTCCACTGTTTTAATCTTCACTTTTAACAGGTGTGGTGAAACAGCCTAGCCTTCACATGACAAAGATGAAAATGAGGACCACTCATGCAAAAGTAATCATTTTCGAAGTAATTACACTCATATTGGGAATTATAACATATTTATGTATAACTTGTTTGTTATACTGACGTGAAATAAACAGAAAATTGCACCTTGCATAGCATCCAGCTAACGTGCTATTTTGAAGGCCAGTGGAGTGCAGTATTACTATTTCAAATAGTATTACTATTTCAAATAATCTGAAAGTATGAATCTGTCCTCCATGTACAATTCATGCTAGTCTGTCCATGTTCTTCACTTTAGCATTTTGTAGGAAGGAAACATCTTGCACTGGGAAAATAAAGGTACATGACACAATAAAAGTTGACTTTTTGATCAGAGAATTTTCATCCGAAGAAATAATAAAAACCTTGCAATGTCACCAAGCTGTGCCATCATGCTTCTAGATGTTTCAATCCCAGAATCGTTTTCTGTTTCTTGAGAGAAGTCACCAGGAAGGGAGACCGTAGCACAGTCACGGTCTCCCTGATAATGTATTGCGTGTCACAGAGGAATCCACAAACAGGCAAAGCATCTCAGTAAACAAGAAAAGATACAGCAGATGAGGGTGGGGGTAAGCCACTGTGGCAGCACTGTGCGATGGTCAAAACAGCAAGGAACATCATTATCTGCAGATTTCGGAGTCTGTGGAAGGGAGCCTTCGCTCCAGCTGCCAGGAAAGGGTCCCTACTTTGAACTAGAGCACAGCAGTGACAGGGTGAGCTTTTCCAAATTGCGGTGACTGAAATTCTCACGGTCATCCACAGCCCAGAGTGGTGCTGCCTTCAAAATACTCAGCCAACAGAGATGCCGGAAATGCACATCGCCAAACTCCGGTCCTGTCACTTTCATACAGGCAGAATATGGTGCTGTGTAACTGAGGAGCTCAATGCAGACACCCAGAATGCTTTGCGCAGCAGATTACCCACTCGGGGATATTTGGCAAGATAATGGACAATCTGGGATCCAAGTTCACAGGTGAAACATGTGAAAGTGTTAATCTCCTCTATACCCATTCTACCATTCCAACAGTAATGAGAAACGGTTTTAACTATAATAAAGACTTTTTCCAGCTCAAGATATTCCACTGATATGAGCTAGTAAAGTTTCCTTTCAACAGATGTAATACAAAAATCGTACATATGTATGTACATACCGTATGTATGGATATATGTATGCAATGTACATCTATATACACATACTGTATACTCTGAGAAATAAAGTGACAGTGGAGGTACATTTTTGTTCTTCAAGGATCAAATTTCCCAAATGTACCCTGAAAGTACAATAATGTTCTCGTTGGGTACAAATGAGTACGTTTTCCAAGCAAAAAAGGTATAAATTAATTGTATATTGCTGGCAATATTATGTAATTTTAGGATACTGCCAATCTTTTTAGGCACCTTTCCTACCTATATTTTTCGGAGCCTGTATGTACTGTATGTATCGATGTAGCTATAGATAACTATAATTAAAAATATATATATGTTTGCTCATATCTTGTCATGCAGGGCATTTCACATCATTACTTCAGAAAGGCCACAGAGTTCTCTGGTTGTCTTCATTATGGAAGGCGAGACTGATGGGCTTCTCAGACAAGCAGCACGGGTTGAGAAGCTGAGTCAGGGCACGCCCGTTTGCCTCTCAGCAGGAGCAGGCAGCGCAACTCTCATGTTCTTGATCTTGGAGCGAGGCCCTGCAACAACATAAAGAGCCTAGTGAAGGCTGAGGGAAGACATGAATGGGTGACTGTGTGGGGGTAGGGGATAGCGAGTAAATAGCGGATGAATCCCAACGCAGAAGGTCTGAGGCCTTGGCAAACGACCTCTCACCAAAGAGGAGCACGTGGGTGCCACCTGCAGCGCTTCTGACTAGAAGACTGTTTGGTTTGGATTCAGTGGTGTTGTGAACAGTGTCACTGCAGCCAGAGCTCAGATAACTAGCACTGTGTACCAGAAAGGACAGAAATGATCTTGAAATTGTGTAATAACCTCTGCAGGTGCGACGGGTTATTTCTTTAGATCGATCTAGCAATATGGCAATGTAAGCACAATATGTAACTATTGCCATTGGATTTCCCTCTTAAAAAGAATACGAAATGATAACATTTCATTTTCACCTAGGCTTTTTATGCTGCAGGGCAAACAAAGACTTACATTAGACTTAGGTGCCAGGCATTTCTATTTGTCTATGGTGAATAAAATATCTACCTTTAATCTTCCCTATAACATGTTATAACTCCAAATATTACTAAAACAAAGTTACAGATGGTCAAACACAGTGGAAGTGGAAGCTTTTTTTCTCAGTGAAAAGATTTTCTGTTTTCTGACTGGATACATATTGTAGCTGTGGCTGGTGCACTTAGAAACACAATGGAGCCAAGTCACAACACTGGACAAATGCCCTTTCAAATTTGAGGACAATATCACCAGAAATTAGAATTCAACATCTATATCTAGTCAGTTTTCCAAAAAGGACATAAGCGGCTTGGAGAAGGTGTGTCGTTTTCAGGATCACCTGATCCGTCCGAGCCACCAAGGGACAGGGTGTAGGCAGTGTATCCCTGGCTAACATATGAGCAATTGGAATAGATACAATTGGCTGCTAAATTGAGAAAAAAACTGGAAAAAATCACAAACAAAAAAAGTTAAGAAAATTGCACCCTGAAAAAAGGAATGAATGCAAAAAGCCCCCACCAGACTAGCGTTTTTTTTTTTTTTGCATACATTTTCTATTCATTCCTTGAGACTTTGACTTTGGGGTTAATTTGTTCATTGTATTTGTCAAGCATTTAGTTTTCTTTTATTTCCAGTTTTGATGTTTTCATCTGCAGCATGGCATTTAATTTCTGCCTGCCGATAAGGAAATGTATCACCCAAAAAACAAATTCAAGTCTCTTGTGCTCCCTCTCCAAAACCACAAAACAGGCCCTGCCTCAAAAGCATTATTCACGGTGTTCAGGGAACCTCACTTTTTCCTCAGCAATTCTACTGAAGGTAGAAGACTGATGAATATGCCTGAAACACACTGTGCCAAGTCATTCTGTTGGAAGCTGTCCCCGCTCAGATGATAAATAACAGCAGAAAGGCTTTGATGGTAAAGGCAGTAAAGCATTTCCTGCTTGCAAAACAGTGGGCCCTGTCCTTGGGTCACATGGGGACGTTACTGAGAGAAGTTCAGCTCTATCCCACTGCATTCAATTAGCATGTCATCGTGTGTTAGTTCATTACTGTACAGCATTGGTACTTTTTATATATTTAAATATTGAATTTTAGACTGAATTGCATTACATTACCTTTTATACCCAGGGGTTGCTATGTAGAATATTTTAACACATCATAAGGTACACATCATGGAGAAGTTTTGTTAAAGAAAAACATAAAATCAGTCATTAAATATGGATTTTGTTGTAATCCATCTGAAGTTGGCATAGCTGTATGATTGGATTTCAGACAATCCGTCTTGAGTCAAGGCTACGATAGAAAATGATGTTAAATTCGTTTTTCTCTAATCTCACTCTGTCTGTACAAAGGTCAATGAACAGTATTTTGAAATTAATTACTAAACCACTGACATTTAAATAATTTCAGATTCTGATGCGTTTTTCATTTGACAACGTCAACAAAAACGTTCTCTTTTGCTTCTATAAAAGCACCAGAAAACCAAATGAAAAAATAATTGTTATTTAAAACACATTTTTCATGTATTTTTGCATGGGTTTATTATAAACACGAGTGCCTATCTATTTCAGTCAAAAAATGTATTTTTTCATTTTCTACTGAAAAACATTTTGATAGACACTATTACTTTGCTAGCAACTTTTCTTTAATTTTTTTAATGAAATGTATCTGTATTTATGTTACTGAACTAGCTAGTTTGCTAAACCCATCGTGATTAGTTTACTGTGGCCTTCCAGACTTCACTGAGGGAGTATGCATTGGGCTGGAGGAAGGCATTGGTAAATGCCTGCAATACCTATAGCTACGTTTTCCCTGTCCTTGCAGAGAGCCAGAAGGAGGTGTCACAAGCTTCAAACATATGTGATTAGCAATTAAGCTTAATGCTGCGTTCATGTCATATTAGAAGGCTCGAATTAGCTCCTGCCGACTGGGAAAAAAGGTTCACATCAACTTTTGACATTAAACGCGAGGCAAAAAGCAAAAAAAATCAGCCACATGTCATGCCACTTCTGTAGCCTACCATGATGTTTGCATGTGAAACTTGAACTTGAACTCACCGTTATAGTTTGTTGTTTCGTAGGCATAGTAGACTACACCATGCCCCATATGTGTCTAATGGAATTTATATTCAACTCCACTTAAGCATTAATTAATCAGGATTACCGGAATGAAACATCACCCATGTTGAATCCTGTTGCGTTTTTATATGATATGAATAATTATAATATCCAATAAGCATATTGAAATAATTTAGCCACTCTAACTAAAATACATATTATATATATATATATATATATATATATATATTCATAAAATATGAATTAATGGAATAATAAAATAACAAAACATGCTTTACAACTGTGCTCTTTTATTTCTGCACACAATACGAACGGCTGAGATCACTCGTGAAGTTTGTTTTGGCTCCTACGAAAGATTTGACCTCCGAAAACTTTGATGAATCCCACATTGGGAATCCATAGGTGGAAATGCATTTCCGATGGATTTCCGGTGAATTTCGTTCGGCTCACGTTTGAGAAATGAGGCCCACTGTGTGGTGACTTTTTTTTATTTTACATTTTAGCATGAAGTGTAAATACACAGTCCTTCAGAGCTCTTTCATTGCAGAACGGAGTCATAAAAAGAGCATTTGAAATATTGATTTCATTCCACCTGAGTGAGAAAAGTGCTTGAGAGTGCTTGGTTGGTCTTCATCATGCAGGTGTTCATAGGCATGCTTAGCAATTCTATCTCTGTATCAGCACTGCCTGCCAATATAAAATATGAATGTACAGCAGAATGGAATGAACTGTAGAGCCTTTCAATGATTTCATGCAGAAGTGTGTCATATTCCACTGTCTTTGTCTACACAACAAAGCACTAAAATACTGTGGCCACTAAAATACTGGATGTCACTCCAGTAATGTAGGGTTAGTCCAATAATGACCCAGATTATGAAATACTCTTTGAACTGTACTGTCTGTTTTAGCTCACCAGAACAAATGACTATTTTAGGTGGAGCAAACAAAACAAAACCAAGAACACAACAGAAACCAAACCAGAATAAAGGCACCTTGAATTGCAGAAAAGTTAACGTCATGCTCTGTGTTTATTTACTATATTTGAGGCAAATAAATACAATTAAAATTTAATTTAAATGAAATGGAAGAATGAGGCCAGTATGTGCTATCATTTCTGGCAGATGGTTCCCACACAGATGCCAAATATTGTCCTGCAGTCAATAGACAGTCAAAATTACACTTTAGCCATTTCACAAATATTTTTTACAATGACCTACAAGAAGTGTGTTTAGCATGGTTGTAAATTGTTATACAATTGTCATGATGGCCTGAATTTTCTTTAACTTTGACTCATATTTTCACATTTATCTAATATCACCACTACATTTATTGGTAATTAATTTTTCCTTTTTTCTAGGCGTGAGGTTTAAACATATCTTGTTGCAGTGTGAGATAATTAACAGCTGAGAATTCATGTGAGGTCATATGGGTGTCCATGGTGTTGGATTCTGGGAAATGAGGTCAGTGAGAACTGCTTCCTCACAGAGCATGGAACACAGAAGCACAATAGGAAATCTTCAGTTCATAAATCATCTCTCCTCACCACACAACTAAGCCCTCCAGCTGAATAGAGCTCCCTTAGTCTCACAAAGCTTTTCAGTTGATCAGGTGTTAAGGAACAGAGTGCAAAACAGAATGACACAGTAATCCACGCATCAGAGTAAGCGGCTGATATATGCAGTCTGAGATCAAGATAAATCCTTGTCACACCTGGCTGCACACAAATTGGCAATCACTTTTTCTCAGCAATTTGCTGTTGGCAAGGGTGACTCTTGAGGTGCCTCTATGGCACGCACATACCAGGAGCACTGCAGCTGAGAGAGCACACTTCTCCAATGTACTTATAATTTTTGAAGAGTATGAGTATGTACAGGTATGTTTGATCATGAAATATACACTCAGTGAGCAATTTATTAGGTCGACCTGTACACCAGCTTGTTAATGCAAATATTGAATCAGCCAATCATGTGGCAGAAATTAAATGCATAAAAGCATGCAGACATGGTCAAGAGGTTCAGCTGTTGTTCTGACCAAACATCAGAATAGGGAAGATATGTGATCCGAGTGACTTTGACAGTGGAATCATTGGTGCCAGACAGGGTGGTTTGAGTATCTCAGAAACTTCTGATCTCCTGTGATTTTCACACACAACAGTCTCTAGAGTTTTCAGAGAATGGCGAATTATCCATGTTGTTTATTATATGCAGGCTTTTTTCTCCATTTTTGTTAAGGGTGCCAACAATTCTGGAGCCCACTGTATGTGCCATGTTAATTGTACAACAAATGCAATTTAACAGACTTGGTTCCCAGACCTGAGCAATCAAATGTACCTCTTTCAGTTTTTTAAGTGGTTGTACATTGCTCTTTGTTTTGTTTGTTCTTTGTGGAGTGTGAAAAAATGAAACCCTGAGCCACCTGGCACGGAACAGGGAGAGTGTTCCCAGTTTGTATTGCATGCACATATTTGTGTACATGCGTAAAATGTAGTCACAGAGATACCTAGAGTATCCATGTAACAGCTGAGCCCAGCTGGTACAGATCCAGCTCAAACATCGAGGCAACATTCTCACACATTTATTTTTACATTTAAATGTATTGAGGTTTATCATGTCACAATCAGATTATTTTCATTTGAAGCGAAATTCTATTAAAAAAAACTCAATAATTTGGAAGTGTTACCTAAACAAATTATTATCTCCAGACCTGCAAATGCAACATTTTGGTCCCCCATGTAAAGCATAAGCACCCAGCCACTTTAAACATCACAAAGCATTTTCTCTAAATGTCTCTGACATTTTCATGGCAGAGTGCGAGGAATACAAGGGTGACACTTACCCACTGCAGGAGTTCCACTGCTGGAAATTTAAAAGCAATGCTTACATCAAGAGGAGTGTACAGGATTTACGGCTATGATGTGACATGTACGTATATGCAATGTGTTACACTGCCATCTGGTGTCACTCAAACACAATCAAATCACATTTTTTCAGGAAATATTTTTGACTTGTAGTTATCATATTTCTTGTAATTGAAATGAAAACATTTGTAACATCATCCTAGTGTGAACAGACAGAGCCATAACTTTATTTTCTACAGAGTAGGTCATTGTAGGCAAGGTAGATAGAAGTCATCACTGCCATTCCTCTGTCTTTAACTCATTATTAACTCATTTCAGAGCAGAAGACATTAATGCTTGTGTAGCTGTGGAAAAAGACTAAAAAAGGCTGGTGGAAGGGCACAGAACTACTCTGCCTTTAAGGGCATTACCTACCCAGTGCAACAACAGCGTCTTGTTCATATGATTGATTGAAGTTCAGCAGGACTGTAACAGCATGCTACTCTTCTGCTGTGTAACCCTAACATTGTTCTGTACCATCTACAGAAGCATGGGTATATAGTAATATAGTAATAGCCAAATATTTCTAAATGGGGTTGGCCACACTTTGTATTTTCAGCCATGTACAGTACTGTATATTTACCAGCATATACATATGTACTGTACATTGCATGTAGTAACAGCCAAATATTTGCCACAATTGATATTTTCAGTAATATACTGTATATTCATATCTACATGCATAGTAATTGTTTGGTATTTTTGTAAGTTTACACAACACAATTCTGAAGAGATGATTGTTTTTTGATGCATTTCCATTGCTAGTCAGGGAGTTGCTGAGGTGGACAGTGGCTAAAAGCCGGCCATTGTCACTGCAGCTTTTGCATTTGTGGAATGAATGTAAGCACATACATGAATACATTAATTTAAATGTACAGGAAATAACCAAAAGGACATCAACTCTCTAATTTGTGACACCTGAATGCAGTGCTCAGTCTTCAAACTGAAAAAGGGGTTGACTATTCCAGGTTAATGAAAGCTGGCTGCATAATAGATCAAAATCAGATTAAATAAATGATAAATAGTTGATTTTAGCTATTTCTCAGTTCAGGTGTTGGGTATATATGATCTGTATTTGCAGTCCCCAGTGAACCTCATGTCTAAGCTGTTCAACTTTAATAGGATGCTCTATCCTGTTGATAAAATGCTGTTCTTTCCTTGCCTAGTAATATTTCTTATGAGTAACAATTTACAGTCTAGAAGCAGCGGTGTCGTATTGTGGTTAGGGAACAGGGCTTGCAACTCAAAAGTTGTAGATTTGTTTTCCAGGTGGGGCGCTGCTGTCGTGCCCTTGAGCAAGGCACTTAACCTGAATTACTTCAGTAAATATATAGCTGAATAAAATGGATGACATTTGTCTTTTTTACATCTGTTTCACTTAGTGCGACAGAAGGTTAGAAGCAGGCTTGGCTTGCAACATGTGCTGATTAATGACCACGATGCCTTGATGTCACACAGTGACCTATGGTTCTGTACAAAGCTCGAGCTCTGGAAAATCTTATACAATTTACCTGCAATCAATTCTGGGTGCATATAATCATTATACACAGCTTCATTACACATATAAAAAATGAGCATTATGATTTGTATAATGTGGCTAATTTGTCTTTTTGAGCTATCCTAATGACACTAATCATACCTCACAAACTGTACAGGAACATCTTTCAGGATTAGTTCAAACCACATAAATCAGTCCGTTAGAAATGTGCTTTTCTGGATATATTTTGGATGCAGCAAGTCAATAGTATAATCAATAGTGTGTGTATAAATGTTGTCAGGCATATTATTTATAACACAATTTCCCAACCATGAGCAGGCTCACCTGCATTGGTAGATATCTGGATAATAATATGCGAGCCATTGCCATCATAAACTTGTTGCAGATGTGTCCATGGTGTTTACAGTGGCAGCCACATCATTGTAAGACTGCAATAAAAGGCCCTCTGTTTAGCCATCACAAAAAGCATCCATTTCAAACATTTGAAGTTAAAGGGAAAATCTAAACTTGCACTAATCCAACAGAAAAAGAAAGTAAAATCCTGAACGTTTTGATTCAGCGAAATTCATCAGCAGACATTTGTATGTGAACAGTGAGGTAAAGTCCTTTAGTGTCCCGGGAAAGGACAGGGTGGAACTGAGGGACACTGGGGGCTTGGGGGACACTCAGACACCACTGTCTCATTCCATGCCATAGTTTTCAGCGCTGTAATTAAACCAATGAATCAAACGTGAAGTGCAACTCAACACAATGCAGCACCATTACAATGTGACCTGCTTTTTTACTGCCAGCTAGTGCTCTATATCTCTTTCCCACTTTATCAGCAGCTTGGCGGGGGGTGCAGTGTCCACAGATTATTACTGTAAGCATAGGCCCTGTTGTCTTTCAGTGTGGCAGCAGGACGTTTCTGGAAATGGCGGAATATCACCTGGAAAGAGGGGAGGAGGGATTGTGATTTGTACATGAACCTTGGAATCAGTGTAATCACATTCTCATAGTCATTGTGATGATTTTAAATAAGGTTTTTGATTATTATGATATAGTGCATAAAAAGCAAACATTGTGATATTTAACTGTATTTTTTTCAATATAATACTTCGCAAGAAAAAGGTAATTTAAAGTGTACTAAACTATATCAACTAAATAGCATTATGACATTTTTAATAAATGATAAAATAAGCTATTATTTCCACCGAACAACCTCTACTCAACCTCAACCTCTAAATAATGAGTTGTGCCAACAAAAGAAGGGATTACACTTATTTTGGGATTACTCTAAGGAATTTTGAACTCTGTTGTGTCAGTTTTGTAGTCCATTTGTAACCCAGAGGTTTTCCTCTGTCTCTGTGCTAATGGCGCCATCTATTGGAGTTGAAGAAAATCATCCAGTTGTCCTCACATTTGGAGTAAGCAATACAGGCCTACTTGCCACTAAATGAATGTGATTTGTTGAAGGCAAATCAATAGATTCATATTTCTTCATGAGCCATGTTTAAAGCATGATATTTTTGTTCCACGGCATAACCAGTCAAACCAATGAAAACGGAATAACATGTTCAAAAAAGGACTGTATACAATTACAAAATGCCTTCTATTTAATGCATTATTCATTATTCTGGTTTCTTAACCCACTAGGCATACATTACTACCATGCTCCAGGATGAAAGACACAACAGTAAATACACTCTTTAATTCTGACAGTGTATTATGTATCAGTTTCTATAGTTGCTGCAATAGGATTTTATTTGTTTCCTCGCAATGAAGAGGGATCAAAATAAACTAATAGCATGTTACTGAGAAAGCTAGAATTTGGTCAGGACCTGAGCATTATATAAACAGATTCAGAGCCAAATGATAGAAATCCTTTCACTGAAATCATAAGAGAATATGAGCTCATTCATACCTCCTTCGAGGTATGGGCAATGCAGGTGTTGATGCTAGAGATGGTCAGGTAAGGCTTGTACTGTACTGTACCTGACAAGAGCGGGCAGAGAGTGAATGTATGAACATTATTGCAACAAAAAGCATTTTGATTGGTTCATACAAACACATGTGAAACTCATTCAGTGCTTGTTGAATCACAATTTTTCATTCCAAAAGTTCTGCAAAAACCTCCTTCTCATAGTCAGAGGCTCCGAATTATGAGGAGAGAAGAAAATAAATAAATTAGATAGTATATACACACAAACACACACACATATTAATCAATTTACAATTACATTAACAAGTGCCTCTTGTTTTGTAGAAATGAGCAGTCTGATGACTTACCCATGTGACAACTCACCCCACTCTCCCCTGCATTACAGACACTTCATAAACAAGGTATGCGTTGAAATGTGGTAAATGCAGTACCATTAATGACCTGACGGGGGCATCATAAACATACTTTTCCACACAAAGAGGCCAACACAAGCCTCGCAACATAAATCCTGACAGAGCTCATTGTGGGAGACAGGGCTATTACATACAGGCCCCGTTCCGTTAATAACATCTCGAATGAAACCCACATTGTCTGTGTTCCCCTGTATTCACCCCTGCATCACAGGTTCTCCTGACTGCCCTGTTCGGCACAACACCTCTGAAATTTTCCACAGATGCTCAAATATCTCAGGCCCTCAGGGGGTGACATTACTGCTACTGACTATAGCCAAGCTGCCCTGCTTACAGTCCCTCTGCTGATGGAAGAAACAGAGACGGGAGGCCCCAGTCAAACACACTTCTGCCAAAGGAGGTTTGGTCCTTTCCAGGACTAGCATTCAGCAGATGTGTGGTTCACGTGATCTCAGCTCCGTAATCAGCCAGTGTGCTATGTTCCGCCCCTGGTCCTGTAGTAGTACAGTATGCTGACTGAACCTCACCAGTCCCAGGACGTCTATTGCTTTATTTCGTTTTTTTGTATTTTTGTATTTTATTATTTTTCTTATATCATATACAATACGCACACACAACACTCCACATACAGAGCAGCACTAAGTTATGATTTGTCTGCTCTATTTGATAAGATAACAAAGAAAAGGAAAGAAAAACAAAAATACTGACCATCAAATAAAACAAACATGGGATTAAAATAAATATTGCTTTATTTCCTGTGGCTAAAGAAATCAGCAGGTCTGTGCACAGATTCTCAGAGAGTAGATGTGAGTACAATAGGGACCATATGTACTCTATAATATTTGATTTAACGTGAAACATTTTTCTGTGTCCTGTGAAAGTTGATTCAAAACCAGATTAGAAAGGCAGCTGCCTGATGGGTTCAGTCACAGGCGATCTCTTCACCGTGCCTGATTCCTCAAACAGCCTTCAAACTGGAGCCTGAGAGAGCCTGTCTGCCATAATTACCCTGAACCCTCTTATACATGCGCTTTCTACTCCTACACCCAGATATACAATACTGAAACCTTTCACAGCATTGGGAATTTCAAGGGTTTCTGCTTACTTTATGGAGATGTAAAATGGATGAAATCTTAATATGTCAATGTCAAAGTATCTGGGACAGCATTAGGGAAGGTATTGGCAAAGGAGAAATTCCATACAGATATTAGGAAGTATTTTTTCACACAGCAAGTGGTCAATGTGTGGAATAGCTTGCCAGTACATAGAGTGGAGGCAGAAACACTGGAGGTTCTCAAGGCCAGGCTTGATACGGTGTTAGATACTATATAGCTTTTAAGCACACCACTCTTGGAATGTGTGGTTATTTGCATTACTATCCCCTTCCTGTCTGCTTTGACCAGGCTGGCCCTTCTCCTCTGACCTTTCTTATTACTGACTTGTTTTTGGCCGCAGAACTGCCGCTCACTGGATGTTTTTAGTTTTTTGCACCATTCTCTGCAAACTCTAGAGACTGTTGTGTGTGAAAATCACTGGAGATCAGCAGTTTCTGAGATACTCAAACCACCCTGTCTGGCACCAACAATCATTCCACGGTCAAAATCACTTAGGTCACATTTCTTCCCCATTCCGACATCTGGTCTGAAAAACAGCAGAACCTCTTGATCATGTCTGTATGCTTTTATGCAATTACTTGCTGCCACATGATTGGCTGATTAAATATTTGCATTCACAAGCTGGTGTACTGGTCTACCTAATAAGGTTCTCACTAAGTGTAAGTCAGTCTGAATGGTTGGAAATTATTTTATTTAATTTGGTGTGGGACAGCTAGAGATCATGGTGAGGAATGGCAACACGTAATACAAAAATATCGGTTAATGATGAAAATATTAAAAAAGCATTTTGGTCATCTTCACAGAATGTGAGGATTTATTGAGCATTTCGTCCACACATGTCATTGTCAGGTAAGGCGATTATCACACTCTGTCAATGAGACAGTGCACCAGGATGGTGTGGCAGTACTGCTATACCCTTGCATTCTGGTGCCGCCATAGGGGTGGTGCTTTAGGTTGAGGTCCTCCCTGTTAGGTGCATGTAGGCACCGTCTGGAATGGGGCGGGGGGTATGCTGCAAGCTGCCCCCGCGTCTGGCGTGGAGAGGGGGTGGGCTGACAGCCTGGGAGAGAGACTGTGTGAGACCACTGCCCAGCTGATTTCACCGTGGAGCAGCACCGCTTCACACTGGTCTGCTAATAATCACTTATACATGGCTGAGAGAATCCATATGATTTTTACACTTACTTTATCTACAACACACACAGGAGCTTTTTTTTTCCTTTCCTACTTTTGTGGCCAGTAGCACTATACAAACAAACTAGGAATTAATCAGAAGGGTCTTTGAGAGCCATACACGCTTACCGTTGTCTTTTTGGTTCTAGAAATGTTCAGTTCTTTCTCAACCCATCCATGGACAGAATGGCACGAAATTCAGTCTTACTTACCCATTGAAATGTGCAGAGAATTACAGGGTGTATGAGTGTGCGTGCATCTGTGCATTTGTGCATTTGAAGCTATTGAAGACAGATTGTTGTTTCTGAATACATTTTAGAGAAACCAGATGCCTGGTAGCACAATAATTTATATGCAACATTTATAAAATGCAGTCAGCCCTTTTCATTTCTTTTTGCAGGAATCAGATCGGGATTATACCACAATTTAACGCATACACGTCATGTTTTTTTGAACTTATTGGTCTACTGCTACATAAATAAACAATGCTAACACCAAGTGCTCATCTGTATCTGTAATTGCAAAGGACCTACCACAAGACTATCACACACATGCACGAACACACACACACATAGACATACACAATTTATTCAGGACAGACATATTGTAACTTTTTACTTTTCCCTGTCTCAGCAAGTCGGTTTAAGACTTTCTTATATCATGCTTACAAATGGATCCCCTGTCTTTGCGATGCACAGATATAGTCCACTGTGTCTGTAGTAGAAGGTTCTGGAAGAACACAAGCAGAAGAAGTGTCATTTGTTGCTTTTTGGTAGATGAACGTCCATCTCCCTAAATACTTTAACTTTGCTTATTTCAGTCAGAGATGTTCTCACACTCTTTCCACACACTCATTTGGATCCATTTGAATGATTTGTATTTGTAGAGAAATGAGACATGGTACTGAAGTCCGAGCAAGCCATTTTCAAGGCCTGCACTGCGCTTAGCCCCCTAGTTCCATTAAGGGAGAAGGCTGGGGCTATTTGGACAACGTATTCCCCTTTAGCCTCTCAGTAGTGTATTGATCCAAAGATCATATTAAGAGGTTTACCTGAGGGATCTCAGAATCATCTCCAAAATGGCTAGAGCATCTATTGAAATATCAGCCCTCTGCCTCAGAGTAAGCATAAGATTGTAATTTATTAATTTATGTAATTTATTGTAATTTATAGATAGGGGAGGCAGTATTTGAGTATGCAAAAATTCTGTTTTATACTGTAGGTTGTAAATACTCCAATATCACATTAACTGAATGTCAGCTGACATTTCTGACTCAAAGATTGAGAAAGATGATGTCTAACAAGGCACAGCTGGAGGGCTGTTTCTTCAGCCCAAGGTCACTGTCTGCATTAGAGCTTTGTGAACACACCCTTAATCAGACCAATCAGGAAGCTGCGGTCTCGGGCAAGTGCGTGAGTGCTTTTCACAGGAGAGCGTGGGGGCAAGGCCTGGACCTCAGCACATCTTGGTTTTAATTAGCATTCTGTTTTCTGGACTGAATCAGCCTACATAGAAGTATGTGGCTTAGAATGAATCAGAAAATGTGCTTAAGAGGGGGGGGGGGAGGGGGGGGGATGCATCATGGGGCAATGTGACATGGGGCTACTGCCATATCCAGGAGATGAACTCATGCAAGCTGTTGGGTGGATTACCTCACCGGTTGGTTGCAGCGCATGATGACTTAATCCACACACCGTGTCTCTGAAGCCTACAGCGCCTACATCTCTGTCCATAAAGTTCAGCCATAATTCAGGGAATTCTTTTTTTTTTAATCTTTGATTTTCAAAACAGAGTAAGTACAGATAAAGATAAATAAGGGCACATATGTTCATATGTAATACAACATTTTGGAACTTTCGACCCTTTCGATCTTTTTTTCCACTTCTAGATAGTGATAATTAATCATGCCTTCCTCAAATATTTGCTTTTGATTTGAGGAAATGACTGATTCCAGATTAGATCAAGACTTTGATGTGAGTGTTGCAATGAAGACTTCCTCTTCCTGGAGCAAACTGCCAATGTGCTATAAAGTGCTATAATGTATGAGAAGTGAATTCACTTCTCATACATTAATCACACCTATGCAGCTTTTATCTTTTTTTATTGCCTTTTACCTGTCTTTGACACACAGAAAAGCCTTAGTGTTAAACCCCTCATTGATGGAATACATGACTAATATTGTCATATTATATAGGGCTCATATAATCTTGCTGATTATGAATGGACATTTAATTGTGCCATAAACAGTTCAGGAGAAAATGTGTGAGAAAATGCTAAGGCCCGTGACTGAGACAACATTTCAATGAGCCTGTTATTGATTATAGTGTTTGACAGGAAATGCTGAGGAGAACGTCTGAAGAGCCCATATCCCCACAGTGACGCGTAAAAACAGAGGAGTCTGGTGATATCATCGGATAATGACATCCACATCCGAGCTCCGAGTCATCACATGCCTTCTCCACTAACAGACCAGATTCCATTTGTGTGTGTGTGTGTGTTTTTTTTCCTGTAAATATCGATCCAGCAGGAGAAATTCAATTGGGATATAACACAATATCAGAGACAGGAAATACTAATCTTGCAGCACAGTTATATGAGGATTGTGGGGATTGAGAATGTTCTCCTATCATTACAACCAGTTCGGTGTGCATGTACGTATCTGTGTGTATAGCTAGTATAGTGGACCGTGGACTCAGTTGTACTCATATCATTGGTTGTAATGTCCTTGGATTTGAAATATAAGTAATTATATTAGAATGGATGCTTCAAGTACATTTGGCTTCAATTTAATTATGGACAGAAAAATTCAAATTTTATGCATGAGCAGATAAAGAGCTCCCCCTGTTGTGTATAACTTGAGCCTCACTACAGGTGGACTGAATAGCTTCAGGCCAAATAGAACATATTAGCTCTCTTAAGCACATTATATTTCAGTTACATTGCATAATTGATCATCATGAATGTTGGATGATATTTGTGTATGGCTCTCAAATCCGACAGAGGAATATGTTCATCAATCTGCACAGTTATCCTTTTTTGATGCAGGGACCATTTGTCATAAACAAATAACTATCCCTCATGTGTAATTGGTTTAAATAAAGCAGCATAATTTGTTGTCAATTTTTGTTAAACAAGTCTTGGGCCATCTGTTTTGGTTCAGTCATGTGAATGCAACAGTCCCTATGGTTTATGCTTTGTTTCACAATAAAAGCATGAAAGAATGCCCACAGCTGTCCCTGCTGTGGCCTAAGCATGATGAACCAACGCAAATGGAATTCACGTATGGACTGAAACAATGATTTAAGCATATACAACAAATATACGATATGTAATAAGTACAATTATCAATCTAAACCTTATTTTTAACCTTGAATTACAAATAGGATACGTGTTGTATTTTGCTTCATAAATACAGTGAAGCAATTGTCAGAAAATTAATTGTGCTGGAATGACCATTTATATTATGAAAATGTTTTACACATACACAATTCTAAAATTGTAAATATTCAGCACAAGTACTGATTTTTTAGGGCATATGCTCCTGACAGTCCTGGTGTTAACACCCCCAGAGAGCTCACGTCAGGTCTGGACCATGTCTAACGTCTTCCACTCATCGATGCGGCGTTTCACTTTAACCTCCCAATTAAGCACAGGCGAGGAGCACACGCACACAGAAATGAGTGTGAAAACCCCAAGCGCACCAAGGTGAGTGAACAGTGGTGAGGATAAATTCCTTGTTTCCCCAGCTCTGTGTAATTGACACCTGACCTTCAAACAGGAAAATGAAGTACCAAAAATAATGAGATTGTACACACCAGCACAAAATAAGTGCTAGATTAATTAGAAAGAGCCTTATGGTATGGCCAAAAAACTACCTTTACTGTGGTGTGCTTCCCCTTATAGCCAACACATTTCTGCTTGTGAAATCTGTTCTCTGTGTTTTTAAGATGCAGTATACTGAGGTTCATACATTGACAGTTTGTAGAGCCTAGACATGGTAAAGCCATTTCCTGTGAGAGATGCTAGTAACAGTGGATTGAGAGGTGAAGAGCAATACAGGATTTGTTTGTTTCAACACAAGAACAGTCAATACTGGTATGACTTTGGATCAATAAGCCAATAACCGTATGACCTGAATTATTGGATTTCCTGACTTCCCTGGCATTATAATTGTTTCTGCCAGTCTTCTGGTTTTAGAGCTCTGTTCTCACACTGAGCGCTGAAACTGTATGAGATGTTATATTTCCCATAACCCGGCCATCACTATAGACTGCAAAATTTTACATTCATCTAGCACATAGTATCAGCAGCATAGGGTATGCTAACAATGGTCCCATACAAACAGCTAGCTAGTAGCCCTAAATAATATGATTGGGACTATTGGGACTATTGGGACTGAGATTAGGTAGGTGAATTAAAGGTACAATAGGTAAGATTTTTGCGTTAAAACATCGTTACAAAACCATTGTAAATCCCTTCCTATCAGGCTCATTGACATGTTGTCTCACCCTCTGCCTGTGTTGATAGTCCTTCGGGTTTCAAAATATGCAGTTGACAGGCTGGCACTCTGTAACATTGTATAGCTGTACAATTCAATCTCATTGGTTGAAAATTGGTTCTAATTGCCACAGCCAATGGTGTTTCAATGTCAGTGCGTTCACAGAGAAGGAGTTGGATAAAAAGTGTTATAGTTTGAGCGTGTTTATTGCTGCAGTTCCTTTCTTGACCATTAGAAGTCAGAAATTACCTATTGTACCTTTAAGGTGAATTACTCATCCTTATGGTAAACATTTGCAGGGTGACATGTGGAGGATACATCATGCTGCACACTGAGGCTTAGTAGGGGATACTGGGATGCACTTCTCAAATCCAAGGGAAAGTCAACACAGGAATTTTCAGTGCCATTGCCATTACATCACATAAATTCACATAAGACACTCTTATCCAGAGGGATGCACAATGTAGGTGAATGTCATAGTTGCATAGTGCAGACCTGACTAACAACATACCCAGGTAGTGATTATGTACATATGTCACATCAGTCAAATACAAATCCTGAATACACACTGATGATATCCATAAAAGATTATTTGACAAAAACCATAAAACCGTTACCATATGTGAACAAAATTGCATAAAGGCTTAACATTTGGATGCCAGTTCATGAGACTTGGCAGGTGGTGTATACTCATGACTAAGAATTGAGGACAACTCTAAAGTACACAAAACACATGACTATGATCACTGTGGGAAAATGAACCCCCCAGTTTTGAACAAACTACCAGTGAACAGCTCAGCAGACATTTCACAGTCCCAGATTAGAACATAATTTCATCTTTTTTTTTTTTTTTTTTTTTCGTGCTACTTCACGTTAGAGTGCTGACAACTGGGAAATGTTTACTTCACTCTCTAGTTTATGTGCACTAATAATAATAAGTCTATTGCGGGGTGCAATAATGCACTTTTACCGTATTTAAAGCAATATCACAATATCATCCTGACAACTGTAAAACCCAATTATATACAAAACTGAACCAGGCAAACTTTACAGAGCTGGACTTGCTGCCTGCAGGCATCTCCTGCGTGACTGTCAATCACGTGTGCCCGGGTGTCATCGCCCATTTGTGCCATGAAGAGGCAGCTGTGTGGCGCTAGGCCAGACCTCATTTTTCTCTGATGGAGTACATATGATCCATATTGGACTCATATGAACTCATATATTCAATTGAATTAAAAAAATTAAAAAAAACATTATCTATCCCCAGGTGGGCAATAAAATTGCACTGTAACACTGTAAGCATAACTTGTGCTGCTAACTCTGTTTGTCTAATTGAGGTTGTGCGAGCTATTAAAAAACATTTTCAAAAAGTTCTGTGAGTGGTTTTATTTTAGTGATTAACCACCAATGTCAGCAGCACAATTTTCAAATAAATGTCTCACAATTTGGAATTTACCAATCATATTCTTCCCATTGGTGCAGTAATACTGTTGAAGTAATGTTTTTGCAGTCACTTTTAATATCAGACTTGATGCACATTGATGTTCATCTGTCTCAGAGCTTTTTTTCTGGAGTATTGAATTAGAGAGCATTATTATGGTACTTGACCAAAACCTGCAGTGGTCTGCTGATTAAACATGGATACCATGTGCCCATCTGCTTTGCACTCGCCCCAGGGAATTGTTGGATGTCGGGTGTTACAACTAACAACTTGCATTCCTAAAGCATCATTATCAAGATGGAACCAGCAAGGCAAGCAAAAACAGTTGTGGAAGTCCATTAGGAACATCTGGAACTAATAATTACGTGAATTACAGTGTTGTGCCATTAACATATCACAATGTACAATGGTGACAGAGGAGCCTTGCAAATCCAAGGCTCTCTGCCAATTACATCATGTTAAAGACTGCAGAAAAACATAAGAATTTCCTTTGCAGCAAATTGTGAACAATTGGTGAATACTAATGAGATACTTGGCAGCATGCTAACTACATGTTTACACATTGTTTAATGTGTTTTTACTGCACTGGGTTGAAGTGAAATTTCTAGAACTTTCTAGGGATCTCTTTCTAAGGATTTCTATGCTAATTACTGTTTATTCACATGCATTGATTTCACATCTATTTCAGCCATATTGGCCCAAGTCAAAATCTTTTCTTGAACCACAATAGATGCCAGGTGGGACCTAGAACTGTTCAGAAGTTCATACTCGGAAACCTACCAATTTGAATTTAAGCAGTTCTGCAGAACAGAGTGGGCTAAAATTGTACCACAGCGATGTGAAAGACTGATATCAAATTATAGGAAGGGGCTAATTATTTTCGCTAAAGGTGGTGCAACCAGTTATAAAGTGTAAGGGGCCAATTACCTTTTCACAGGGGTGATTTTGGTGTTTGATAACTTTTTTCATCAAATAAATTAAATAGTAATTTAAACAAATGTGTTCTGTGTTCACTCTGGATCCGTTAGTCTAATATTACACTTTGTCTAAAGATCTGAACAAAATCAGTGGACAATAAAAGAGGAAATCAGAAAGCAGGCAAAAAGATTTTCACAGCATTTGAACTACAGGGTTGCCACACGTGCTAATTAGAGAGGATACAACACCATAGCCTGATGAAGGCAATTATGCTAACATGCATAAATCTAGTACCTTCATCTTAAAAAAAACATTATATCTGGAATGATCTGAGTTACTGATATGTTAACACCTGTACACCTCCCCTTTAAAACCTAAGACCTGAATTAAGACTATAGTCCATTTCTCTTTAAAATGTATTACTTTTTGGATTTGCTGCCACATGTTAAGTACTTGCTAATTGCCTATTTTTTTATAAAGGGTCCAATTTGTAGTTTCTCTCATTAGCTTGTTCAGCTATGGTACACCTTAGTTTTAAAATCTGTAAGTGCTGAAATGAGTGCAATCCACTTCTATTTAACATGCAATAGCCTGCTGCAAGTTAAGAACTCATTGTGTTTAGAAAAAATAGATTCTGATTAGTGTTTGCTCATAATTACCTTGTATACCTGCGAGGCCACAGAGTTTGGTACATAAGGCTGAGCATACAACACCATTTAACTGATGAAGGCAATATGCTTGAATCTTTTAGCCTCTTTAAAATGTTGTGTTGTGTAGAGATGTTTCCTGGATGTAGGTACTGCATTTTGTTCTACACCCTTAAAGGCTGAAATGAGAGCACAATCCATTCCTATTTTCAATGTATTACTTACTGGATTTGCTGCAGTGGGTTAAATGCATGTTACTATCCTCTATACAAAAAAATAGTGTGTTTGATTGCTTGTCCTTTTCTAATTAGCTTGTACACTGGTGGTGAGGCTGGGTTATTTGGTAAAGAAGACTGCCATTGGCATACAACACCATTTTTCTAATGAAGGTGATAATTAGAAACATATAAATACTTTAACCTCAGCTTAGCCTTTAAAAGTGGAGTGTGGCTCTTTGCTGATTATAGATGGAACCCTTCAGACCTTTGTTTTAAAATGTAAGAGCTGAAATAAGAATGCAATAAATTTAATATAAAACGTATTACTTTTTGGATGTGTTAGCATGTATCTGACAAAAGAGGATCTGATTTGTTCCTTTCTAATTAGCTTGTACACCACTCATGAGGCTGTAGAGTGCGATGTGCATGGCTGCATTTTACTGACTATGGCAATGGCATGAAGTTTTATCAACATATATTTCTGTATTGAATGAAGCACTTTATTGCAGCTGTTTTTATTGTAACATATCACTGTACATAATTTCTGTTTTCAAATTATATCCTCTGTGACATAACATTTTGCTGTGAAGCAATCCATTACATTTTTTAAGAATGGGAGAGCACTTTGAATGAAAGTGTTTAATCTCATGTTTATGTTCTTTTGATGGTTTTACCAGATGCAACACAAAAATCCTCTCTCTGGCATGACAGACTACAGCTGTCCTGGGACCAGTAACACCGTAATGTCTCTTTCAGATTTCTCCTTCTTTTTCTATTTCTGCCCTCACACACATTTTGACTTCTCAGTTTTACAAAGCATACAATTATGGCTTTACAATGTTTTTCACTGAACATAAATTCAGATGTTTTGATGAGAATGCCGTAAAAGGTTAAAGTTGTTCTATGTACAGTTATGGCATTTAAGAATTGTAAAGGACATAAAGAATATGATACTAGGTAAACTGGAAACTGATGTGTTTTGTACTGTATCACATTATGAAATGATATGGTCCAGACAGCAGTATTCTGGTCACTTTGGCAAGCTGCTTTTGTACAAATTCATATCCACAGCTCCAAATCATATTAAGACTGCAAAAATAACCTTCTGTGTTTTGAATCAGTCACTCCACTGGGACAAATTCAGGAATACTGAGAATAGCAAACATAGTAAGAAAATAAATATATTATTTTTTCCAATAAAAGCTTTTCCAATATCAGTGTCTCCCCTCAGCCCTCCATATAGCTGTTGTGAAAGATGTGCAGGTAAAAATCAAGACAATGATGATACTGATTTAAAAAAAAACAGTTTCCCACTGCACTGTGATGGATTAAAATGACATTGAGCATGTTGCTCCAACTCTCTCCATCTGCCTCTCATGGTGTCTCCTGAGAATTTGACTGAGGTAAGAGTCATCATCCTGCGATCGCCTCACTGTCCAGTGTGATTCAGCAGCAGTGTTATTGCACACTCCAGCAGGATTGCAGCATTAGCCATTTCTTTGTGGCTTGTGTTCTTCCCTCCAGCTTAGGAAACGTCTATTGAATCATAGCGCAGTATCAGAAATCAGTGCTCCACCCTTCATTATCATTCAACAGACAACGTCAAATGTGTGGTAGATTGACCAGGCTTAGACCTTATCAGGAAACAGATCAATATTTGTTTGCCCCCCTCCCATTCAATGCATGACTTGCACTATAAGGAGAAGATGTTTAATTTAAAAAACATGAAGATTTAACCAGGATGGCACGGATGGTGCAGGGGGTAGCACTGCTGCCTCACAGCAAGGAGGTCCTGGGTTTGAATCCTGGTCAGCTGGGGCTTCTCTATGTGGAGTTTGCATGTTCTCCCCGTGTGCGTGTGGGTTTCCTCCCACAGTCCAAAGACATGCAGGTTAGGCTGATTGGAGAGTCTAAATTGCCCATGGTTATGAATGTGTGAGTGAATGGCGTGTGTGCCTGGCGATTCTTGCCTTTTGCCCAAAGTATGCTGGGATAGGCTCCAGCCCCCCTGCAACCATATTCAGGATAAGCAGGTTAAGATATTGGATGGATGGATGAAGATTTAATCATGCTTTTGATTGATACACTATGGGTAAGCATAAGAAAGGTGAATCTCAATATAAAGGTATTTGCACTTTTATGCACACAAAAAGGCTGAATTAATGTAAGAAATGTTGGCTTACTTACTAGATGAAATATGAATGACCAAATAAATAGGGCCAGTATAACAAACAGTGGGCTTTTGACATCCACAGCACACATCTTGTTTTAATTTTCCATTTACTGTGATTCCATCTGTGCATGAAACTGGAGTGACTACAGCACTTAAATCTGGCAAATCAAAATGCAAGCTTGTATTTACAGTCCATTTTCCCACAAAGATACAGAGCTAGACTGTGGCTTGAAACTAAATTAGGCCGGCCAGATGGGGAAGATTGACCTTTTCGGCTCCTGGGGTGGTATTGCTTTTCACACTCTTGTCGCGATTCCTGATGATAGGCAGCGAACAGGCCAATTCAGAAATCACAGGAGAAAATAAGACCTGGGAGTCAGTGGGATGGGGGGGGGGTCTGTTAGATAACCAGACAAGCACAGGGCACAGGGTCTGAGACAATATGACAGGGACACATGTAGCGACTGACAGTGAATGTTGAGCAACGCATGCCAGCTCTGTTCGCCCGATGAGTTGTTAATGGTGACGAGTTCCAAAAGAGAAATGTGCAGGTCCGGAGCGAGGGTCCTGCCCGAGATGCTGCTGAGAGGGAGAGAGGAGGCAGAGAAGTGCTGACACAGACAGAATGAGGGCAGCTCTGAGGTGTCTCCGATAGCGGGTCGAGGGAAGTGGTTAGGTGCCTAAGGGCCAGTGGAGGTGATTAAACACAGCCCTGCCCCCTGTGAAATGATTGAGCCGGCAGTGCTGATAATGACACACCTGGCCATGTTGCTGTCAGTGCACATTATCTATTTATTCTGTGTCCAGGGATCCACCTTTTACGATTACAGAAATGTTGTCACAGAAGGCATTCGAGGAGGACATGTCAGAAATTGAAGGAACAAGAGTACAAAAATGAAAGATATGAAAGTGTAAACTAATTATATAAACTATTGCTTTTGGTGTAATGGAAAATGCTGGGGAGTGTTTCCCCCAAAAAAAGAAAATAATGAAAAAAATACAGATAATTGCACACACACACACACACACACACACACACACATACATACACTCAGTGAGCACTTTATGTATTAGACTTCTTTTTTAGACTCATTGGTCTTCTGCTGCTGTAGCCTATCTACTTATACATTTGATGTATTGCATGTTCAGAGATGCTCTTTTGCATACCACTGTTGTAATGCATGGCTATTTGCATTACTGTCACCTTTCTGTCAGCTTCGACCAGTCTGGCCCTTCTCCTCTGACCTCTCTAATTACAGGCACTAACAATCATTCCACGGTTAAAGCACTTCGATCATATTTACTCCCCATTCTGACATTTGGTTTGAACAACACCCGGACCTCTTGACCATGTCTGCATGCTTGTATGCATTTAGCTGCTACCACATGATTGGCTGATCATTTGCATTAACACGCTGGTGTACAGGTCTACCTCATAAAGTGCATGTATATGTACAAGGATATGTATAGCCGTCAAATAGCCTATTACGCATCTACAGTTCAACCACCCATTTTTCAATGTTACATTTATTTTTCAGAATTTAAACATTTTTAAATATATACTTTGAATATAATCATAAAAAGGGTAGTAAATGGATGAACAGATACTCTCTTTTTGTACCATGGTTAGTGGTCAGTTTAGCCCTCCATTAACAGGGTAATTGCATGAACACTAAGCATAAAATGGTCTACAGTGAGTAAATGTTTTGTCGATTTAATTATAGCTTATGTCCCTGTATTCCAGCATGCTTCACAACTCCATAAACCTGATATTTTACGCTGAGCGCACAATCTTTCTCCGGACAATAGATAAGGTGGATTCAAGTCGACCACTGTATACTCGCTCTGCGCTCGTTTAGCCAGGCCTGCGCGTGAGCGAGCACGCGCTCCGACAGGACAGGACAGGACAGGACTGGACTAAAGAGAGTGAGCAGCGGCAGCAGAAAGAAACCAGCCATGTAATCAACAAAGAGAATTTAACTTGCGCAAGAAAGAAATACTGCAGTTTTTATACCCGGCGGGCTAATAAGGACAGATTGGTTGTACCGAAGAATCTCAACGTAACAGCGTGACACTGCCGGAAAGTACATAGCTAACGTTAGCTACGCTTGGAACTCACCAAGGAAAAAAAACAGGAGCGCATACTGACAATAAACACACTCCCCGTCTAGTGGGTTGCTAGAGAGAAACTGACAAAAATAAGGAAATACAACCGTTATCAATCTCCTATTGTGGTATTTCAGATAAACTAGCCACTTTGCATATGTTTTCTTAGAACTCAGGAGGGACAATGAAAACTTGAAACTCTTTCGACGTTGCTTACTGCTAGCTAGCTAAAGAGCTAGCGAGCGTAGCTTTTTCGTAGTTTTGAATACTGCGAGGAGTAGCTAGCTAGCCGTGTTGTTTTCCAAGTTTTTGCTGTTCTTTGTTTTTCTCCAAGAGGGTGTCTAAAACTGGAGGGGAAGGGAGGGTTCCCTTCTTAATTTCCCCCTTTTACGTTTTTAAGCAAAATGATGGCCGCGGACGACGGCAGTGAGGAGACGGGTTCGGTTTCGGCGGGGACAGGACTTGAAGGCGGAGGAGGCCCCGAGACGGCCCATTTTCCGTTCTCTACCAAGCCGAGGTTGCGGGTCATTGATTCCGGCCAGGGGGCAGCTCAAAACCTCCGCCACTCACCGGACACGTCCCCGGACACACTCTCAGATATACTATTGTCTTCGGTGACTGGAGGGGATCTACCGGGATCAGCTCTGTCCGCAGCTGGGAGTGGCAGTAGTGGTGGGCACGCTGCGTTTGGGACAAGCTCTGGAACTGGGAGTGGAGCGTCCCTCTCCCCTTCGGAGGGATTGGCCAGTCGGATGTCGCCCACCTCCGGGAGTCCGGACGGGACTAGTGGCTTCCCCCCATTGCCACTGCCTCCACTGCCCCCTATTTGCGGGACCCTTGGCACGGTGGACGAAAGCGATGCGTTGGATGGACAGGAATACGAAGAAGAGGAGGTGGCTTTTCCACTTACCGCACCGCCCACGAATCAGTAAGAATCGTTTTGGTTTTCTTTTAAAATTGTTTAATCCTGATGTGATATCCAGTTAGCTATTCGGCTTACCAACTATGTTATGTGTCTTTTTTAGAAAGTGTTTTTCTTCCAGCTAGCTATCTTGCCACAACTTGTTGACGAATACTGAGGTCCCAACATTTTCAAGGCGTAAAAAATACAAAATCTGCTGTGGGAATTCGTACTTGCAGATTTAAGATTTAAACTTGCAGTTTAAGGCTCATAAAATGCATAGTTATTTTGTTAGCTACTACGCAGTCCGCACAGAAGTGTAGCGGCATCACTCATGAGTGATATGCCTGTCTGTATGTGGGGCGTGTGCATTTGTATTTGGGCGACATGCATTTCGCTAACAGGCTGGCTGTGACAATGTGCTCAAATTCAACAACCGCAGTATTATCCGTTTCCTTCCCATAGTAGATTGGTATAACAGACTATTTTAAAATAAACACGTTTTCTTTCCTTTAGCATTGATCTAACGCCAGTTGGCCAATGCACAGTGTATTCCCTCTGCAACTATCTCCGTTGGGCAGCCTTGTGCATTGTTTGTTTCTGGCAAGTATGTTTATGTATGGACCGAACGTTAACTAGCTGGCTAGGTTTGTATTGAAAGCGCTGACATGGACATGGAATGTAACGTTACTGCCACTGCGTCGCCTACTCTTTTGAGCAGTTTCACAAGTCTAGCATAACAGCGAACAGTTCCACACTATTGGACTACATTTTGCTTTGAAACCCACCTATGTGGCTGAGTTACCATGATGGGTGGTAGATGGGATGAGGGTGGAGGAGGGCGTCATCTGCCTGACGGTAGACACTTAATCTGCAATCAGATTGTGTTTCTTTTTGTTAGTGCTTCAAGGCCTTTTTGATTGACCAACATGACATTTCTCCCACGTAGGCAGACTTATCAAGTTTCTCTTGTGCTCACTGCAAGCCCACACAAAACATGCCAAATATGTACCTACCCATTTTGGCAGGGAGTACATTTTGGCCTTGTGGTTTCCTTTGTATCACGTGGACCCTGGGAGGCTTCAGTGTGCATCACAGTGTCTGAACTGCATTTAGTTTGGCACTACAATTGGCCCGTTCTAATCCCAGAGGACTAGAGTTTTACAGAACATCTAGATCAGGAGTATCAAACTCCAGTCCTGGAGGGCCACAGTGTCTGCTGGTTTTTGTGGTTTCTTTGGTTTCTTTTCAGTAAGCATACATTTTCTGTGTTGTATGTTAGATGTGCTGAATCTTTTGCCAATCAATGACAAATTAAGTGCTTAAGTGTCAGAGCACACAGGAAAAAACAGCAGATACCGCAGCTAACCAGGATGCTTGATCGAGATTTAATGATGGATTGCACAGTCTCAAAGCACTTTACGATGCAGAGGAAAGAGGTGCCTTAGCCGCCACCTGTCTATTGCAGCCGCATGTTCATTCTGGGTTCTTGGGTATTTTGCTCTAGCAATCTATTTGGCTATTTGGTGTTTGGGTTCTGTACTAATTGAATTAGAAATAAAACAATGACTATGAACGTAAAGTGTGGACATTTAGGTTTAATGTTTTTAACATCCATATTGCCTGAAAAGTGTAGACATTGTACACGTTTTTATCAATATAAAAACCTCAAGATACATTTGCAAAAATGTACATTGAAAAAAATCTTTAGAGTGTTATGGATAGATGAGACAAAAATCACCCTGTACCACAGTGGTGGAAAGAGGAAAGTGCAGAGAAAAAAAGGAACAGCTCATGATCCAAAGCATACCTCCTCATCTATATAACATGGTGTTATGGCTTGGGCATAAATGGCTGCCACTGGAACGGGCTCACTTGTGTTCACTGATGATGCCCCTGCTCACGGCAGTAGCAGGATGAATACCAAAATATACAGAAACACTGCTCAGATCCAAACAAATACCTCAAAACTGATTAGACAACACTTCATCATTCGGCAGGACAATGATCTAAAACATACAGCCAAAGCAAAAAGTGGAGTGTTCTTGACTGGCCATGTCAGTCACCAGACCTCAATCCAACTAAGCACGCATTTCACTTGCTGAAGACCAGACTGAAGGAAAATAGCCCCTGAACCAACAAGCAGGAGCTGAAGAGGGCTGCAGTACAAGCCTGGTAGAGCATCACCATGGGAGATACCCAGCATCTGGTGATGTCTATGGGACTTCAGGCATTCATTTAATGCATGAATATGATGGCTTCATTTTTAGTTTCTATTCATTTTTCCTATTTCTTTTGGTCCCCTAAAATTGGGCGGGGGGCTATGTATAAAAAGGGATGCAATTCCTACATGGTTCACCCAATATGCATGTAAAATACAAATGAAAGCTTAAAATCTGCACTTTACCACCGTGATTTTCTTTCAACTGTATGTTTGCAGGAGTACGGAGTGAAAATGAGAAAAAAATGTGTCACTGTCCAAATACCAATGGACTCCACTGTTTCAGAATTTCAGAAACCTAAAAGTTGTTGTCAGCACACAGTGAACTTCATCTTCTCCTGTGTAGCTGATGCTGTTTGATGCCCATCTCATTTATTTTTATTTTTTACTTATAAATTGCATTTGGAATATGTTAAGGGAACAATAGTTGGTTGAGCATAAAATGGTCTACAGCTTGTTATTTCCTTGACGATTTCAAACTACTGTAAAATTGAGTGATGTTCTGCATTTTAACAATGCTGCTAAAATAAGGGAATCCAGAAGTTCCATCTGGCTAGGTTGCACTTCTATTAAGAGATATTTCTGTCATGTTTTTGGCATTAAAGCCATTCACTGAATTTAATAACTACACACATTTCTATGGAGTCCTTTCAGCTTGCTCTTTGCATTAAGTGGCCCAGAGTTTAATTCCCTAGTGGCTGCATGGCTGAAATTGCTCACGTCGAGCCCAGCGTGTACCCTGGGTGTTACGCGTCTGACTTTGGGCAGTCATCAGACTGCTATAACTAGGGCTCCTGCAATAGTGGTGTAAGACTGGCACTTACATATTACAGGCTGTCACCTGTGAGATGCACCTCTCCTGTTTCACCCTAGCTGTCCTCTAGTTTGCCGTGTGCCCAATAGTGTGGCCCCATTGTCTGACTTAGACCTTGCTGACTACACCTGGCAGACAGTCAGAGACGAGTTCAAATGAACTGTAGCAAACTCTCGAAGGGGCATGTGATTGGCAACATATCTCCTGGTAAGCTACCATAATTGCATAGACCATCTATACACTACAATTCAAAAGTTTGGGGTCACCTTGTCTTTTTATGCTTTAATATTTTATTTTCACTGTTTGAAATCAAACAAATTCATATGTCGTCAAAGCCCAGACTGAGCTTATTCAGCTAGCATAGATTCAACTGTAAATTGTGCTGATGCACTATGGAACACATTTGTTGGCTGAATGGATTTAAGTCATCCAAGGGTCCAAGGTACCAAATGAGCCTCAAACCATCATGTTGCTCCCAGATATGCAGTAAATACTACAATAATTGTTTCTCCTGATGAATTTTCCTATTGAAGCCAATGGAAAAAATATTCAGGAGAAACCATTCTTGTAGTATCTACTGCATATCTGACAGCAGCACAGTGGTTTGAGGCTTAATTGATTCCGAGTGGTTTCTTTTCAAGCTGAATGTTTAATTTCCAGTAAAGCTTAATAACCAACTTATGAACTGAAATAAAATATTGAGAATACAACTATTTGGAATGCATTTTGGATACTTAAACATTCACATTTCACAAACGACTAGATCTGAAAGTGTGCTCTCAGCAGCCACACCTCCTCTGCCACTCGCTGAGGGCTCATGAATTGAGAAGGCACACGCATGCTTATACACACAGTGCTTTGATAAGTTTACTAAAAAGCAATTTCTAAGGCTCTGGGACTCCACTGAACCACAGTCAGAGCTATTCTCTCCAAATGGAGAACACTTGGAACAGTGGTGAATCTGCCTAAATAGTTTCGAGGTTGCAGTGACAACTCATCCAAGTCACAAAAGATCCCAGAAGATCTATGAGATTAATGGGAGAGTAGGAAGGTGGAAGCCGCTGCTCACCAAGGAAAACGTCAATTCTCATCTCACATTTACATAAACGAACAACCAAAAACATCCCCAAGCCTTTTAGCGTAATGTTCTATGGGCTGATGAGTCATAAGTAGACCTTTTTGGATGACGCAGGTCCCATTATGACTGGCAAGAATCAAATACTGCATTTCGCAGTTAGAAAACAATACAAGAATACAGTAGGAACAGTCAAACGTGGTGGCGGTAGTGTGATGGTGTGAGGATGTTGTGCTGCCTCCGGAACTTGCCATTGTTGAAGCCATGAATTCTGCTCTGTATGAGAAAATCCTTCAAGAAAATGTACGGTTATCTGTTCTTGGGGGCTAAAGTGTAATACGGTGAAGGCAGTGATCCAAAACACCAAAGTAAGTCCATATCTGAATGGCTGAAAAGAAACAAAATTTTAGTTTTGGAGTGGCCTGTCAAAGTCCTGATTTAAACCCAAGGGCAAGGGCACTGGCGCATTAGGAAGTTCATCACACCGACATCATGCATGTTTGTTAGCGGGGTTAAGGTGAAGAACTGTGATCCAAGCATGGATTCAAGCAGGCGAATGGCAAAAGAGCAGCAAATGAAAATATGGCAACCCTTCCAGCAGAACAGATGGAAGTTAAATTGAGTAGCACTTGAAAGAACAGAACTAAAATATTTGGAGGAGGTGCTTTCAAGCCAGTCTATCCAAATTATTAAATTGGCACGTGTGCTTTATTTACTTAAATCGGCATTGTTGGTTAATCACAACTTAATGTGAGGTGTGTTAATGCATGATTTCTCTGAATTCTGCCTAGTGCAATACTGCATATCCGCTACAGAAGCTTTGTAAGCACAATGCTAATGCATGGACCTCAGGCTTGCTTGCAGGGAATACCATACACACCCTCATTAAAATGCATTTTCCTTTGTCGGGCAGCCTTCTGAATGCTAGCAGTGGTCCCATTTAAGTCACTTTGACGTACAGTGGGCTCCAGAATTATTGGCACCTTTGATAAATATGCATAAAAAGTGCTGTAAACTGGAAAATAATTGTTATTGACATAAGATTTATTTTCCAACATGCATAAAGCAGTGTGCTTTATTAATGACACAATGGAATCAACTAAAGTCTTACATTTTGCCAGTAGGAAGTGATGGAATGACAGAATATAGCCTAGTTCCTTTAGAGTGAGATTAAGTAAATTAAAGTAAAATTTAAATAAAATTTCACTTTTTAAAATTTTATTTACAATAATTATTCAGGGTGCCAACAATTTTTTATTGGGACCATGCCAAATGATCAGATTTTTAAAGCATTTTCTGGCCCAAGTTGTGTTCTTTCATTATTCATGGCAAATACTTTCATGCTGGGTTCAGAGCACAGAGGGGTTTTCACTGTATACATTTTGTGAGGTTTCACACTGAGGTGATATTTCTCTCCACAACACTTGCTGCCTGTGTATGTAAGCAGAGCCCCTTCATTGCGGTGCATGATGTAATGTCATCTGGTTCCACCACACCTGGGAACTTAATGTGAAACATGCACTAGGCATGTGCATGGCTGCGTAATGTTTGTTTTTCCAGTGTTGGCAATTCCTGTTGAAGAGAGCATATGGGTGTCAACTGGCGTGGTCACCTTGACTTGAACCTGCTTTTAAATGTACAATAAATTGTTTAGCAGTTCTACAAAACAATGGCTCACTCCTTGATGTGTCTGGGCTTCTAAAACTAGGATCATCATTAATCATTAATTCATTAAATTCTGGGTGTGAAAAATAGTTAACCTTATGCAGTGAAATAGTAAAGTATTCTTCTGTTGGGTAAAAATCAACCAGTAATTTTTCTTGTAAGCAAGTCAGAAGTAATTGGCATGTTGGATTTCAGTGGAGATTGTTACAGCTGAGAGTTGAGTACTGGTTAGGGGCCTGTATTTTCAGCAGACTTGACAAGAAAAGCTTCAGGCTGCCCTTTTATCATTCATGCTTGTGTGCAATCGGTGCTCATTTGTAAACAATGGGATTCGACAGCAGGATAAATATTTAGCAAACTCTACAACTCAACAGAGGGGAATGTGAATGTTCTTAATATGCCTCTGAATGTAGCGCTTGGGCCAAAACCAGCGTAAAGCTGGAAATTAGCAGTTGATTTTGAGTTTCCACGAGGATTAGAGAGGATTTAAAGTCATGGACTGTTCCATTGAGAGTTCAGGATCAGTGATTCCACTGTGTTTGAAGCAGTCATTCAGGGTAATTCCACAGTGAAGTGCTATTTCAACCTGTGCTCTTCAGTTTACATACATTGTCCCTCTTATGTAATATCCATCAACCTGTTTGATGTATTTGACCACAGTGAATATCTGAATTGTTTCAGGTTTTTTTTTCCCTACCTTGCTCATTGTATACAGAAATCTGATTAATTATAATTGCATTATTTATCATGTTAAAAATCTTTCCTGTGTGTTGTGCTTACTGAGCTGGCGGTGAGTTCCCCATCTGGTGCAATGAGCGGAGAATTATTAGAAGTGTAATCATTTTTAACTCACCCTTTGGTTTTAGTGGTTGGTTTCAGCTTGAGCTTGTTGGCATGCATGCGTTTGCAGAAGTGTGAATGTTCAGACTGAGGAAGCAGCAAATGTTCTCACTGCTGTGGTCAATTAGGCTTATCATGCCTCTGAACCAGTATGTTGTCATGTCCTGGACTGATTCAGGTAGCCACACTCTCTGTCCGACAATGTTGATTTTGTATTATTTTTCTATTTATGTTTAATTGCGTATTTCTACCAGGCTTACACCTTTGGCAAGCCCATTGGTTTGCAACTGCCTATCGATTGACCAGGATTTCCCCCGCCATTCAGTCGTTTTTCACAACTTTAGGCAGGTCAACACGAGTTCCTCCGGGTGCCCACACACTGCATTCTCATGTCCGGTTTCCCAAAGACTGTTCTTTGATCGATGGGTCCCGTGTTTAAACGTTCTGGAAGGTTCTGCCGCACAGACCCGCTCCCCCCGTTTTAGAGCAGCTCTCAGTTCGGCTCCCTCTGCGTTTCTAACAGGATCATTGACAGAGAATCGTCCGGCCCCCGCGTGACAGCAGGTGTGATGTGGAAACTTTAGGAAATGTGCAATTCCGAGCGTGACCCGTAATGGAAAACAGGCTGCATGATCCAGGCTGTTAATGGCTACATTCTGTTTTTGAGCTCGTTTCAAAATCTCCCAGGGTGTTTATATTTGGGATGAGAGATGTACATTGGATGGAACATGCTTTCAGGGGGCTGGTTGTAATGAGTGTGAGAATAGGGTGATGTTAGCTCATTTGTGAGTGCAAGGTAAGAGCACGGGGTAGATGTTGTGAGTTCGGCACTGACGATATGAGCATTACGTGCTCCAAGGGTCCGTGAAGTTCTGCGAGCCCCTCCTCTCCTCTCTCAAACTTTATTTGTCCTCTCGCAATGGTTTTACTCTCTCTGATTGAGAGAAGATGGGTGAAACGGTTCAGTGGTTCTCCTGTGCAGAAACGGGGGAATTTATTATATTTTTTACTTTCGTTTTCTCTATCTCCCTCACCTCCAAAAAAGAAAGACATTTCAAAAAAACTCTCAGCTGTTATCCAGCTGAATTATTTTGTCTCTCTTTTTGTTCGTTTTTCAATCAAATGAAAAGAACTGAAAAGGGCGCTCTGTGCGAGCATATGGGAGGTCCCGGGGTGCAGTGTGAGGCCGGCGCTGCTCGCTGACCGAGAGAGAGCGGGGCCGGGCTCAGTGGAGCGGCGGCTTTTACGCAGAGCCAAGCTGCGTCCCAGAGACACCAGAACCGCCCCAGTTCTGCCCTTGCGAGGCCAAGAAGACTTTCACCACCTCCAGAGGACGTGCTGCCCAGGGCCCATTCGCTGTGAGGAGACCAGAGTCCCTGCTCCTTCAGTCAGCCGGGAATCATTACATGCTTTTCTTCAGTCTGGGACATTATGCTTCTGGACTCTTTTTTTAGACTTTGTTATACAGTTATGGTTCTGGATTATTTTCTTTTCTTTACAACATGACCTTCTTGTCTGGTTGGCTCTTCATTTAAAAGATGTAAGCAAATGTGTTTTCTTCTTTTCTTTATTGCAACGCTTCAGTATCTGGTCAAAATGTTTTATCCGCTAAGTTATTCAGCGACGATGTCTGCGTTTTACCACGTCAGTTTCAGCATAGTTATTGCCCAGGTCTACTGCTGGGACCATGACCAGGGGGAGGACACAGGAGTGCTGTTGCCCTTTTCACTCTCCACAGGAGCAATTTTGCTGGTTTGAGTGGGCTGCTGTTGTCATTGAAGCTGTGTGCATGTAGAATTTGTGTCTTTGCTTTCCACAGGCAGTGAATAACGCTAGTGCAGTTTCTTTGTTACCACATGCATAGAAAGGCCTAAACTCAGAGTTCGGCATGTACATGCCCAAAACACCTGGTGTCAACCTGGTGCTCTTGATTAACGGCACCAAACAATGTGGATTTTTAGAGCCGAGTACTAGCTAGATATCGTTCTGCATATTCTGAATTTGTAGGTCAGATTGTTAGCACTAAGCTGAAGTCGGAAGTTGAAAACACAGCTCCGCATTCAGCCTCTCTGCAGAGGTGTGGCAGCAGAGTTCGGTGAGCAGCGTGTGCGGTGATGTGGTTTTGTCATCGCTCTCCGCGGACCTGTCCGTGCTGGATGTGACGACCAAAGTTCTTATGCTTTCCTTCGGATGATGGGGACAGTTTCTCACCGCCCCTTGAGCCTCCCTGCGGCCCGGTGAATGCAGAACGTTTCTGTCCGTTTCTTAAATCGCTGTCTGTATGGGCCTAGCCTGGAAGGTCACAGTGGCGTCTGCCTGCGGTAAACAAACACACTCGCTGAGAGGCGTGCTCTTAGTGCAGTTTTGTAAGAGTTTTTAGTGAAGACGCGAGTCAGTTCTGATGAAGATGAACTGCACAGTGCGTGTTGTTCATAGAGCGTGCACACGCATGTTTTTAGGAAGTGCGGGAGGGGGGGGCATGAGGGGTATTTCCTCTAAATATCTAGCGTGTGCAGGTACGGGCACCTTACTGTTATGTTTCCTGTGACTGCAGATTCAACAGATACAGGATGTCTCTCTCACCACTGAGGGCAGAGGGCTTAGCAGAGTGAACTTTCTAGACTTTCCAAATTCAGCTTGTTATGAAGGTTAAACTTAAGTGCATAATAAAAATTAAAAAATGTATTGTTAACCTCAGACAAAATAAGGTTTTTTTTCTTTTTTTATCTTGTCCCAGGGAGACTTGTTTCAAGGGTAAAATGGCTCTAGAGCAGCAGTAAAGTGCATTTAAGATTCTGGATGGGTAAAGCAAAATAACAAATGGTGTTTCATAAAAAGCTGTTTTTATACTCAGGCAACAGCACCAGGACTCGAGTCAAAACTACCCTAGATTTAACACTAAACAACATTGTGCCAGACACAATAAAACACTATCTTTAAAGAGCATTGTATATAGCCGCTCATGTTGTTTTCAGAGCTGGCTGTAAGGGCCTGACCCTTGCATTGGATACTGTGGTGAAGCATTAACCCAGGCTCCCGGTTAGGTAAGAGCTTCCTCAGGATCTCAGCTCCGCAGTGCTTCATGCACAGACACGAGCAGGCATTCCTCACCGCTGATAACACACAGCTCCCTCTCTCACTCCCACTCTCTCTCTCTCTCTCTCCGCTTATCGCTCCACTAAGAACACCTTTATGTAAGAGGACCTGCTCTGTACCTGCGGCCTATCAAGGTGGATCCATAGGGAGTGAAAAGCGGCTCTATGGCGTGTTTAATTAGCTAAATTAGTTTTAGTATCTTAATTCAGGCTCACATTTTCCTTCCCAAATATGTGTGACAGAGAATATGACATGGCCTTAAAGTAGCCTATAAATAACTTCAGATTGAGCTCCGAGTTGATTGCAAAGGCTCGCAAAACATTCAACCCAGTCGATAGTTCAGGCCAGTCAAATGATAGAAATATGAGCCTCATTACCTGACATTAGTTGCTTTGCCTATATCCAGATGCCCGTATTCTGAGTAGTATACATAACACACGACAACCACATTTCGCATATTAGGGCTGCTACTGTAAACATCTCTTCCTTGCAAAAAACAAGATGGCATTGCAGTGCTAAATTCTGCAATTAGGGTGAAATGCACATTCAGACATAATTACACTTTACTTGGTTCGGTCTCTTACATCCACTGTTGCTACCGTGTGGGTTTTTCGCTGTAACAGATGGCCTCAGCCTGATTGTTTGCCTGCCGGCTGATGGATGGTCATGCAAGCCAGAGGCTGAAGGGTCACATATTATATCAGTTTCATTCCCCATTAAAGGTGGTAGCGCTTTTCAGTGTCCAAGAAGGAAACTGCAAGCTTGCAATCCCAACTATGACTTATGAGCAGATTTTTTTCAGCTGATCGCTGTGTTCATAGCGGCAGTGCCAACATTTTATAACCCTCAGCTCCTCGGGAGTGCCAGCCAGACTCTCATTGAAGAGAAAATGGCGACGGTTTTGGCATGAATCACACTAATCGAACCTTCTCCTGTGTCCTTCAGTGTCTTCCTTTAAGTCTTTCTTCTGCTGACTCACCTGGTGAACTAAGATGTTTGGGTCTGATTAACAGTGTCCAGCTGCTTGTTTTCTGTCTATTAGTAGTTACAGGATGAGGCATATTTGATCGCATTAAGTTATGGTTGGTACATTCCTTTATTCCAGTAGAGTGGGCTCTGATGAAATGTTTGCCTCATCCCCCTTGTTTTTTGTTAAGTCTCTTTTTCTAATTGAATTGGTTCAGTAGCGTGCCAAGTGCACACACATCTCAAGTGTAGACATCCTTGGAAGTGTTTTTAGGTGTTCTTTTGCCAAGGGACAAGGTGACCCAGGAAATCTCCGTGGTGTCCTCTGGCTGCTGAAACAGCCCCAGGGGGACATGCAGAGCACGGTTAGTCTGGAAACCCTTCAGAGACATAACGGCGAAGCATCTGCTTCCGCCTCGTTCACAAGCGGCCTCTTTCTGTCTGACTGCACCAGCAGGGTTGTCTAATTGTTGCCGCCAGAGCGGTCCGCGACAGCTGCTCCAGCCCCTGGAATGCGTGCCTAAAGACGGTGCGTGGCCCCCGGAACAGCCAGACCAGGAGCAGAGCCGCGAGCCCCATTGGCAGAAGGCCGGGGGTTCATTAGATGTTTCGACGTTGTTCAATTAGATTAACAGCGGTGATTATGCAGAGCAAACGACGACGCAATCGCAGGTCAAGATTGGCCTCATTGCCTCGCACAGTCCAACAGGCACGATTCTCAAACAAGTGAGCTTGTTGTGCAGGTTTACCAGCCTGCAAGGACAGAACCGTTTACGTGTTGCTTTAAACATCAGAGTGGAGTTCACTCATCACCTGCAGTCTCTCTCAGGCTGGAGTTGGGAGAGCTTCGCCTCACGGAGCCCGATTCCGCTTATCACTAGTCCTGGAACCCAATCTCAAATCTCGCAACATCTCAGGACAAATTCCTCTAGCAGCAATAAGCACGCCAGGGACATGCCGGCATTGCTTTGTTCAGATTCCCCGAAGGTGTTTTACTGAAGCTGGGCAGAGCCTATACAATCACTTCCCTGCTTGTCTTATAGTTTGATTGAATGCCCGTAGACCCGCATTCACTGGGCTGATGTGATTGGTTTGAAGATATCTGTACCAGAAAGTGGGTGGGTTAATTTATCATTCTACTGCAGGATTGGCAGGATTATAGTCGAGAGCTTTAAGCCTGGTGTACAGGTCTGGCTCGTCCCTGGTGTAGTCACCTGACGAACCCTCCGGTACAGTGAATCAGTTTCCAACACTGCAGTGAAATCGTTGCATGGACAGTACATCCGTAGCGTCCTCGCTGTGTCATTGTCAAATTCTGAGCGCAGAGCGGAAGCTCTTGTCAGCTAAACTAAGTGGGTCACACTCAATTTGAATATTAGAAGGAACAAGCTCCCAGTGCAGCTGGAAAGGCTGACCGAATTACCCACCGCATGTGACCTTCACCCACGTATGGTGCCTGGGCGGGTGTTCGCTTTGAGCCCGTGTCTTCCATCTCCTCACAGCCAGACCTCCTCCACCTCACGCAGAGCTCAACACTGCTGTGCGGGAGGCCCATTTCCCCAGAGCAGCTCTGCTTTAACACACCATTCATCTTCTGTCTGTAGTTAGAAGCACCTCCTGGGACTGGAGTCATGTTCTACTTCAGGGGGGACCTGAACCGTCTTAAACATCTCTTAATGATTGTGTGATGTGTGAAAAGCTGCTGTTGAATGTATGGGCGGTCAGGGTTTTTAATTGCCCAGTAGTTACGCTGACGCTTTGGGATACTGTCACCCCTGCCGTGTTGTGTATGCCTCATGTTGTGGTCTGATGCAGGCTCCTGGCTTCCTAGCCTCTTCAGTTCCTAGGCGCTACAGTTCCCAGTTCCTCGCTTCCTAGCCCCTACAGTTCTCAGTTCCTAGCTTCCTAGCCCCGACAGTTCTCAGCTCCTAGCTTCCTAGCCCCGACAGTTCCCAGTTCCTCGCTTCCTAGCCCCGACAGTTCTTAACTTCCTCTTAGCCTCTACAGTTCAGTTAAGACATTTGGTTTCTTAGAATTTTGCAATGCATAAGCTTTTTCAGATTGGTATCACATTGACCTTCTTTTTTTTTTTGTCCTGCTATGTTTGGCTTGTTCAGTAAATCTTAAAGTGGGTTTTAATTGCTGCCAGCTACAAATATTCCTTTTTTAAAAATGTTTTGGTAAATCTTTGAGCGGCATTGGGTGTGCGCTATTGTTGTTTTTAGTAAGTGTGATCGTATCGTTATCGGTTGTTATGTAGGCGTGTGATTATGTTCAAAGGTGTCGTCGGGTCAGCCGCGTGTATAAACGCGCGTGTTATCGGTTGTTTTTCCCTGAGCGGGCGGTTGTGTTATCAGCGGCTGTGTGATAGCTGGCGGCGGGCTGTGTTTACGAGCGTGTGTTCGTGCTGCCGGATGCGAGCTGCGTGTGGGAGTACTCAGGTGCGCGCCCTCCCCCCCCCCTGCAGGTGGTATCACGGCAAGCTGGACCGCACCATCGCCGAGGAGCGTCTGCGGCAGGCCAGGACGCCGGGCAGCTACCTCATCAGGGAGAGCGACCGGAGGCCCGGCTCCTTCGTGCTGTCCTTCCTCAGCATGACCAGCATGGTCAACCACTTCAGGTGAGGCCTGCAACCACGCCCGTGGCAGGAGATGGCCTGGCTGTTATTCGATGCGGGCTGCCATACAGGGGCCGCCGGGTGTGCTAGTTAAAAACAGCTGCTTAAATTCTGCATTTCTTCTTTCCACGTTCCGCAATCGAGTGTATTTTTAAGTTCCGCAGCATCACGCTGCCAGGTGGTGAAGTTTGTGTGAAAGTCTGTAACTGTTGAATAGGAGCGTGACATCTTGCCGTGCGGTTATGCAGATTTGTGTGCCGGCAGGCTGCATCAAATTAAAGCTGGGGAGGCGCGCGTTTCCAGTTAAGCGGTCGAAATGGACAGCTAAGCACGTTCGGGATACGAACGGCTCGCGATTCCTTTTGTTTCATATCAATTCATGAATTTTAAAGCGTCCGTATGGATCCCGCATTAAGGGGAAAACCGCTCCATACATTAAGCTGTAACTGCGAGCGCCTGATCTGGGCGCGTCAGAGTGGCTTTATAGCGCGGTTAATTATTACAGCGCTTCGCCCGTTAAAGTCAAAATGAGCCGGCGTCCACCATCGCCCCCCGGGGCTGTCAAAAGACCCGATGAGATGAGCTGCGCTTCTCGTTACGGCGAAGCACGTGGAGCCGGCGCAGCGCGAAAAACGTTATCCGCTCAATTGTTAATATCGAGCAGCGCGGGCCTTTGAAGGCGGTTTCAGACGGACTTCCTGCGCGCCTCCCGCCCCGGCGGAGCACCCAATTAAAGCGCGCTAACGCGGCGGGGAGCGCAGTTCTTGCGTGCTCCGGCCTGACTCTGTTTGTGCGCAGGATAATTGCGATGTGCGGGGACTATTACATCGGCGGACGGCGCTTCTCGTCCCTGTCGGACCTGATCGGTTACTACAGCTACGTGTCCTGTCTGCTGAAGGGGGAGAAGCTGCTGTCGCCCGTGGCTCCTCCAGAGGTAAGGCCCAGAGGACTTACCCGCCGAACGTAGGGCTGTTCTCTGTAAAATCATATAAATCGTAAGTGGGCCCCAATTAATTAATTGTCAGTTGGGGCCAAGCAAAGTTTAAGATCACTGAAAAGACAATGAGAATTGACTATGTGTTTAGTTGCACATAGAGCATCCATCACATGCCAAGAACTGGTCCCTGGGAGCGTGATTGGTAAATATTAAAGTGCAGGGGCTTTTGCTTATCAGAAAACCTCTAAGCCACCTTCCCCATTCAAATCCAACTCCTTTATAGATTTTGAGGGTTTTTTTTGCTCCCAGGCGACATATATTAGAAGATTTGAGTCTTTCATTATTTGCTGATTTCATTCTGCACCCCAGAGGTGAGAGTGAGAGTGAGAGTGAGAAGTGAGGTTAAATCCCCTGCAGACAGAGGTGTGTGTGATTGTGTGTATGCATGCCTGCTTGGGTATGTAAATGGTAAATGGTTGGCATTTATATAGCGCCTTTATCCAAAGCGCTGTATAATTGATGCTTCTCATTCACCCATTCATACACACACTCACACACCGACGGCGATTGGCTGCCATGCAAGGCACCGACCAGCTTGTCACCAGCATTTGGGGGGTTAGGTGTCTTGCTCAGGGACACTTCGACACAGCCTGGGCGGGGGATCGAACCGGCAGCCCTCCGACTGCCAGACTACTGCTCTTACTGCCTGAGCCATGTCGTGTGTGTGCGTGTGCGTGTGCGAGAGTGCGAGAGTGAGTGTGTGGATGTGCGTTTGTATGTGTATGCATGGGGAAGTGAGGTTAAGCCCCTCCAGGCAGAACTCAGCAGAGCCCTGAGTGTGAGTGTCAGTGGATATGTGTGTGTGTGTGCGCTTCTGTATGTGAGTGTGAGTGTGTGTGCATGGGGAAGTGAGGTTAAGCCCCCCAGGCAGAACTCAGCAGAGCCCTGAGTGTGAGTGTGAGTGTGAGTGTGAGTGTGAGTGTGAGTGTGAGTGTGAGTGTGAGTGTGAGTGTGAGTGTGAGTGTGAGTCTGTATGTGTGTGTGTGTGTGCATGGGGAAGTGAGGTTAAAGCCCCCCAGGCAGAACTCAGCAGAGCCGTGAGTGTGAGTGTGAGTGTGAGTGTGAGTGTGAGTGTGAGTGTGAGTGTGCGTGTGCGTGTGCGTGTGCGTGTGAGTGTGAGTGTGAGTGTGAGTGTGAGTGTGAGTGTGAGTGTGAGTGTGCGTGTGCGTGTGCGTGTGAGTGTGCGTGTGCGTGTGCGCGTGTGCGTGTGAGTGGATGTGTGTGTGTGTGCGTGTGCGTGTGTCTGTGTCTGTGTGTGTGTCTGTATGTGAAGTGAGGTTAAAGCCCCTCCAGGCAGAACTCAGCAGAGCCCTGTGTGTGTTTCAGCCCGTAGAGGACCGGAGGAGGGTCCGGGCCATTCTCCCGTACACCAAAGTGCCCGACACGGACGAGATCAGGTGAGCTGAAGCACACCCAACAGGCCTGCTCATTCTGGAGTGCTCCTCTAAGCCTGGAAATCACATTCTCAAAAGCTGTTATCATAACACTGTTCTGAAGAGGCCATTGATAAATATTTACAATGTATGGAAAGATGATGGTTATATGAAGCAGTTCCTGAAGCAGTTCCTAAGCCTTATTAAAATAACGTTACCTGGGCTGGAAATGAATTTCAATGGATTGAATTGAATTTGGATTTGAATTTGATTCGGATTAGATTTGGATTTGGTTTTCCCCCCCTCATCTTTAAACCCCACTGATGCTCAAGCTTTAGCTCATTGGCGACACCTGCAGCTCACAGCTTGTTATTACAGCAGGACTTCGGAAAGGCAGCAACAAGCAGGTTTTAGGCTTCTGAATGAAATGGATTTATTCTAGTCTCAGAGAATGTGAAAAATACTTGACCAAAGTTAATACCGATCTTTCTGCGACGAGGCCTGTGCTGGTTTTTAAGCTGTGGTTAACGCTTTGGTCCTGTCAGTTTTCTGAAAGGGGACATGTTCATTGTTCACAACGAGCTGGAAGATGGCTGGATGTGGGTGACCAACGTTCGGACGGAGGAGCAGGGTCTGATTGTGGAGGACCTGGTGGAGGAGGTGGTAAGTCAGCCGTTTATTTCAATATAATTTCTCTTTTATTGATGTTTATTAGGGGAAACCATTAGTATGCATTTGATTGTGTGTGTTCTTTATATCGTTTTATTTTTCATTTGTGCTATGGAGGTTAGTTTATTTCAGGCCGGTTGTGGTTGCGCTCCATGGTGTGCATTAAATCCTGTGCTTGATTTCAGGGAAGAGAAGAGGATCCACACGAGGGGAAAGTGTAAGTTCTCTCAGTGTTCGTGACTGATACTGTTCTGTGTTGAAGGCAGCAGGACTGTGACACCGAACTTCATTTTACAGCTTCTGATCCCTGTGCCCACACAACTTACAGGACATAGTCAGTAACATCCAGTTATGTTTGCATATTAACTTGCCACATTCAGGCTTGTTTTTCTTTTATAGTCTGAAATGAAGACTTCATTTCTATTATTTGCCCGTTCAGTCATCTCTGTCCTCTACCAAATATCACCTCAAATTTTGCAGGTTGTAGCTAGGAATTATGCATAAAACTTCTCCGTTCTTTAAGTCACTTGTAAGTTTTCATCTGGTTCCATACTGTCAGGTTGGTCTCTCGAGAACTAGTTCCAAGACCGATAAAACCGTGAAGCTCTTTTTTTTGCTATTCCTGAGAACGTCTGTCCTCTCTCCAGGTGGTATCATGGGAAGATCAACAAGCAGGAAGCGTACAACCTGCTGATGACAGGTACTGGCTGTCCAAGAGCTGGGGACTGTGAAGGTGCCAGCACTGTTGAAATGATACTGTCTGCTCATTGGTCTTCAGGAGAGCTGGAGTTGCATTTTAGACACTGCATTTTGACCAATGGCTTCATGTTGTAGTCTGATAGATGAACTGTGGCATAAGACAGTATGCGGTAGTGTTTACACTAGTCGCTAATGATACAAATTGTTGATTTAATGAATGGTGATTAAACTGTAACTAAATTAATTGGCCAGCGCAATAGAGACTTTTGCCTTTTTTCAGTAAGGGGGGGAACATGAATGAAAATATATTTTGTCCTGTGTTATTCACACCTCCCAAAGTGAGTTGTCATTTTCAACTCCTACAAAATATGACAACTCCAACATCGGCTGCCTTTAAGGGAGAGTGTGACTGTTCATTCAGAAGTCTGACGGTTTGGTTGTGTTTCTCTTAGTTGGGCAGGTCAGCAGTTTTCTGGTCAGGCCGTCAGACAGCACGCCCGGAGACTACTCCCTCTTCTTCCGCACCAGCGAGAACATCCAGCGCTTTAAGATATGCCCCACTCCCAACAACCAGTTCATGATGGGAGGGAGGTACTATAACAGGTAACGGAGACCCTCAGGGATTCAGTGCAGTTACACTAGCTTCAGCCATTTTAGAGGCTTTTAGGTCATTGTGTTTGATTGGCCAACTTCCAGTTCTGTCCTATTGCTTGTTAAAGTCATAATCAGTTAAACTGAAGAGTGATTTGAATGAACTGATGAAACTGTTGTGACAGTCAGCCTGCCATTTATTGCTTCGTATTTTGTCGACCGCGTATAAAATATGGAGATTTGCAATTTGGGTGAAGTGTGTGTGACAGTGGGCAGAGTTTGAGTTAAATTGAGCCTAAGTGTCTGAACTAATGGTCTCATCCCTGTTCTTCTGCTGACAGTATTGATGATATCATCGACCATTACAAAAAGGAACAAATTGTAGAGGGGTATAACTTGAAAGATGCAGTATCAATCCAGGTAAGGTCAACCAAATTGGACTAAATTGATTAGTTTCAATGGGGAATGCTGTGAGTGTGAGTATTGAGGCTGTTGCGTTTACCAGCACCAGGAACAAGTACTGTCCGACGTGGTGGATGGGAGAGAAATCTATAACACTATCCGACGGAAAACGAAAGACGCGTTCTACAAAAACATCGTCAAAAAAGGCTACCTCCTATTTAACAAAGGTACGTGTTGTGTTAAAAACAAAGCTGGCAGCTATGACTGGAGTTCATAGATTTTGGGCCCAATTCACTATAATACTGACAGACATAGGTCTCCGTGTCTGTAATTTTCTCAGTACTGAAAGTCGGTTTTCTGATTTTGGCCCCCTGTATATAGCCTTAATGCTGCTATTCTGCTGACTCTGTTCTCCTGTTTTGTTCTCTGCTGTATGGACTGTAACACCACTATACTATCAGCGTAGTGCTTTGGCCCTTGCTAGCTGTAACCCTGGTGTTTTGTCTGTGGTTTGACCCCCCTGTGTCTCAGGTAAAGGAAAGCGGTGGAAAAGCCTGTACTTCATCCTGGAGGGGAACGACGCCCAGCTCATCTACTTCGAGAGCGAGAAGCGCGCCACCAAGCCCAAGGGTCTGATCGACCTGAGCGTGTGCTCCGTGTACGGCGTCCATGACAGCATGTTTGGCAGGTCAGGAGCTCCCTGGGACCAGAGCCGACCTCTCTCTCTCGGTCTGCATCCCTGTCTTTCTTCTCTGGGGGGCGGCGTGGCTCAGGCGGTAAGAGCGGTCGTCTGGCAGTCGGAGGGTTTGCCGGTTCGCTCCCCCGCCCGGGCTGTGTCGAAGTGTCCCTGTGCAAGACGCCTAACCCCCCAAATGCTCCTGACGAGCTGGTCGGCGCCTTGCATGGCGGCCAGTCGCCGTCGGTGTGTGAGTGTGTGTATGAATGGTTGAATGAGATCAGTTGTACAGCGCTTTGGATAAAGGCGCTATATAAATGCCAACCATTTACCATTTACCATTCCAAAAACACAAGAGAGGAGTGCTGCTCTGCCTGCAGAGAGTTTTAAATTCAGCAACCGAGTTTAGTTTAAGCTGTTCGCTTGGAACTATGTAACTACAGTCCTGAAGCGGAGGTACATATTGGGAATTTGCACAAATATTTAGGCAGCAATTAATGGGTAATTTTTTGAAAATGCCAGTTTGGGAACACCTGAATTAGGCGATGGGGAAAAGACTTCTAAAAGACTGATATTGGCTGCTTCTTTGGTGTTTGTTGTTGTTGTGTTTTTTGGGCCTCTTATGATTTGTGATTTTGTTTGTCTTTGCAGGCCAAACTGTTTCCAGATTGTAGTTCAGCACTTTAGCGAGGAGCAGTACATCTTCTACTTCGCTGGAGAGACTCCAGAGCAGGCTCAGGTGCACTTCACGCTTCTTTATTCTAATCGTCCTGTGCATTGAATATTAAAGCAGCAAATCACACCCACGGCTGGTCTTCTGGGTCATGCTTATTATGTTAAGCTCATCTGTTCCTCCGTCTCAGGACAGCGTCGGTGCGAATGTGTTGTGCTTTTCTGTGGTCGTTTGTTCTGATCCCATCTCACCGGGCGCTTGCAGGACTGGATGAAGTGCCTGCAGACCTTCTGCAGTAACCTGAGGAAGCCCACTCAGCCGTCCTCAAACAAACGCCTTCGTCAGGTACGGGGTCCGGTCACCGCGCATGCCCTGCCTGCTCTGTCCTTTGGACAGGGGCCCTGCCCTGCCTGCTCTGTCCTTTGGACAGTGGCCCTGCCCTGCCTCTTGCCAGGCCCGCTTTACAATAAACAACAATGCAGAAGAATAAGTAGCAGGGTCATTTTTCTCCAAGGTCTAAAAATGCAGTTGTGTCAACATTCTGACGGCTAACTGTCCAATAAAGGTGGTCACGTGACAAATTGTGTAAAAATGATAAGACATCCCCCATGCTGTCTTCATTTGAAGGCGAGTCTTTCTGCACAGCCAACATTCAGTGTCAACAGAGGCAGAAGAGTGGTTCATCACTGTTAATGTCAAGAAAATGGTGTAGGTAGTAGTGGCAAATTGTCCTGGGCAGACTGCAGCCTACAGTGTCCTGTGGTACTTTGCTGTGAAAAAGCAGTGATTCTGTTGTGGGTCAGTCAGCTTTGGCTCTGTCTCCGGTGCAGTAGTGCACAGGGCTTCACTGGTGCAGTCCTCCCACTGAGGAACTCCTCCATTTCCCCCTGCAGGTCAGCAGCTTAGTCCTGAATGTGGAGGAGGCCCACAAGCTCCCAGGAAAACATTTCACCCACCCCTACTGCAACATCTACCTGAACAGCGTGCAGGTGGCCAAGACCCACCCCAGAGAAGGCCAGAACCCCGTGTGGACTGAGGAGTTTATCTTTGAGTGAGTCTCCCACTGCCCTGTAATGTTCCTCTATCCTCCAATGGTAAACCTGGCTTCTAATATGAGTAGTGGACATGAAAATCAGCAGCTTCCCTTTAATAATTCCTAAATAGAGTGCGCTTGCATCTCATAAGCTTGTGAAACAAACTGCGCAGGTGACACTCACTTGCCTGAACTTTATACTTGTATGGCTTTTGAGAGCATTATGGGAAATGCAGTTCTAATATCTGAGATGTGTGAAATGGTCATTTTCTTTTAAGAATTATGAATAATTCCATATTGCAGATAAAACATGTTTCCTTTTTAGCAGCCTAAATAATCGAAACCTGATTAACTGATAATTAAGCCTCCCTATCCTCCGCAATGTGCACTGTTATGGTTTCCTCCCCTACCTTTTATAGCTTTTGTACCTCCTAATCTCCTAAAGTGTTGTACTGCTGTGTGTTGTGTGTTTTTAGGCAGAATTCCAACCTGTTAAATGTCATTATTTCTTCTTTCATCCCCCCAGCGACCTGTCCAGTGAAATAAACCGGTTTGAAATCAGCCTGAGCAACAAGACCAAGAAGAGCAAAGAGAGCGATATCTGTGAGCGATGTCTTATTTAACAGTATTATGAGCTGCTGTTGTTACCTGAGCTTTTGACCGCTGCTTCACGGCAGTGCTCTGGTGCCAGTGAACACCCTGTAGAGCTGTGGTCTCTCCCGCAGTGCTCTGGTGCCAGTGAACACCCTGTAGAGCTGTGGTCTCTCCCGCAGTGCTCTGGTGCCAGTGAACACCCTGTAGAGCTGTGGTCTCTCCTGCAGTGTTCATGAGGTGCCAGTGAACACCCTGTAGAGCTGTGGTCTCTCCCGCAGTGTTCATGAGGTGCCAGTGAACACCCTGTAGAGCTGTGGTCTCTCCCGCAGTGTTCATGAGGTGCCAGTGAACACCCTGTAGAGCTGTGGTCTCTCCCGCAGTGTTCATGAGGTGCCAGTGAACACCCTGTAGAGCTGTGGTCTCTCCCGCAGTGTTCATGAGGTGCCAGTGAACACTCTGTAGAGCTGTGGTCTCTCCCGCAGTGTTCATGAGGTGCCAGTGAACACCCTGTAGAGCTGTGGTCTCTCCCGCAGTGTTCATGAGGTGCCAGTGAACACCCTGTAGAGCTGTGGTCTCTCCCGCAGTGTTCATGAGGTGCCAGTGAACACCCTGTAGAGCTGTGGTCTCTCCCGCAGTGTTCATGAGGTGCCAGTGAACACCCTGTAGAGCTGTGGTCTCTCCCGCAGTGTTCATGAGGTGCCAGTGAACACCCTGTAGAGCTGTGGTCTCTCCCGCAGTGTTCATGAGGTGCCAGTGAACACCCTGTAGAGCTGTGGTCTCTCCCGCAGTGTTCATGAGGTGCCAGTGAACACCCTGTAGAGCTGTGGTCTCTCCCGCAGTGTTCATGAGGTGCCAGTGAACACCCTGTAGAGCTGTGGTCTCTCCCGCAGTGTTCATGAGGTGCCAGCTGAACCGGCTGCAGAGGGGACAGATGATAGACGAGTGGTTCCCCCTCAGCTCCCACGTCCCCCTGAAGGGCATCGAGCCCGGCTCGCTGCGGGTACGGGCGCGCTACTCCATGGAGAAGATCATGCCCGAGGAGGAGTACAGCGAGTTCAAGGAGGTGGGGGAGCCATTAACCCGTCAATCCAGCCCTGAGCCCGCAGACACGCCGGGAGCCATCTTCTTAAATATAACTGCGCTCACCCCATTAAGCTGTGCTGAAACACTTACCCAGATATTCAACAACACGCTGGCAGCACTTCACTTTATTACTATATTGCATTCCCAGCGTTCGTAACGGCATAGTAAATGTCAGTTCCATTCATAGTCTAAACCTTTTAAAATAATGCCTAAATACTCTCGTAATTTAGTGGAAAGCTGACATTCAGTGCAAATGGAATAACTGTGTCAGCATTCTGTGTACTGGGTGAGATTATGTAAATAAGCGGGGTGTTCTTTGCTGTAGATTTTTTTTTTCCTTTGTGTTGTGGGGAGTGCCATGTCAGTGATGAGCTGTGCATTGCAATGTGTCGGACCTGTGTGCTGTCACCCAACGCCCAGCTTGTCCTGCTGAGGGAGTTCCACGTGATCTACGCTCTGGCCCACGTGTGCGGACAGGACCGCACCCTGCTGGCCAGCATCCTGCTCCGAATCTTCCGGCACGAGACGGTGGAAGCGCCCCTGCTGAGGACTCTGAACGACCGGGAGATCAGCATGGAGGGTGAGGTTCCAGCAGCCAGTCTCAACCGGCCGGGCAGCGCAGAATGCCCTGCGCCAAGGAGACATGCTCGGAAAGGGAGGAATTAGAGCAGGAAAAATGGGGAATGTTAAAACGTTAAATGGCAGTTGAACATTTAAGTCAGAACTCTAAAGGTCAGGAATATAAACCTTGCAGATAAACTTGGAAGATGAGAATGTTAAGCAAAAGGAGACTTAAATAACACGCATGCAGATGAGGGGAATGTTAAATGACAGAAACATGGGACCGTCGGAGCCCTAAGAGACGGGTAAATAAACGCGCCGGTTTGTGCGTTTCCCCCAGACGAGGCCACCACGCTGTTCCGCGCCACCACCCTGGCCAGCACGCTGATGGAGCAGTACATGAAGGCCACGGCCACGCCCTTCGTCCACCACGCCCTCAAAGACTCCATCCTCAAGATCATGGAGTGCAAGCAGTCGTGCGAGGTGCTTGTGGAACCTTCCTTCACACCGTCTGACCCGGCTTTAGCGTTTAGTCATTGCCCCCCGCGCGCCCTTCCTTTTGAAACACTCGCTCATCGCCGATCAGGTTTCCATTACTGGAGTGAATGAGCTTGGATCATAATGGTGCCTTTCATCCCGTTTGATTGATTTGCTGTGGAATGGGGCGGGGTGGCGGCTGGCCTCAGTCGTGAGTCGTGACTAATGTGCGGCAGCCATTTTCCCCCCTATTACTCACTGCACAACAGCTGAAGCTGAGACGGTGGGATTTATGTAGCCGTTTACATTTGAGGATCTGACACCAAGCCGTTGTAGCATATTTTCACAGTCGCCATTTTAGTACATTTTGTGTAAATGTTGAGATCCCTGTTATTTTCTTAAATGTTTCGGTTTGCTTTTTATCTGGCGTCACCATTAGAAGTGGTAGGCTTTCATCACTTTTAGGGCAATGTCTCGATATCAAATCTGAATACAGCAAGGCCAAATTCAAAAGACAAAGGAACGTGTAACTGCAGAAGTGTTCATACCAAAACCAACTAAAACTGAAAAAAAAAAAAATGGCATCTACTGGTAAATTCCCGTTTTTATAGTTCAGACTGTTGGAGAGCGCCGATCACGCTACCGAGAGAGCAAGGCTGGTGTGCAGGTGAAACCGCGTGGGAATACACTGTCGTGAATAGTGACTGACTTGCAGTGAGAGAGAATTCTCTAGAGACTTGTATCCACAAGAGGGGATGGGTAACCTTCCCCCCCCCCCCCCCCCAGACAGATCATGGTGCATAGATTATAAGGGCTAATGGCAAAAGGGTATTAAGGAAAAAATACAGGACATCCACATGCATTTTGAAGCCTGAAGAGTTCCATAACGTCCCCTTTCCCTCCTCAGCTGAATCCTTCCAAACTGGAGAAGAATGAAGACGTGAGCTTGAATCTGGCACATCTCCTCAACATCCTGTCAGAGCTGGTGGAAAAGATATTCATGGCTGCAGAGATTCTTCCGCCGTGAGTAGATAAAGAGATGTAACGTTCGCATGCCGAGTCAAATCTCGGCATTAGAAATGGGCAACATGCCGTAATTATTCTGGAATGTTCTCTAATGGAAGAATTGGTAAATGATTGTAAAATTACGTTTTTGATATCAAATGCCCCGAATAGCGATAGCACTTACCTCTCAATCAATAAGTGCTTTAATCGATTCACTGTCGATCTTTGTAAACATTGCAACTGTAAAAGTTATATACTTTTTAACATTATCTCTCTTTATGAGTGTTATATTCAATTTTAGCGTTTTTCAGGTTCTTGAGGGAAAACCAAATTCTGTTCATTAATGTTTTTCTGTCTTGGCATTGCAGGACATTGAGGTTCATTTATGGATGTTTACAGAAGTCCGTGCAGCAGAAGTGGCCCAGAAACACCACTATGAGGACTAGAGTTGTGAGGTAAAACATTACAATCGCAATTAAAATGATGCTTCGGAGCTATCCAAAGTTATGCAATATTTTACTGGACATTGACATTGGTTGGGAAAATAGTCAAAGCTGCCTTGTTTTCTACACTTTCAGTGGCTTTGTCTTCCTGCGTCTGATCTGCCCTGCGATCCTCAACCCACGAATGTTCAACATAATCGCTGGTGAGATGCACATCATAACAGCCACGGCATTTCAGTGACTTTGAGGAGTTGTTGATTGGGGAGCTCTGTTTGACTTAAGTGCGCGTTTTGCCTTTGCTGAACACCCTCTGGTGTCATTTTTAGCAGTAGGCATTTTTAATGTGACTTAAAGTGAAATATAATGTACTTATCTACTATTTCTGTATGTGGACAGTTACTGTGTGAGTGTGAGTATGCAGTGTATGTGTGTTTATTTCTGTGTGCACAGTTGATGTTAGTGTGTGAGTGTGTGGGTATTTCTCTCAATGAGAAGTTGATGTCAGTGTGTGTGTATTTCTCTGTATGGGCAGTTGATGTCAGTGTGTGTGTGTTTCTCTGTATGGGCAGTTGATGTCAGTGTGTGTGTATTTCTCTGTATGGGCAGTTGATGTCAGTGTGTGTGTGTTTCTCTGTATGGGCAGTTGATGTCAGTGTGTGTGTATTTCTCTGTATGGGCAGTTGATGTCAGTGTGTGTGTATTTCTCTGTATGGGCAGTTTATGTCAGTGTGTGTGTATTTCTCTGTATGGGCAGTTGATGTCAGTGTGTGTGTATTTCTCTATGGGCAGTTGATGTCAGTGTGTGTCTCTGTATGGGCAGTTGATGTCAGTGTGTGTGTTTCTCTGTATGGGCAGTTGATGTCAGTGTGTGTGTATTTCTCTATGGGCAGTTGATGTCAGTGTGTGTGTTTCTCTGCACAGATCCCCCATCCTCTACAGCTGCACGGACGCTCACACTCGTTGCCAAGTCTGTCCAGAACCTGGCAAACCTGGTGGAGTTCGGTGCCAAGGTACAGCTGACCTTCATTTCACAGCTGCTATTCTCCTCCTTTTGCTCATCAGCATTGAGTGATGATTTATACCCATTTACCTCATTATGTGCCAGTGCTCATTTCCTCATTGTACCAGTGGTACAAAGTGTATGTTTGTCAGAACAGAGTAATGTATTCAGTAAGCCCAGGACAGATCTCAGTTTGTCATATTATAATAATCATGGTAAACATGGTGGAATATCATTGAGGAATCTCATTTACTGTGGGGCAGTTTTGCTTGTGGTAATTCTGTGTGCTTGGTTTGGTTTTCACCAGTAGAATGTCAGTTGAACTTCAGTCTCTTTTTTTCCAGGAGCCCTACATGGAAGGGGTTAATCCTTTCATCAAGAACAACAAGCACCGAATGATCATGTTTTTAGATGAACTGGGGGTGAGTCAGCCTTCCTCCTCCACCATTGCTTTCTCTGCAAAAAGATAGAACAGTATTATATATATGTGGGTTTGTGAGTGAAATTGTAATGCGTATGTGCATTATGGGGACCTGTCATATAGCACAGAAGTGGGTGGTTTGGAGGGACTCAGCTGTGTGCCCTTCCCCTGCAGAACGTCCCGGATCTTCCAGACACTACAGAGCACTTTAGAACTGATCTGTCCCGTGACCTCGCCGCCCTGCACGAGATCTGTGTCAGCCACTCAGACGAGCTCCGCACCCTGAGCAACGACCGGGGAGCGCAGCAGGTGTGTGTGTGTGTGTGTGTCTGTCTGTGTGTGTGTGCGTGTGCGTGTGCGTGTGCGTGTGCATGTGTGAGACTTCCATCTCTCAACGTATCTGAGTGTCTTACTCTCTCTGCGATACCAAAGAGCTCAACTTTGGCCAGTTTTTTTCAGTTCCACTTTCAACAGAGGAGTTCACCAGATGAGTGCTTTAATAGTAACAGAATATAGATTACCTATGAGTCTTTAAATTCTCTAAAAAGACGTAGAATTAGATAGAAAACCTTGTGTTTATTTGAAGGGGAAAATTTAAGGTTGAACAACTCTGGGTTGAATCTAAACTAATAATAAATGACATAAGAAATGCAAATCATAGTATTATCCATTATTAACAACTGAATGGCCATGACTTTCCATTAAACTGTCATGAAGTTGAGTTGAGTTGAGTGAAATGAATGTGTCTGATGCTCCTGAATTATGCCCCACGTTGATGGTCTATGGTTCAGTGTTAACCTGACTACGGGCACTGATTAATCAGTTATACCGCCAGTATGCATTCACTGTGCTCTTGTGTGTTTCAGCACGTCCTGAAAAAGCTCTTGGCCATCACAGAACTCCTCCAGCAGAAACAGGTTCACTATGCCATGTCCAACAGCAACAGGTAGTTAGCCTTTCCACGGAGTCTCTCACGGGATCCAGCATGTTCCGCCATCCATCACCACGGCAACCCGAGTCAGCCCCCTCCCTCCATCCATCCCCCTCCATCCCCCTCCATCTCCCAGCGCCTGTCTGTCATGTCCTCTGTGCCGTGCGTGCCACCAATCCTTCTGCGGCGCCCGCGCAGAAGCCCCGCCTCCCAGGGGGGGTGAGATCGGGCTGCTGATGGGGGCTCAGTCCCGGGTGAGCGGCCCTTCCGTTCCTCATCTCCCCCGCTCCCGAGAAGACCGGGTGCCAAAGTATCCGTCTGTCTGCGCCACACATGGATAGTCCCCCAATAAGAAGAGGCGACACTGACCACTCTTATAACTGGATAACGGGGTGCCATGCTTTTTTTTACTGTAATCTGTGACTGATTTGTTTTATGGTTATGACAATATACACAAAAGTGCTGAAAAACCCATCTTTCCTGTCTAATTGTATGTAGTATTTTGTTCCGACTTTGCAGTATGTAGGAAAGATTTGTTGCAGAAAGGAGGAAAAGAAAGGTTATTTTATACCAGAATATCAATTCTCCTGGCTGGAATCATGAGCATAAAATTGAGACATTAAGGTTTGTTTTTTTTTTTCCCTTTTTTTAATTCTACCATTAATTCTGTTTTTGATTGTTTGCCGTTTGGTTCAGTCTTCCTTGAAACTTCTCAGTACCAGACAAGACACATAATCAATGGAGAAAAAAAAAAAAAAAAGAAACGAAATAAAGAAGCTAAGTCCAGTGTTTTCAGCCATAAAAGTTTTTGAATAAAACAAATTGTATCAGGAATGCATGCACTTATTAAATCCTTTTTGTAAAGTACACATTGAGTCTTTTTGTTCCCTCATGTTTACAGGAGAAGTAAGAACAGGGAAAAGTTTACCTGAATACAGTTCCCGTATTGGTATTTTGGTCATCCAGCTGAGTGAAATGTCCTGTGCTAATTGAGTACTCAGTGTCAGCCATAGACTTGGCTGCAGCGGGACAGGGATTTCACAGCGCACCCGGGGCGACAGCGCCTCCTCTGTTCAGTGTGAGACCGCAGCCTGCCTGGCCCAGCGTGCGTCCCACAGAGTCCTCCACCACAGTGCCCGCATGTTCTGAGCTACCGTGCGATGGCGCATCAAACCAAGATCACAGCGGACATGAGATGAGAGCCTAGGCTAATATAATGTGAAATAATGGGTTGGCACATCGTGGATACCCCATGTTCCCCCTTCTTCATCGTCTCCCAGCTTGTGGCTGCGAAGCCGCTTTGTAGACTTCATCTGCGTAGTGAACTGTGGACTCATCCCGTTTTTGTCTCCCCATTGTAGCCTAGTGTTTGTTCATTACCATTAAATTATTACCATTGTGTTTAGTTTCCAAGCCATCCTCCGCATAATCAACATGGTCATTTACAATCAGGGACTGGTTTGAACCGGATACACCAGGTGAGTGTAATCGCTGGCCGATCACCCGTGACATTATTGGGCTATGGAGTATGTGGAGAAAGGGAAGCCAGCTGCTGACATTGAGAGCCTGGTTTGAGTATCTGCAGCAGGTGGGCCACACGTCAACTGTGGGTCGCCGTAGATGCACCCGCGTTTTCACTTCGGTAAGAAAATTAAAGCGGATTTTTCAGATGCATCAAACCTGAGGATGGTTTCACACCGCATACCTCTCAGAAGTTGCACAATAAGTAATAAGTAGCTAGTTGGGTAAGGCATCTATACCTATACAAAATATATATATATAGCTGCCTTTTGCAGTTTTAATTATTTATGTTTAAAAAAACTAGTCTGGCATGAGTCTTCCAGTAATTTAACTCCCCGACTAAAGATCAATCATTAACTACAATATTATTTATTCAATACATTTGTTAACTGTTAAAAGGTGAAATTAAAATTGGTGTTTTAAGCCAAATTTTCCATAAAGGACCGTGAGGGATACTTTGTGCACTGCAAAAGTTTGGACAGAGAAGAGAAAGTGGTTCTCTTGTATTCATCGTTTGGAAAGCTCGATCAAGCTTTCTGTTCCAAGAGATGCTCGCAACAGGATCCTGCCTTCCTCTGCCCAATCCTGAGTGCTGGGTCCATGTCCATAAAGGGTCTCAGGGCAGGAGTGCTGCTTCATGGTAAAGTTTCCCCTGCCCATACCATGACCTCATCCATCATAAGTCCAAAGGAAACACTGATTCCAGATCAGCCCTTCTACTCTTTGAGGTCCTTTATGAACGGAGGCCCAGGGCAGGTATGTGTACAGAGTGTTTGCATTGGAATCTGCAGATCAACTGACCTTTCAGTCATTAGTATAGCTTATTATGATCAATGAACCCCACAATATTAGCTCATACACACACTGTTAAGTGCAGCAAATCTTTTCATCCCAGATAGAGGTCGCAGCTACTCAAATGCCACCTTTGGAACTGTTCTGGGAGCTGTGACGGACGTTTAAAATCGGCTGCGCACCGGTGTCTTAGCGGTAACGGTGTTTTATGCATGCCTGTGTTCTGATGTGCCTGGTCAAGCTGTTAACAGGGCTGGCTGCAGAATGTGCCGGAACGGACAGCGAGGGGCTATTGCAGCCCAGGAGCCTCACTGGCCCTGTTCTTCTCATTTCAGAGTGGAGTGTACAATTTTGTCAGTTGCGACTACTATCCAGGTCATGTGAGAGACTGCATCGCAGCCGGGCGCGAGCAGAGACCTGCCGAGCCGACAGAGCAGCACAGGGGCTGCTGTCTGTTACCTCCTGCTCCTGATGCCACTGAACGCAGTGGAGGAACGCTTGTTGACCAAAAATCAGCCACGTTTTCTGGCACAGACTTGTGCTCTTTTACCAGGCAATATGCAAACCAGCTAACAATGCCCGTGGAAACCTAAGAACTCTTTCACCCTCTCTCTCTCTCCCCCTCTCTTCATCCCCCCCTCTCTCTCCCCTTTCTTTCTCTCCCTCTATCTCTTTCTTTGTCTATACACATATCAACTCTTGCTATTACCGATCTCCTTGGTGCTGAAGAAATGTTTAGAGGCACCTATCAGGACAAAGAGCATGATCCTTGCTGGTCACAAAAAAAATATTTCCCTGACATCACTACAACATCACTGATTGGAATCAAATTCATGGAATGAAATGTGCACAAACACACACAAAATAATATGGCTTCTCTGGTCTGAAATAGTCAACTTACAAATAATAGGGGAAATGTAGCAGTAAGCCAAGCCTTAAGTTTTTTTATGCATAACCACAACAGAACTATCTTCCTCTAGTACAATCCAGTCAAATTGCCTTTTTACTTGATAAATGAACAATTTGTAACATTTGTAATGATCGGATATCAAACACACCTCTCTCAGTTAAGCAGAATGGTTATTTTATTATTTAACACGCTATTATAATACGCATACATGCATCTATACTGTGATTTTTGAACAATTACTCAAGCAAAAGTCTTCTTGTTTTTTGTTGTTGCTTTTTTTTTTTTGCATTATTCCAAATTGGGGAATACAAATTGATGTTAAACTCACTATCAAAATATTTGTGGAATCAGTGTTGGGCAGGTTGCTGTATGTAATCCAGTACTGATTGCAAATTGTGATTTAAAATGCAATTAGTAATCTGGTTACATTTGGATTACTTCCAGTTTCATTCACCAAATATACTTGAAAATAAATGTGTTAGCAAAATATATTATTAAACATATATACTGCTTTATTTTTTCATTGAATGTGTAGCTAGAGTGAATATATTCACTTCACTGCTCATCCTTTGTATGTGTACATGTCTTGGGTGTGATTGCATGTGTGTGATATTTGTGTGTACATTCTACTTTAAAGTAATCCAAATGTAATCATGTAATCAGATTATTCATATAAAAAAAAAACATCCTGATGCATTTGTGTAATCCAGATTACATGTAATCTCTTTCTACTCAACACTGGGTGTAATGCAACTCCTGTTAAGCATGCCCAAGACAATTAGTTACACTTCCTAATGGCTGCACTGAATATACCACAGATATATTGTAATGACGACGTAATTCTTTTTTTATATACTACATTTAAGTATACTAAAACACATTAATAAACTGGGGGGGGCATTAATAGATATAAAATTAAAAACATACTGGAACATTTTTATTGTTAATTTATCTGTTCCAATAGATGCCCAAGGAAATACAAATTGAAGACAAATGGAGGCAATTATGTAAACTAACTAAAACTATTTTGTTTTTTCTTTCTTTTTCACATTTTTGAAGACAATTTTGCAGTTATCTCTACAGTCTACAAAAAGTACATTCTTTCAAAATGAAGCATGTTTAATCTTTATGATAATGACATTTATATTATGTCACTTGTATCCAGTAGAGGAATTATGTAGTATGTCGGTGCCTGGCATGTTTGACTTTTTATATCACCCTTAAGAATCTGATAATACTTTTTGATGTCAGGCTGACTTACTCTTTTCTGAGGCTGGCCGTGTGACCTTTACCTCAGCCCTGTCTCTGTGTTTTTAATGGAGCACATGAGAACCCAGCTGTCATAAGATGGAGTTTGTCTAAAGAATGTAACGTATTGCTGAAGCACATCCACGTTCACTATGGTAGGATCAAAACATTCTGCTCAGAATGACAAAAACACTACCCTACAGAAACCAATGATCCCTCTGACTGTTTACTATATGCTTACCATATGTTTGCACTGTATAGGTAACGAGAGGTATTTCATTAAAACATTTTTTACAATATTTGTATTAACTGTGTGATGTTACAATTTGTAATACTTGATTTGTATATTTTAAATTGATGTTTACCCCCATTTGTATAGAGTTCTTGGAAAAGTCACTTGTTCTGTCTATGTCAGGGTAGGATGACCATTATGATATAACAGAAGCTGATATTAGAATAATTATCATCAGAATACCAACAGCATACCAGCTTTGCAGGTGCCTTCAGAAATGGCACTCTTGATGAAAGCAAGTTTCCCATGTATAGATAACTGCAGCAGTCCTATTGCATCACCAGACAATACCGCTAGAAGAAAGGCCATAACAATGAGTTGAACATGGAATCTTATGGATTGTTTTTACTTTGTACTCTGATAATTGCGTTGCATCATTACTGTAAATAAATCACATGAACAAACGAACATGTCTGATACCATACTTGCTGCAACAGCACTATCCAGTGTCCAGTAAGAAGAAGACTGCGACCAAGCCTCTTAAATGCGGCTCAAAATAAGCCAATGGGGATAAATACCCAAATTATACTTCAAAGTGAAGTGCCGGTTTTATAGCCCAGATTAGCCCATGCAACAGACACAGGAATTCATGTCATGAATGACAGTTGTGAAAAATGGCCTATTGCATGGTAATATAACATTGCTATTGTGATTTTTAGATGGGGAAAATGTGCTCGTTCACAGCGCTTAAAAGTGCCTGTTTTGACAAAATCTAGATGGATTGAACGACAGAGTTTGGTCTTCATTTTCCCAGATACATCCCCCTTTTTTTCTACATATATATCAAAAAATATAGAAAAAAGTTTGATATATTGTGTGTCACTTCAGGCACTCTTGTCTGATCTGAATTGCATTTTAAAGGGTATTATTGCTATAATGGTGTGAAAATTCCTACATGCCACATTTTCATCTTGACAGGTAAAGTGCAGTAATAAGCTATGCGTCGTGCGCTCTGGTAGGTCCCATCCCTGTAAATGTGTTTATAAGCGGCGGGGCTCGGAGGTAATAGTGCTTGTTTGGTGTGTGTGATGTGTGTGTGAGATGTGCGTGTCAGCTCTCCCAGCAGGACGAGCGCAGCGGCAGGGCTTTAATGGCGGTTCTCCGCAGTAATCAACGCTAACGTTCGTGCCCGATCCCCCCCTCCCGTGTCCGATACGCCCCGTCTTTCAGATAAAAGAAGGGGCGTATCGAGCGCGCTGGGCGCTGCGTCTGACTGCCTCACGGCGCTGGGGCGGTGAGGACACGGGCGAACCCGACCGCGTCTTCCCTGCCGGCTCACGCCGCTGGGGCGTTGAGGACACGGGCGAATCCGACAGCGTCTTCCCTGCCGGCTGTCCGCCGACGTGACGGCCAATAGCGGGAAGGAGTTTGGCTGGGTGAATTTATCCATCTTGCAAGTGATGCTCGAGCTCTTCATTTAGGCACCTTACGTCACATTCAGGCCTGTATGAGTGGTTTTTGCAAACATCATCACTGTGTTGCAAATAAAGATAGTAAATAAATAAAATAAAGGCCTGGTTATGGGTATGCACTTTGCACTTCGTTGCACATCGCTCTGGATATGAGCGTCTGCCAAATGCCATTAATGTAATGTAATATAAGACAAGATGATACAAGGTTAGTTTAAGGGTTAGGGGTAAAGTTATGGTTATTCTCTGTCCTTAAAATAAGTATTGTATGATATTAATATAAGCTGCACATGCACTAACCAGTGTGCAAAAGGATGGATATGCATAATACATATGGATATCTGACACTGATTTGTGTGTGCTCTGACTTGAAAGATATGCAATTCAAGAACCGCGGTTAATATGTGTGTCCATAATATGGTGTGCTGGCGTGATTACCTAATGGTGGCAGCTTCGTTGGGAGGTTGTGAGTTGAAATCTAGACTGGGACATTGCTCTGACTGGGACTTTTTGAGTGTAGCATGGTTTGAACATTTATTGAATCGCTTCAATAATATTGTGCATTCAAAAATCTATCTATCAATTTACACAAACAATAGAAAGAAAATACAGATGCTTATCACAAGGGTACAGCTCCAGAACATTCCGTTGGAACCTTGAATTAATCCTTGTGTCATATTTTTATTACTGCGTCAAGTCTGACATAATGCGTGGGAGCAAAATTGAGCTTTAGCGTAAATTGATATTAAGGTTCTTTATTTGAAAATTGTAAACTATAAAAAAGTGGAGTGATTTACATTGAAAATAATGCAGCTGTGGAAATGTTCACTGCCCCCCCCCCCATCACACATACACTTACACGCACACACACACACACACACACACACACCCAACCCCTTAAACCCCTACCCACCCCCCATTTCTTTATGCCCTCATCTGCATAAACATGAGTAATTTATGAATAATAAATGGTCTTTGCATTCAGGGGGAATTATTCATTTGCATATCACCATCGCATTACAGTTTTTTCCAGTGAGCTATGCTATCGCCAAGCTCTTAAAACCTGTAGAAATCAAGGACGACATTTAAATAGGTAAGCATTTATTTTTCTCTCTGTCTCTCTGCTGCTGTCTGTCTTCTCTCACACATGCACACACACACACACACACACACACACACACACAAAAATACACAGACGCACGCACACACTTGCTCTCGCTGCACAGCGAGAATTTCAGTTGCCACAATTGTCATTTTTATTGAGCCTTACAGATGTGGTTTGAGATATGGCTGTATTTTTACCGGGACGGGGCTTGCAGTATTTTGATATGGTATTACATATGCCAGTATTTAAAATACCTATTGCGTTTGTGACCCCATTTTATGCAATTTGCATAAACATGAAGCACTGCTGAATTATTGATGAGTGCTCCACATGTGTGCGCAAGTGTGTGTGCCCAGCTATGTCTGCATGTGTGCGCGAGTGTGTGTGTTTAATGTAGATTACTGGCTTAGTAGCCCGAACGTTTTACATTTGAAGTTGGTGTGGAATAATGAACCACTACACCTTTAAACTAAAGCCATTTCTGCAATGGAAGCAGGAGACATGAATTGCGTTAACCTGGAAAGGGGCAGCGTGTTCATTCAGTTCTTTTTCCTTAGAGTCCTTTAATTCCGTACGGTATGCGTCCCTTAATCATTCTGTGTGTGGGTGGGTGTGGGTGGGGGGATCAGGGTCAAATTGTGTTTTATTTGAAAGTTACTGTTTGTGAATGCTGGCAGACTGTCTTTGATGAAAAAAAGATTTCCTTATATGCAGCGTTTTTCACCTCGCACTCCCCTAGTGATTTGCATTATATATCTATCTGGCTGTTGCAGTATTCCTGTCTCAGCACTGTCTCTGGTCCAGCTCAGCTGCCTTTCGCATTCGAGAGACCCCGGGGTTCGCCATTTCAAAGGTGCTCACACGTAGGGGTGGATTGGGAATATGCATGTTTGCCACTGAACATTTTAAGCATGAAAATAGTACTTACTGCTTAAAGTGGCACTACGACTATTACTATTACGAATAATGCTCATAATCACCATGAGAGAGAGGACAGGGTGATTGGGGGCTAGCCTCTTGTTTAGGTATATCGTATGTATGACAGAGGCTTGCTCTCGAATGTGGAATTTATAAGGCTCATTAAATCATTCTCCATACTTATGGTCCCCTCTTTTCTCCTTTATAGAATGGAGCATTTAAACTTCCCTTTGATTCAATATTTCTCAGCATTTGTCAACATTCACATTCCTGTGTAGTTATGTTATTGTACTCATCCATTATTCCTGTTATTATTCTTAGTTTGCATATTGCCTGAAAACAACAGAAAAGTATTATTTTTGAGGCAGAGGCATGTTGTGCTGAAAGAATGCTGTTGGCTTGGTGGTTTGGAGTTCAGCAGGTGTTAAAATGCAACCTGGCACATTTGAGCTGCTGTTGAGCTGTACTGCAGCATTTGATCTGCCAGTACATGCAGACTGCATCAAATGCATCATGATGTCATATCACAGGCGTGGCGAGATAAACTGGAATCGAATCGGAATAGGATGGTCTCTTGACCATAATATGACAATTCCTCTTCATTTAGGTGGGCATTGCAGTTCTTCAGTTATCTTCCCACAGATGGGCTGGAATTTGTGTTACATGTATATTAAGAGTCACAGGTACTGGAGATTCACAAAGACGCATTTGAAAAATGAGACACACGAAGGCATATCTTTGTCTCTTCAGTCAAATGAAATACAACAATATTTTAGTCTTTGTGTTTTACACAAATATATTAAAAATTCAAACATATTCAAATGTAAATATCGATGGAAATAATCTTTGTGGAAATAAATCTACAGTATTTTTCCCTCTTGCATGTTTACAGCTCTTTTGTTCCACCCCTAGTGCTCGCTCTTTTCTAATTCATCCATGCAGTTAACGTGTGTCAACGCCGTCCATTTCCCTTTCACAGCGTGATTCTGTTGCCCAATTAGAGTGCCCGTTGCTGGTCGTCATGGAAACCGATGCAGTCTGTGATAATGTTGATTGGACTTCCAAGGACAAGCAATGCTTATGAGTCAGCTCAGGTGGCCCTCTGTAATTTAACCAGTGTACCAGTGTGGGCAGTCCGACAATTCTACAACTCTATTCCTATGCTTTGTGAAAGTAGCTAAACCCAGTTAGCTAACTGAGTGAATAAGACAGCAATTCATCTTCAAGTTCTGTGGTGTCCTTGTTGACAAATTAACAATTTACAGTACAGAGTACTTCTATAGCTTTGCTAATCAGGTCATGCGTCTAGTGAGAAGCCATTGGACAACCCTCAGCACCCCGTCCCCCCCCCCCTCTGCCCATCCACCACCCCGCTCACCCCATTACCATCCTCCAAACAGCCATCAGCCCCTTTTAATTGATCTTTGTGTCTGTCCCCAACCTTCTCAGAGCTACTCATTTGCATGTGGAGAACCCAGCTGTAGGGACCCGTTCAGTGTGCAGGGGGGAGCCACAGACCTACTTTGTGTGATGTGCATACTAAGTGTGAGAGAAAAGCCCTCTTCCAAAAGCATAGAGTCGGGATACAGGGAGGGGTGAAGGGGCAGAAATGTGCCAGTACAATCTGAAAACATGTGGCTTGATTACTAGCCTTTCGATCAGAAATGATATACTATCTTTGTTCTGCTTTTTTCATTTCTTCTGAGAAGAGCATCAAGAAGAATATATATATATATTTTTTATAACATGACTGAGAGAAACTGTTTGTAATTTTGATTGATTTTGGGCTGTATGTATTTTGTAAGACTACTATAGAGAGCCATGTTTTCTGCTGTGTATAGACAATTTTGGGAATACATTCTATTAATGAACTCATGTAGCTCAATTTGATAATGACATTCAAAATGCACATGTGGATATCTCAACGTAACCAGTGCTATCGCGACAAAAGGTGGGTGAAATAATTAATCATCATCCCTGATACTAATATATTAAACCCAATACGAGAGAGAGAGAGAGAGAGAGAGAGAGAGAGAGAGATATGAAACCATTCAAACGAGACTTCAGTTCTTCACAGTAGACAGCCTCCAAAAAGTTCTCCAAATTACCATTTGCATTGTGGTGCCCTGTCAACACCTTCCAGAACAGTCCTGCCACATGAAGGCGGGAGCTGTGTATGAACACTTCGGGAAGCGAAGAATAACACATCTGTGAGTGCTGAGGGATCGCTCTAGCCTCGTGTGAGAATGTGACAGGTAGCGTAGTTGAGCAGTGCGACTCCGTACTTGGCTTTTGCAGGTGAGCGTTCAAACAGGAATTCAACACTACAGGCTGCGCGGCTGCTGGACCCATTGCCGATCGCTGTCAGGTCTTCAGGGAAAACAGCTCCTGATCAGATAACCAGATCACAGCTGACGGGCAGTCATTGCCCACATCCGGGTTTCAGGAATTAAGCTGTGGCCTTCCTAGAGCCCTTTCTTCTTCATTCATTATGTGTTAATCAGCCTTATAGTTTGATAATAAATAATGTGCTTTAAAATGAGGCCTGTGTGCCATGTCCGCTTGTTCTGTCAACAGCTGACCTGACACTGATCATAAACAAGTCAACTTTCAAGGTGGTGAAAGATTGAGGGTTGAGTGTTGCTTGTTACTTGAATAAATTGACTCATATTAATATGGGTGACGTTGCCAGTGGAGGTGTTTTAAAAGAGTTGGATACTGATTACTGGTGGTGGTCAAAATAATCGTTTGACATAATTCAAGCAGAAATTTATATCGCAAAAGTGACAGCCATGCTCCTGTATGAAAATGAAATAGTTTTAACTTGTACAGTATGTTAAGTTTTTTTAGTTTTTTTATGTAATGATGTAATGCAGAGCAAATACTTTCGCCCATACGGATTTCCGGATCAAAGGAAACTTGTAGCGATAGGTTTAAGGTTACTCTCTTTGGCACATTCTCATTTTACAGTCAAACACAAAAATAGTGAAAATATCGAATATCGAATATCGATAGTGTTGATTAAACTTTCAGAAATTAGACTCCGACTTCGTTGTTATGGCTTACACCTGTGTTAACAGACAGTGCCACTGTTTTATTAAACCAGTAAAGCCAGCTGATGGGCTGTCAGTTTTCATTTCAAAAGCCTGAGCGGTATGCTTTTGTATATGAGGTTACCGATTTCAGGTTTCTATGTCTGCACATACGTCATTGCAATAATTGTTTTTGAACTTCACAGAAGTCTAATCTAATCAAACATAGGCCTCGTGCATCTCTACAATAAAATGACACAAAATTATTTAAATTGTCATATTAGAGAAATATAGATAATACTGTTATTCTTAATGATTAATGCCATTTTAAATGCGTACCACAGATTGCATATCGCAACCAAATGCACCAGCTATTTTAATGAATCATTCTCTCAATATATGGAAATTATCAATTTCTACATTCCACAAATCTACACCTCCGCTAACTTCAGTTCCAATACTTCGAAGGAGTAGCCTAAGCCAACAGCAGTCGCCAGTTCAAACGGATAATTTAACAAGGAAGAAAAATCTATGCGTTAATTTATATAGCGTCTGCTGCGCATATCAATTTTAAGAAAGGAAGCAAAACGAAAAACAAAGAGGGACACCAGCCTCCACCGCGAAAAAAAGAGACCCGTGTTCTGCTGCTTAGCTAATGATGTGTGTGATCTGAAGACGCGGCTCAAACGCACGCGGTCTGCGCAGAACAAAGACTCACCAGAAAAATATCACCGTTTGTTGGAAAAGATTAGAAGAAGCAAATGGGGAACACTCTGCGGATGGGAAAGGCTGACGAGGATAACTATGGAGGATCACAGAAGAGACGAGCAGTTGTGGGAGAGGAGGCCTTGGATTCATCTTTGACATCCCCATCGTTAGGACATGTGTTCATCGCGCGAATCACACTGGCACAGGCCTGCATTTGACTGTGAGCGCTGTCAGGCTGTCATTATTTATGAACTTTATGCATATTTGCATATGTGAAGCCCATGGGTGGAAACCTCTGCACACTGTTTTTTTATAGCTATATCTACGTAAATCTACACATTACTATACCCAATTTGATTGCATACCGCTTCGCAAAGCCAATATTGATTAAAGAGGGTAGACGTGTAGCATTTCAAAAGCACAGCCTGCTTTAAGGGTCTTTGTCAGACGATACAATCGTGCTTTCTTTCAGACAGATAAAATAAAAGTAATAGATGTTAAAATAATTGAAGTCAGCATTCTTTGGCATTGCAATGAAAGTGGTTACTAACCGAAAAATACTTTATCATGAATGGAAATTAGTTCTGAATATTGGTATTATCATCATCATCATCATCATCATCATCATCATCATCATCATCATCATCCTCATCATAATAATAATAATAAGAATATTAATAATAATAATAATAATAATAATAATACTTTAAAATTTGTGTCATCCATTTTTTCCATAAATGTAGATAATTCCAGAACACACACACACACACACACACACACACACACACACACACACACACACACTGATAATTACATGCCTTAGATGAGCACTTCCTCTGCTGGGTAATTGGAATTTTGCAAACGCATGTTACTAAGGAGACCATGTGAGCCAATGAGGCTGAAGTACGTACCTGCTCATATATTTAAACAAATTACATTTTAAAAGCGTTTAAAGGAATTTTTAAAGCCATGTTTATTCAAGGAAAGATATTGGCAATGCTGTTTCATATTGAACTTGGCTGCATACTTGTTAATGTAAGTAGAAAATAAACCAAGGCTTAATTGCATCCAGACAGCAAAACACAACATTTTAAAAATAATACTTTCATCTGTGTAATGATGCCTTTAACAATTAGGCTTTTATGCTACTGCTGACTGGGGGTTTTGTTCCAAACCTGTGTCATCCTGTTTTGCTATTAGTGGCATTTTCTGGTGAAGACAGTAATGAGTGCACATGGGTTTATGATGTATTTTAACACACTATGATATAAAAAAAGAAATGAAGTAAAAAAGTCAGCTTTCCATTTATAGGAAAAGGAAATTGAATTTGGGCTTCACTCAAGGGCGATGTTCCAAACTTCTGCAAAGAGGACACTACAGTTCACAGATGGCATTTACAGAGTACATGGGTACAGTTCCAGAAGTGATTACTGTTAATTCAGCCTGATATCACAAACACCATAATGCTTGTATATTGTGCATTATGGCATGCATAATTCTGGCAGGCAAAACTAATTTTGGAAGAAAAGAGTGACACACAGAAATAACCTTACATCAATGAAGGTCCCTGTTTGTCAGCTAACTTGCAGACCTTTTTCAGTAATTCAATGAAACATTGTTTATTTTTAAAAAGTTTTGGCCATCTTTCCTGGGGTATTTCTCAGCGAACAAAAAACAACGTAGTATTAACTAAAAGGTACCTCATAACAGAACATGCACCTCACCGCCACTAGATGTCACCACAGTACTTTTGTACAGAACGATTTTTCTTTTTGTTTTTGAAATGTGCGTTTGAGACCAGCCTCATTAACATGAAAGTGAAGGTTCACCGTTTGTTCCTGTATTTGAAAACAACACAAATGTGTATTTTTTTCTGTAGCTAGTGATTTATTCTTCATGGAAGGTGAGAGAGTATCATTCACTGATGAACCAGTGTTTCCTTTTAACAGGCTATATTTTAAAACATGTGGGAACATAACAGCAAAAGTAAAGAGCAAATAACTTAATGTTGTATGAGGAAGAGGTAGCAGGGAGAGTTCATGCGTATACCACCATATATACAAATCCAAAAAGCTCTAATAACAGAGGACCAATTTGTATTAATGCAACGAATACACAATCACGTAGCATCATGTAAAAACAATTATGCTTATTTAAACAATAGCCATTTTGTTTTGAACTGTCGCTAATTTAATGGTTACAGCTGCAATGTCTGGGAAAATGCATTGACTCAGGGAATAATAAAATAATACAGACTGGATAAATGTCACCTTTACAAATCTTTTAATGCTTTTATAGAGCTTTCAAAGGGTAATACAGTTTCTGCATGTCTTGCATGGCAAAGTCGTCCTCACACAGCACTTAATATGTAGACTCCAGACCAGAAGGCTCTCTCACGCACACAAAGTGCTTTGCAGCAAAGTTGCATCTCCTTCCCTTATTGCTCTCATGGGATTTCCCACGGACGTTTTTTTTTTTTTAAAGTTAGCCGCGGAACTGTAATGCTTGGGAAGGTAGATTTAATTGTCTTACAACCACCTCTGTGAAGAACAATGGAGATTACAAGCACCCATTGATTATACCATAGGCCTGCATAAATGACCCTTATCCCTATATTGCGTATTCATTTTTCCTTTTCTTTCTGCTTGAAAGAGACCAAATGGGGCCCAGCAGGTTAGAGTAAAGAGACCTGAAAGACTTCGCTCCTGGCTGGCCTTTCACATGCTGACAAAGCCCCCACTCTCCCCTCTGTTCCCTTTTTCCTCCTCACGTTAAAAACCTGATTAAATCTTTTCCTCCCAGGTTTTGCAAGAGGGTGCAAAACTAAAACTAACAAAAGCGCCAGATCTAAAGGACGGGCGCTTTCAAGAGCGGACTTCCAAACGCTGAGTGGGGCTCTGTTCTGCATGCCTACTAGCGTGTGTGTGTGTGTTTTCGTGTGTGTGTGTGTTCGCATGTGTAATTTAAGGGGCATAATTGCAGTTATAATCACCAATATGTGTGTGTGTGTGTGTGTGTGTGCATGCATGTGCGTGTCTGTATATGTGTGTGTGTGTGTGTGTGTGTGTGTGTGTGTGTGTGTGTGTGCGTGTGTGTGTGTGTATTTGTAATGTGTAATTTAAGGGGCATCATTTTATAATCACCAATATTTGTGTGTGTGTGCATGCATGTGCGTGTCTGTATATGTGTGTGTGTGTGCATGTGTGTGTGTGTGTGTGTGTGTGTGTGTGTGTGTGTGTGTGCGCGTGTGCATGCGTGTGGGTGTGTACGTGTGTGAAAGAGAGAGAGTGTATGTATTGTGCTTGGGACAGTAAATAATTGAAAAATAGTTTGAACTTGGCTTATTTTCAGGCTTCATTGATGTCCTGATGCTGATTTTTCCCTTGGTCGATTAATTGGCCACTTTGATTTAAAAGTTGAGTAATTTAAATCAAAATACATTCAGGCAGTGGACAGTCATGTTTGCCCATTTCAAATAAATATGCTTACATAAAACTTGTCAATGTAGCAGAGTTTTAAGTATTAAGAAAGATATCATATATATGCTGACACTTGATATGAAAAAAGGCAATATACTATCAGTTTCATTAACACCATATCCAGAGGTTATGGGGAAAAATACACATATAAATTGATGTAAAAGTACAACAAAAACTATTGTAGATTTTTGGAAAGGTAAAACAGGAAATAGCAATGGTTTTAACAGTGAATTGGTTTTAAAAGTGATGCAGTTGAATCTGTGTATTAACATTAAAGCTACATGCAACCATTTAAACATATAACACTGAAACCATTATGACACAAAAGACAAGGAGTTTTCATGCCACCAGAATGAGCCAAATAACATAAGGAATGGGCGACTTTAAAATGTGAAAATCACAAAATGTCAGTAATATCAATATTTTCTAAATACACCGTATATATTAGAATTAAAATTAATATAATTTTGTATTGGCTAATGCAAACTTTTTAATGCATACTGTTTATGCATATAAATGTATATAAGCAGGTGACATGAAATACACTTGCACTTAAATACCAGCCATTTATACTCATATTTCATCTCATAGTTATGATCATCACATAATAACTGTGACACTTTAGGCATGGGGGGAAACAATTATAATTGTAGACACAAATGGCGCAGACAATTGTTTGAATATACCATATAATGTATCATTTATATTTTAAATTAATTACTTTTTATGCTTATTGCTTTACAATTTGTCAAAATAGGAGATACATTTCTGACACAATTGATCTGTGTTTATGAAAACTCAGTTTATGAAAACAAACCATGCACATCATGATTGGTATTAGCTGGACATTTGCTGCACTGTCTGTATTAATGTAAATGTTAATATTCTGTTGGTAAAATATTGATTGAGCATGGGTATTCCTTATTATATTCCATTCATATTTTTATATGGGTGTTACCTCCAACAAGCTGTTAGCTTTGTTATTAAGATACAATTTTTAATATAGCCCCAATTTATGACTTACAATTTACCAGTATACAATTAACTTCTTAAAATCTTCAAAATACACTTTATTAATTGAGATGTCCTTCTCCTGTAATTATAAAATGCTGCCATTTTGCACAACAATAATTTTTAAACACAATGATGCAGCATTCAGGACATACACAATATGATGGACAATAATTCGCATTTAAAGACAAGGGAAATGAGTTGATACACATTTAGAACACATTGAGCTTTGTTTAAAGGACTGCCTAAACATTTTGTCTGGTGTTTAATATATTCTCTCTGGTGAAGGGAACACCCATCTGACTGTGAAACCAACAGAGGGCAGTATCGAGCAGCAAGCTCTCAGCCATGTCAGAAGACTACTGCATGCCATTAAGAAAGCATTAACTAAAGTCTACAATATCCTATGTTGTGCAGTCCTTATTTCAACTAAAAAGCATGCAGGTCTACTATAAGTCTTTCCTTACACACATGTATTTACGTACCTTATTTATATTTCTGCATCAAATTAAATGGGGTTAATAAATATGGTTCATTCTCTTTTTTATATTGTAATCATTTTAATGTTTTGAAATATATTTTTACTTTTTTTTTCAAATGTATTATTTTTGATCATTTATGTGTCATGGTCCCAGAAGAACAGCAGTATCAGGGTTCTGGTGAAGGTTGATTTTAACTGTCACAGTTAAAGTTGTCTAAACCCCTATTCTCTATGCCATTGTGTTTCACAAATAATATATTACTTGCAGTAAAAAAATATGTTTAGTGTGTATCTGAAATTGTATTGCAATTATCAGTAAGCCAATAGTTTTATAGGCTATAGCATGTATTTTGATTGGTGAATGTTTCAGTGATAACAGTGTACACTGCCACTCCCAAATGTAAACCCCTTCAGTAGTGAATATAATACGTTTGGAGTATTGAGATAAGCGTTTAGGATGCACTCATTCTTGTAATTTGTATTTGTAAGAAATATAAACAAGTAAGCTATTTCAGATACTCACTCATGAGGGCATGTTTGGCAGTTACTAAAATACATAGTCAAAGAAATAAAAACAAAGAATAAAAACACTTGCTTATATTCCAAGAACAAAGCACAGCATAGCATTTCAATGTTCTCAGCTAAAATAACTCCTTTATCTTCATTTGTATGAATCAGCGAAGGCGTACACCAAAGAATCCCCAATAATTATTACCTCAGTTATTACTAGAAAACTGTATTTACATCATAATCATACACAACTAAATCCATAACACACGGGGCTGTGAGGACAATGTTTTCATACAGATTTCATGCTCTTTCCCATCTCCGAGAAAATGAACCGCAGTGGGAAAGAAAGGCACAAAATGGCAAAGTGCTGAACAAACAGGGGAAAGAAAGGGAGAGTGAGCTGACGTGAAAGGCGGAGGAGAGACGCCGTCTCCAGCTGACAGCTGCGCGTGGTTGGGGGGTGCCTGCGGGCATCGCAGAGGCGCGTTTAAGTACATGATATCATCATTACAGGATGGCACGGCGGGTATGCGGCGCGCGCTGCCACCCTGGGTACGACTCCCACTGCCCCACTCCAGCAGGGCCCTTTTCTGTGAGGAATAACTGCGTATCTTTCCCCATTACCGAACGTCCTTTTAATTGAATATGCAACAATGGCCTTGGTGTGGTTAAGAGGCGGAATGGTCTTGTACGTGAGGCTCTGGTTTAATGTTGCCAGATTCATCCGTTGACGACAAAATGAGTGCTTTTTGTGAAAGTCTCATTTAAAAAAAATTGCTTTAAGCATTTTACATGTCGCTGTTTGTAATTCATTTTATTTTCCCATGAAAATGATTAGTTAGAAATGAATTGCGCAATTCATAATCCAACAATAAATTTCCCACAGTTAAGCAAACATGGATTCAATTAAACACACATTTTACCTTGCTATAGTGGGATAGCATTGTATTTTCAGCTTTATATTGCTCTGTACTCCTGTAATATCATGATTTGCAAGAAATATGTCTTTTTAAATTGATTCATTTAATGTAACATACATAACAATCCATCACTACTATCACTACCTACTTAGGAAAAACAATTAAATTAAGAAACCTATTTTACAAAATGCAGTAAAATTATGCCCCAGTGAATGAATGTACTTATGGGAAACAAAGTATAATACATGATAAAGATAATACATGATAATACTTGTGCCTTCATTCACACTTTTTATTTAGGTTTACCTGAGGTATTTTACAAGTGTGAATCCAGTATCATTGGGTTTTAAAAATAAACCATCATGTGATGCTTTAAGATGGTGGTTTTTTATACATAACATATACATAATTGAATAGCTCTTTTCTGCATGCTGCAGTGGCTTTACTGCTGCTTGGTTTTGCTCAGTTAGGGCAGTTTGACGGAAAACAAAGTTGGATTTGGCAGCAGCATATCTGGTCCGGTGTGGATGGGAGCACTGGATGTGGCTGTGGAGAGTCGCAATCCTTTAAAAATGTGAGTCAGTCCATTCTGCTCCCTGTGAACGCTATTCCTGTGGGACTGAGCTGCATACAGTCTGCAGAGAGAGTGAGTGAAAGAGAGAGAGAGAGAGAGAGAGAGAGAGGGGGAGAGCTGACCATCCAGTGTGCCCGTGTTTGTGCCTTCCCAGTGGCCTGGCGGTTTCGGGGCGTTGGTGGCAGGGAGCGCAGGTCTTCTCTGAAAGGTGGCACGAAACACAGAGCTCTAACAGCTGACAGGCTGTTTTTAGGGGCCCCATAGACCCTCCAACAACCATCCTCTGGCCATCATGTCTGAAAGGAGCCAGTGGCAAGCTTTCTTGGATGCAGTCTTTATGAAGCATTACAGCACTCTAAATTAAAAGGACTGTTGACTTTAAAGAGAGCTAACCCAATTTGAGTAATGTGATTTTCTACCCTCTGGCAGGACTACAGAAAAATTATGCAGCTGGAAATGGCTTCCAGCCAAGTTTCTGGCAGCCCCCCCTCCCTCATCAGTTGTTAACTGCTTGGATTTTGGCAACACTTTGCCACAGGTTTAACATTATCATAATCTAAAACACATTTAAGGTCACTGATGGCTTTTATCATGTAAAATTAGTAGTCAGGGGGGCATTGTCACGCTCTTAGTTGTAAGTGAAGTTCCTTTTTTTATAATTACAACTCAGAAATGTCACTTTTGCAAATGCCCATAGAATGGAGTCTAAAATGCACTTAAAACAAATGTACAAAAAATAAATGTGCTTGTATAAGTCAATGTCCCATGCTTTTTTTTTTTTTTCTGCAGTAGGTTATCAGTAATCATTTCCATGAAACCGTTTTAATCTGAGCCATTCCTCGACATGATTCAAATCCTTTGGTTACTTATTAGACATTAAAGCGAACCCACCTTTCAATAGCATTAAGTCTGACTCGTTATGGAGAATGCTATTTTAATACCCCTCTCAAATCTGTATAAATTCAGACATTTTTCACTGGAGAATACAGAAACGGCAGGTAAGCCTGGAGGCAGGAGTCTGTGGAGTGCTGAATCACATTAACACACTTCATTCAGGGATTCACTTTGGAAGTGTAGTCAAGTCTGTAAATGGCGTTTGGGCACTATCAGACATTTGCATAAATCTGAAGCCTTTGAATGAACAATTGTATGCTCTTTTTTCCCATATGTGTCGAGCACATTGATCAATGTTTGTTTTATCCGCGGCTGAGGAACATTTCAGGATGTAATGCGTGCATAATTTTCTCACGCATCAGATTAAAAATGTAAACCCCAAATGGTTACCCTTCAGAGTTTATTTTGCGGGAAACGTGTCAGGGAACATAAGGCAGAAGAGACGAAAGCCGACACAAATGAAGACAGGAAGCAGAATCGCAGAATCAATACGCCTGTTTAAGCATCTGAGTGACTTACTCAAACACGCTGTAATCATTGCTGTTGGATTGTCTGTCATCCATTAGTACCATCTCTCGCTGGGTATTTTTCAAAACAACCTTTTTCTCCCAATGTTTTTGTATTCTCCCCAAATTTTCCAATTCTTTATGATGATTGTTTTTGCTCTGTCATGTTCGAGTGATGGGATGGAGGGATTCTGGGATACAGACAGCCAGACTCAGCTGCGTTTCTCTCTCAGCTGTGTAGCTGTGGCTGTGGGGGGCAGAATGCAGGTGCATGATGGGCCAGAGGAGGCGCTCTTGAGAGTTGGGGTGAGGAATGCTCTTATTTTCCTGTGTCCCTGAGTGATTCTACGCCCAGCTGACACTGTTCAGGTTCAGATCCAGACCGCCCCTCACAATATTTAAAAAACCTGCAAAAAAACTCATCTCCATCCCCTGTAAATCACATAACCAGTGAAAATCAGTGAGGACATAGCAGAAGCTACCTTCATCATTTATGACCATTTAGGCAACTAAAGTACAGCAGCTGCTGTATGTATTTCTTTAGTTGTGGTTCTAGTTGTACTGTACTTGTAGTGACAGTAGTAGTCCTGTGATCTTAGTCCTGCTGGCTCTCTAATCTGGAAGGGGGGACCAGGTACGAGGAGTCCTCTGGTTTGTGCCTGTTTGAGAGGGGATTACCCTGAGAGGCTCTCTGTCCCAGCATTACCCTGTCCCAGCATGGAGCTGCCCCTGGCACTCAGCTGGTCCAGGTGGGGCCTACCTTGGCTGGGCAGCACCACTAGGTGTCCCCCCTAATTAGGCCTTCTCTGATATCAGGTGAGCTGGCACTGTGCTTGGCTTTCAGACACCTGCCAGGCGCCTGGTACACAGCATGCCAAAGATCACCTGCCGGATGCTCTTCTGATCAAATGGAGGTCTAAAGAGGCCACCGACCCTCCGCTGCCCACCCCACTCCACTCCACTCCGAGCACGAGTCAACCTTCTGCTCTTTTATCTTTCCAGACAGATAATTCACAGTGTAGGTCCAGCCCTGGCTTTCTCTGCACAATCACAGTCATTATATACCATAATGTGTTCACATCTGATCTTTTGTCCATCTCCCTCCGCATTTAAAAAGGGCTGCCTCATCGGGCTGTTTTCCGCCATTCTGTCCAGTTTCTCCTTTATGTGAATAAATGCAGTGTGTTCGTCCATGGCTGCCACATCTCAGAAACAATCATATGCTGACCCAGTCTAAGCTCATGCACATCTCAGACAATAGCTGGTTACAAAGCCAGTGTTTTTATATATGTACAGTATAAACAGAAGCGTTATCAGAGAGCAGACTGCAGAACTGACCAACAGGTTGCTCAAGGAATTTTCTGCTGAACTATATTGCTGACTAAGTAGCTGGGAATGATATACAGTATATGCATGTACAGTATAATAGGTCTGCAATATGTGTATGTATTTGCAATACATAATGCATTTTACAATTATTTCTAATGAAGTATGTATCATATAAATTATAGAAAACAACTATGTAATTATGGTGGAAACTGTGTCCGGGACTGAGATTAATGGCTTCTCTCCTGCTTCACTGAGATAAGGCAGGGCTGTTACGCCGTACGGAGAACAGGCAGCTCTCCAGCTGCGTCCTCTCCCCAGACTGATGACTGAAACTGGGGAGAGCGGGAGCGGGCGAGGGGCACGGAGGTGGAGCGGAGCGTCCGGACGGGCCCCCGGTGCCAGCCTCACCGGCGGGGGGGGGGGAGGGAGTGGCGGGGCCCGAATCGACTCCGGCTTATCTGCCCCCTAATAAGTTCACAGCAAAGCCATATTCTTCTGGGCCCTTCTGCAGAGGGACTGTTGGCCCATGCTATTTACACTGGCCCGCTGCTTTCTCAGGTACAGCCCCGGGGCCCGCGTCTTTGTGAGGGCGGATCGGCTTACCCCGAATGCTGAATGGAGTGAATTGATTAGCCCGGACCGTATAATTGCTGGCAAATCCCTCGGAATCATTTCCCATCCATTTGGAAAGCACAAAGCTCCCCCACCCTCCTCTTCGCTGTATGGCACCAGGCCGGTCCCTCCGAGGCCCTCTCCCTGTGAAATAATCCCTTTTTCTAGGCCAGCCCACGCTGCTGGGCTGGATTGGGATGAAAGCGGTCCGCGGGTGGGGCGTGTCCCCGGCTCAAACTCCAGCACACCTGCGGAGACCCAGCCCCGACGCCTACCTGTCCCAGGACGCCCGCAGAAAGAGACTGGAACCTTCCTCAGGGGGGACGGAGGGAGGGCGGAGGGGATAAATATCTTCAAAGTTCTTCCAGGGGGTCTGGGGGGGGGGGGGGGGGGGGCAGGCACTGGGCACCGTCTCCAGGTTGGGGCCTCGTTAGAATGGGGTGACTGGCACAACCGCGATGTTATGCGCTTCATCAGAACAAAACCCAGGACAAACACTTTAGACAACAACCGTCAAGGACCAATAGTGTACATGGGTGGAGGGTCTACTCATAGGCACATTCCAACAGTGAAGTTAGCATTGATCTCCACTAAACATGTCAGGGTCCATTGCAATATCAGTTTGGCAAAAGCAGTTTTTGGATTTCCCCGGGTGGGCCAAAACTCATTGGCATCACTTGCCCTGTGAACAAACATGCGCAGACAGAATATGTACTTGAAAGTAGTCTGTTTCGCCGTTTACATGGTATAGTATATTCTCCTGCTAAACGGATTATCAAATCGTTTACACAACCCCTTTTAAACCAAATAAAATTTTAATCGGAATTGGATATTTTGTTCAGATCGAGTGCTTACATGATTGGGCTGTAAATCCAGTTAATCATGGAATAAAAGGCTCCATGTAGCAATGCTAAATGTGATTTGCATGTGAGGACACACACGACGTTGCAAAGAGCAAGGTATGAGTTTCAATTCATTTATGTGAATGTAATATTGAAAGAACAGAGGGAACACCTCAAATACTGCATATTTAGGACTGCTACTAGGTTATATTAAGTCATATTCCTTTATTTTCTTCTGTAATCATTATCAAATTGGCCAAGTGAGTGGCCTTGACATGCCTTGCTGTCATTGAGTTCTGAGTAGCGCACATTACGAGCGGACTATGTGTGTTTAATGAGTGCTTAGCACCATTGAGCTATTTGACTTATCCACATACAAGGGGTCTATTTCCCATTGTAGGTCATGACCCCCATGACCCTAGCCGTTTAACCCCGCGGCCCCTGGGGGCCGCTGGACAGCACAAGGTCCCCAGAGGAGTGCCCTGACCACCTTGTAATCCAGCTGGTCTGAATGGGCCCGGAACCCCACCAGCTGTCCCCTCCCTCAGACCACCAGCCAAAACCAGCACACTCCCTTCAGCTCAGCCCAGCACACTCCCTTCAGCTCAGCCCAGCACCGTTCATCTCTCCAGGGCCTTTCAGAGACCACTCCAGCCCCCTGCCCCTTTCACTGCCCTGGGGCTACCAAAACACTCACAGGGTCTCAGACAGGTTAGGGACAATAACTCACAATTTCATTTGGATTTTTGTTCATAATAATATTAATAATAATAATACCAAACACTACCAAATTCTGACTGTGACAAGGGACTCTGGAAACTTATTCTTGGTTTAAGTTATTATTATTATTATTATTATTATTATTATTATTATTTGTCACATGTTTATGCAATCTTTCTGCTCGATACAGGTATCAGCTTTGGCCTTGTGCATGACTCTTTTGAAAAACACACAGTGTACAGAGTAGCATTAAAACAAATTTGCAACACCTTGTTTATTAAACGATATTACATATGACCATGATAAGCAAAGCCCCCAATTGATTGGCAACATTCATTCACTCATTTCCTTACAAAATTAAATAAATCATGTGTTCATTTATTTTATTGTATATTTCTTGACCATGGTCAATAACAATTCAAAAGAAAAGCAGACTACCGTGATTGGAGGGAGGGACAGGTCCCAGTGTGCATGTGTTTCTGCGTTCTGCATCCAGGGGCAATGTGCCTGGTCAAGATGAGCGTTAAAGACATATTTATTTAACATTTCACTGTATTGCAAATATTTCACTATATTGCAAACATTTCAATATATTGCCATCATCGCTGAAATGGTGCTATATGCTGATGGCAATCTTATACCTAACTCTCTATCACCACAGGTGCATACGCTAATTAGAGAGGAACTATCATGTTTAACCCACATCCTCTCCGCTGCCTCTAATCAGGCTTGTGCTTGTGCCCAGACCAGGTCACAGACAGGAGGGGCCCCTGCATTCAAGGCTCTTGACCAGAACAGATAACCCATTGTTATGGAGAGAGAGGCTAACAAATATGCTGACATATATTACCACAGAGGCCTGACCCCTGGGCACCCAAGGGATAACCCTCATGCGGTTGGTGACCAGACAACCAAAACATGACCCCATGGTTCCTCTGCTACGGTCTTTTCAGTGCCTGGTTCAGTGCCTGCACTTACCTGAACCAGGAAACGTATCACTTGCATGCATTGCCTTATTTGAAAGGTGTTGAAAATTGAAAATATTTCCTTGGCAGATTTTATTTTATTTGTGAATCTACATGATAAGAATTATTGAGAATAGTGAGAATAATAATTTACAAAAGTAAAGTATTTATCATCAGTATAGAAACTTAGTAATGGTTATGTTATTTCAAACATAAGAATGCCAAATCTATAGTTAGCCTCATGGTATCTAAATGATACATATATTAAATACCATATTTGTGTTTGTTACAATAAAATTCAGTTAATTAACATTGTATGTAGTCTGTAGCATTTAATATGACTGTCGTAAATTGATAGTGATGGTTTAACCTACGCCCTCCAGCAAAGCACCCTTGACAAGACGGCAAATGGCCGACCCTTCAGTACGAGACAATACAAAGCAGCCACTGTGCAAGACCACAAGGGAGTAGTGTGACCCCTGAGACCAAAAGGTCGGAGGTTGCCTCAGAAGTGACTTCCGCACTTGTTTTAAAATTGGGCAGCGGTCACTTTCCCTCCCTCCCTCCCTGTCCCCAGATTGAACCAGTTGACCAGTCTCTTGACCTGCATGTTGTCCATACGCGCTGGGAATCAGCGTATTGTTGGTAAACTCCCTCAGGTCAGGAGGTGAGTGACCGGGGATGTTTACAGCTAAATAAAATGGCAAACACTTGGCTTTTGTGCTCTGGCCCCCTCCCCCCACACCCCTTGTCTGGGATCTGATCCAGCCCTTTAGAGGTTTCCCCATGCCCAAGTGAGTGTGAGCTCTGTAGATTACTGTGCTCAGTGAGTTCATGGTTTTTAATTCTGTCAGACGCCCAGAAGAGAGGGGAACGGCTGGTCTTCAGCAGCAGTTCTCACAAGCGCATAGATTCCTCTCCTGTCTCCTTTTTTTGAGTATACATAATCAACAATAAAAAAAAAACATTCGCTACTTTTTACTCTGCTATGTTTTTCATCTGAAAATAACCTTTTATTTTCTTGTCATCTAAAATCAAGAGAGGTGTTTTGATTAAATGCTTTAGTCATTGTTTATTTTTTAAAAATGGTAACATTTCATTTTGTATTCCAAACGTTTCGTCCCTTTTGTCTGCCAAATAATAAAGACCATTTCGCTCAGATTCCCACTGGTGAATACCCGTTGAGTTCCCAGGATGCACTGAGGCTGGTGAGCTGTGTGGTCTCACACGCAGCGATAGCCCTGACCGCGCGGCTGAGGCCTGCAGCAGTCCCACAGCTTCTCCCGGGTTATGAATATAGTTATACGCGACAAGCTTTGTTTTTACGGGCCCTGTTTAAATAAAGAGGCCTCGCGAGACGACCTCGGAGGTCAGGGGGCTCCCGGCTGGTGTCAGGGAGCTGTCTGACGGTTTTTTCCCACGTACCGCTGGCCCATTGTCCCGCGCAGAGAGTCCCCATTAACGTTTGGCCCTTTAAGTTAGTGCGGCTGCGGGCTCAGTAGCGGGACGTCTGCCCGGTATGTAAAATAACTCAGTGAATGGGTCGCTTGGAAACGCCGATAACAAGGGGCGGCTGAGCTAACTGGGACAGCATGGGGTCATTTTCCGGCTCGGCGCTCCTCTAAAGAGTTCGGAGCGCGCGATCGGGTCTGAGGGTCCGTAGACAAAGTGTTTGTGGGAGACGTGCTGCATGGGTGTGTGTGTGTGTGTGTGTGTGTTCAGAGAGAGAGAGGTGAATGGATGGGAGAGTGGGGGAAGGCATATGGGTATGGGTAAGTGATGGCTGTGTTTGGGAGATGGTTCCCTAAAGAAGAAACGGAGTAACTGTAGTAAGCACAGTGCTGTCGCAGGCTGTATCTGTCTGATAGAACACAGGAGTATAGGAGTACACTGATGGGAGGCTTCCCTATTGCTAGCAGTACTGTACACCTCCACACGTATCCCGTGCATGAGAATGTGTATGTATCAAATGTGATCAGCCACATTGCCTCAGTGCCACATTCATAGTGAAGTACCAATGTGGAATGTCTGTAATTCAAGCATTGGATTTTCAGTTTTTATCAAAGTGTTCATGTTCTATAATTTAGAGATAAGTGCTTCATATTAATGCACATCTCAAGAAATGTATCCCCTGTATATTGATTGTGATGTGCTTAGTGTCACATCAGATGTGTGCTCTGATGGAGCAATTGGTTGATTGATTTGTATTAACAATCCTCCAGTAAACTCAGAAAGGAAAAGGAAAGAAATATAATTGTTATTTGCTATTATTTATTTGCAAATAAAACCATCTTTTTGTGCTGCTTCTAAATACAGTATTTTACAGTCTGAATACAGTACTTTTTAGAGATGAGATTGGCATTATCCTCGTTAGCTTCTGATGGGCATCCTATTATGAATCTGATGAAAAGCTAAAACTATATTTACATTGTGCCGCCTGAACAACACGCGCTGTCATTTCAAAAAAGAAAGACACACGGTGAGCCATTTAATAAATAAAAATCAACAAATACATAAATAAAACATGGTCTTGTGGCAGTGCGTTCTTTATGCTGTCTACACACTAAACACAAAGTGTTATTTTCACATATAATGAGGTCAGACTTCTTTTCTGTGCATTCATGTCTTAGGTGTCTGGCAGGTTTTCACACTATTGCTCCTTGTAGTATAAAGCCAACGACTGGGGCTTTGTTGATCTGAAGGAAAGGAACGCACCCCGTAGCACAGGAAAATGACAAGGAAAGAGATTTCCCTTTCCTTTTTTCCCTCCGCGGAGCAGAAGAGGTCTTCTCTGAAAGAGGGGGAACGCTCACAGACGTTAACCCTCTGCCACTATCTGGAACATCGCAGATCACAACGGAACCAGCCCTGTCATCCACATCACTTTTTTTAGAAAGCAGCACTTTCAAAATTCACACTTCTTGAATAATTGAAAAAGATGATGACGCCTGGTAGTACCAGCTCAAAAGGTACTCAGGATTGTGGATAAAATTCGGTTATACTGTTTACCATGTTGCAGATTATGATTGATTCATTATTTGATTTTGTTTTGTTTTTTCTTCAGCTATAGCTAGACAAAAATAATTGAATATTTCAGACAATACTACTCATCAAACTTCAAGGCATCATGTAATTTATTTATGGGTATAGTCCAAATGTAAATACTAATATGAATAGCATTATCCTAAATTCATTTTTTAAATTAATACAATGCAATAGTTTGACATAGCACTAGGGCTTGAATGACTGAAGATCTTATGAGCTCATTTTAATTATTGTTAATCAAATCCAAAGAGAAAAAATAAAATGTCAACAGAACGGATTTGAGAAGTTAGTGTCAGTTGGCAGTGCGCATCCCTTGATGATTGAGGAAATCTAAATGGTAGCTGCATTTTGAAGATTGCGCGTGTTGGATCTTTACCTGTCATTGTTTCATTCTGGTGCTGTCAATTTGCCTGTTTGTGGCTTTTATGAACTGGGGCTGAAAGTGTCAAAAAATCAGTTAATGGTGCAGCGGGTTTGATTGTGTACTTGTCACTGGCCATAATCAAAAAGTGGTAAAACCTCTCTCCTAATTAACAGGCTTAAAATGGGGCATGCTACAGGAACAGAGGGAACTGCATACACATTATTTGTTGTTGTTGTTCATGGAAACCTGTTTTCTTTCCTATAAGAAAGAACTGAGAGAAGAATGTAGCAGTAGCTTTATTTCACATCTGATATAGTGATGGTAATTTACATGAAATATGATGCAGTCTTTACCTTCATTTCTCTTGATCTCTGTCTAACTCGACTGCAGCTTGTCTGTCAGAAACTGTATCTGCCTGCTGCTATTCAGTAAATAAAGCTAATCTAAATGATAAGGCACAAGAACAGTGCCAGATCATATCCCAGTAATATACCGTGGCAATGATGCACATTTTCATTAAAACAAATGTACAGTACCATTGTACTTTGTATGGGAAGTGGTGAGATGCATCACAAGAAATATATATATTTTTTCTTGTTTCTTGTTTTGTCTCCACACTTTGACATTCAGGAAACTGTGATATCTGTGACTTTCTGATGTATAAAATGAAAATATTTGTGAACACCGTGTTGAATTGATGTGAGCAGCTGCAAAAAATATATAAACCTTACAATTTAAAATTGAATTTCAGGCCTTTACCAGAAGCATTTACAGCTAAAGCGACTTACAGAATATGCATTTAACATGGTTATAAAACCACCAGTAGAATTAGAGATAACTATGGATTACTCACCCGCACTGTCTGTCTTCAGTTTGTAATTGGGATTAACTTTATCATCAGAAACCAACAACAGCCTTTAATCTCAGACTCTCATGCATGTTGGAAAAAAGGACAGTCAATCAATATTGCATAGCCTCAGTTGGCCAATATAATTACTTGCTTACGCTGTCAAACGTATTCAGCTATAAACATTATGCTGGGTTTCTGAAGTATTCTGGTATAAAATTAACCCTCCTCTGATAAAAGCCAGAACTAGAATTAAAGTATGATGGGTCAAGTTGTTCACATCATTAAAAACAATTTTCGCTTTTGTAAAAGTCAAAAGGAAATGATTTGGTTTCATGGATAAAAAACTGTGGGGAAGGAAGTATCTGACATCTGAGGTATCTGAAGCTCTTTGCACTGCACACGTAGCTGTGATCCCCGAATCAGATTGTTTGTGCAAGAAAATGCATTTTATATTTTACAATTTGCATATTTGGGCATTTGTTTTCAAAGCTTCCTTGGATTTTGTTGCTGTAAATTAACCCTGAGCTTGTGATTTAACCCTGAACTGAAATACTTTAGCAATGATTCAGACTTAAGGCCAAATACTTTTTTAAATATTATTATTAGTTTTTACTTCACCAACATTGGGGGTGAGGTGGGCAAAAGCAAAGTATGTTAATGAAGCGAACAATACATATTTACTTTTGTGTTTGTTTGTGTGCGTGTGTGTCTTTTCGTTTGTGTGTGTGTGTGTGTGTGTGTGTGTGTGTGCGTGCCTGCATGTGTGCATGTGTTTGTTCAAAAATAATGACATAATAAGCTAACATGATCAATACATTTGTTGGGGTTGTGTTCTATATATTGTGGTGGTCATAAATTGGCAAAAGCTTTGTTCTTAGTGTTTAGAATGAATTATGTTCATAGCTATGGGCTGCATTAAAATGTATTGGGCTGAAATCAATGCCCAATAAACACTGTATAAGGCTGCATTTAGAAACAAACCCTGCGGTCCAAAGCTGCGAAAAGGAAACAGTCTCAGCTCATAAAGTTTTTTTATACTTGAACTTGGAATGCCTCCATCTCATGCCTCAGCCAGCATCAATGCCTATTCAAACACCCCACAATCACTCCCTGCCAAACGCAGGTCATTTAGAGGAAACTGTTAAACCCTCCTCTCTTTCTCCCCAATGTCAATGTCAGTCTGGCCCGCGCTGGTAAACAACCTGTGAAAATGTCACCCACAAAGACCCCACAGTCCGTTCCCAGACCACTTTATCACGTAAACTTCTCGGATGGGTGTTTCATTTCCTCCCTAAACACAAATTAATGGACGCTTGCTTAATACGGCCACAATGGAGCGGCGACAATGAGTGAGGGCGGGGGAGGTCAAAGGGAGGTCAAAGGGAGGTCATCCAGATCAATGCCCACTCTGAGATTGACCGGCTCCTGAACTCTGTCCCATCCAAGGTCTCTTTTTCCCGCCTCGTCTTCCCTGGATGCAGAAGCGGTGCCTCTGGTGTGGCATACCCATGTACTGTAAACAGCCATGTGTACCAAAACATGGACACTAGCTCAGCCCTAATTCATACAAACATTATTAAAATAACATGCTTCATGAATGTTGACTACTAACATTTTGTCAATTGTAACAATGTCTATGATTATATACTGCATATAATCAGAGATTACATTGAAATGTATAGTATATTTAAAATGGACTCCTGTTTTGTTCTAAGATGGTCAGTTGGAACAATACATTGACCCTCTGGGGCAGCTAGTGTTACTACAAGCCAGACAGGAAATAATCTGCTATACATCTGGTGTAAAAAAGAAAAAGCGAGATAAGGAAGAAAACATTCCAGTAATTAAATGTTTGAACTTTTAAATGTGTTTCTTGAATTTTTGTCTGGCTGAGGCTATTTACTGAAACACTCAGGCTACATGTTATTTCTGGGCATACATTGAAATGCTTTTTAAATCTTGCTTCTAAGCAATGAGTCAGCCACATTTCCAGCCTAATACTCATTTAGGGTTTATGCTGGAATATGTTCAAAAAAGATTTTTCTGCTTCAGCACGTATCATCATTTTCATGGTGATGATTATTAAATGTGCCCTGTATTTAGCCTTTGTCAGTGTGTGTGTGTGTGTGTGTGTGTGTGTGTGTGTGTGTGTGTGTGTGTGTGTGTGTGTGTGTTTATCAGTATAGTATAGTTAGTATGTCTAGTTACTAATTCTGTATAAATTTGTTGAGATCAAATCTAGCATTGCCATCTTCTTTGGATTTCCAGGTAGGGTTTCACACAAGGGGTGGAGTTATGTCGTTATATCTCGTACCCACATTTATGACAAGCTAGCTCTGCCCCTGCCTGGTTGCTTTGCCAACAAAAGAAAATTGCTGTGACTGACCTGCCTGGATGTCTGTGCAGAGACGCACAGAGGAAATAACTTTCACCATTCACTGTGCATCTGTTATCACCATTAAGATGATGCTCAACACAATTAGTTCCCTCTGCTTTTAACCAGTTTTAGTAAGCGACGTAGTCAATACATTATGCAACAACCAGATAGGTCAACTCAGCTGTCGTTTCCTGCTGAACGCTTCTACAGTTGTTTCATTTGTAACATTATTTGCCCTGTGTTATTTTCACTTCACTTTTTTTTAAGTTATGTATATGTCTTGATCCTTTGTCAATGTACCATATACATATGATTATTAGAAGAGGCAGAAAGCCTCAGAGGCTAGGATTGGAGTAGGCTATTACTCAGTGCCTCTCACAGTATTTCATACACCACCACTGACCTCAGCAATTCACCAACTCCTAGCATGCAGATATATTAAAGACCAAACTGCCAAGATCATGACTTTAGTCGCTACAGTGCCTCATATTACCGGATTGGCAGTGAAAGGGGTCATCTTGTCAATTGCTGTTGGAGCAGCAGCTGCTCTAAATGTGAGAGTGAGAGCCAGCGAATTACAGGAACTTGATAAAAGCACTTCACCTATGTTAATTCTCAGAATCGCCGCGGACTCAGATTTAAATCGCAGTCTCCAAAAGGATACTTCAATTGAAGCCAGCCAGATTCCTTTTAAGGAGATGAGTTAGCTTCTCTTAATTCTTTCTTCTTTTCTCAAAATGGAGGCTCTAATGAAAAGAATGATCAGGCAGTTGACCATCTGCAGCAGGTACTTTGATCCCTCCATTACACTACCATGGTTATGCGATTTCATGGAAATGGGAAGTGCCATCACACAATTATAAATGTCCCTCTGTAAAAGCCAAAAATGAATTCTAGGCTAGAGATACTGAAATAAAAGTGAACTCCTGTCACCTCTCTTATAACTATTGAAAATTATTAGAAAGGAATTTCAATCCCAATTTTTCCGTATTACCTACTTGTGAGCTTTTTAGGTGCACTTCAGATTTCATATTCCATCAAAAAGTGCGAGTATCATACATTACCAAATGGAAACAAATGGACAATGTCATATGATGTGACTTGACAAGAGTACTCTTTTGAAAGCCTGTGAGTGTGTGTGTTTGTGTGTGTGTCCTCGTTATTCGCTCCCAGTCTATCAGAACAATTCTTTGCACTTGTTGGATACATTTTATGAAATAAAAATCGCCACTTCACAGCAGTTACCCACAGGGCAGGCCATAAAGTACAACATTCACGTTTTAACACAGAAAAATGTTCAACTAAACATAATACCCCTTGTAATCTATTCGATGACAGGAATGAGGCAAAACCATTAGGAATGTGGTGGGAGGGGGGCACTTTTTCAAATGATGATTTACATGATAAGGAAAAAACAATGTCAGAACTACAGTTTCTGTGTGGCAGGGGCTGAAGCCCCTCTCACACAAACCCTATCTGTAGATGTGCGGTCATCATCGAGTCTTCACTAACTCCCTCCTCATTGGCTGAAGTCAGAATCGATAGTGAATTTCTGTGGCAGGTATCACAGGTATTTCATATATAACAATTACTATAATTACACTAAGTGTGCCTTGGGGCATTGGAGGCCCTAAGTGGCTCAGCTTGTACTTGTAAGTGCACTTACCACAAGCTCTTGCCAGACTCTAGCCAAGGAGTGCATATATAACATAGGAGTGCTATTCCAAATTAAAAAAGTTTTTCCACTTCCACTTTTTGTTTTAAACAATGGAATTGATTTAATTTCTATATATTAAGGTATATAAGTGTCTTAGGTCCAATTATTATTAAAGCTTTACAGTGATGATGGGGAAACTCACCTCAACCACCACTAATGTGTAGCACCAACTTGGATGATGCAACAGCAGCCATTTTGCGCCAAAATACTCACCACACATCATTTGAGGCAGAGATCTTTTTTTTTACCCAATTAAATCAGGGTAATATTAGGTGATAGGTTGAAAGAGCCAGGTTGGGAATTTAGCCTGGACACCAGGGAACCCTCTACTCTAGTGCCATGGGATCTTTAATGACCATATCAAGTCAAGGCCTCAGTTTAATGTCTCATCCGAAAGACGGCATCTCCTACAGCACAGTGTCCCCATCACTGCACTTGGGATTTATTTGACCAGAGGGACATTCGCCACCTACAGGCCCACCAGCACCACTTCCAGCAGCATCTTGGTTTTCCCAGGAGGTCTGCCATCCGAGGGCTAACCAAGCCCACCCCTGCTTAGCTTCAGCCTTTCAGCTGGAGCAGGGTGCATGGTGGTATGGCTGCTGGTAATAAAATGGCAGAAATGATATACGTACATAAATTTCATTTCACTTTCAATTCAGTAAAAATGTTATAAAAGGATTAGAATTAATGTGGAATTAATGTGTGTTTCCATTGCAGTGTCTAAGGTTGCCCCAGTAATATTGCCCCAGTAATATTGTAGGCCTGGCTGACACTGTGTTCCCATTTACTGTAGCAACCCACTGTGACTCCCCTTCCGGCAGAGCAAGTACAGTATATGGAGAGAGATTCAATGTGCGTGTTACAGACGAGCCACTGTTTAAAATGGGTGACAATTAGCCTGCGCTGGAGATCATGGGGAGGCCGAGGAGAGAGAAAGAGCGACAGATATATAGGGAGAGAGAGAATGAGAGAGAGGAAGAGAGGGAGAGAGAGGGATAGAGAGCGAGAGAGAGAGAGAAGGAGGAATAGCGCAGGTACACTTGACAGTTTGGAGATCTTTGTGGAGCGGGGGGCGCAGTGCGGGTGCGGTGCGGGGCTATGATGAAAGGAGCGGAATATTCCGTCTGAGAGCGAGGGGGGGTGTTCTTCTTTAATCAGCACCCCCCCTTGGGAGAGTGCCACGGTGCCAGCGGGGTCCGGCGCCGCAGCCTCTTACTGTTATGCTAATGAGCACGGCGAGGGTATGAATGGAGGGCCCCGGCTAGTTAGCGCAGCGCTAATTAACACGGCGCGGCCAGGTGGAAGCCGTGAGCCGGGGGGTTGGGGGGTTATCTGCTGCTTAACAAAGGGGCAGAGGAGAGAGCGCCGCATTGGGTCTGGGACCAGGTGGGGCACGGTGCCAGGCATCTGCCGTCACTGAGCGGTTCTGGCGAAGGTTCTCCCTACGAGCGAGGATTCTGTCACGCCGAGCCTCTTCCCCGGTTTTTCTGGTTTTGGCCTCACGCCGGCTAGCCATGGAAGCAGGGAGCGTCTCTGGGCACTGCTACGGAGCCTCACCACACACAGTGAGAACGGCAGGCCTTCCAGGAATCACCGCTCCTTAGGCACCGCCATTTTGTCATCAGCGCTCCCCTGAATGATTCATCATCTACAGTGTTTTCATTTTATTTATACCAAGCGACATGGTGATAAGGAATGAGACTTTTAGTGTAACATTTTATTAAAGAATATAATTAAATAACAAAAATAAATGTCAACGTCAATGTGCATCAACATAGTATCAGAAAACAGGGACGTTTTTGAATGAACGGATTTCACTCGCCTTGTTGTCGGTTGGTGACTTGCACGGCAGCCAATCGGCGTCGGTGTGTGAGTGTGTGTGAACGGGTGAATGAGAAGCATCAATTGTACAGCGCTTTGGATAAAGGCGCTATATAAATGCCAGCCATTTACCATTTACCATTGTTGTGTATTGTGGGAAATAAAGCAGGACGGCGATAGTTTTGTGACAGGAGCGTTTTCTCTGCATTCCGCGGAGGTCTCTGATGGGGGGCCCCTCGGTCCCCTCCTGACGGACGGCCCGGCATTCCCACAGACGTGTGGACGAGAGGGCCGTCGGGAGACAGGCATATGGCACAGTGTCACCGCTGTCGTCCGCCGCACCCCAGCCATTGTCCTCCCTCCAGACGGGGCGTGTGTGTGCACGCACTGGGGCAATTGGCTGTTTGAACCCCGAACCTTTGGAGACCTTTCCCACAGGCTCCGGCCCACGCCAGACCCACGCGTTTCGCCGTGCGGAAGGGCCTTTTTAAAAGGCAGACAGGAGCAGTGGATGCGATTGTGCTCTTCTGAAAACTGATCAATCATTCTACAGTAAATCAGTCCACTCGAAAATTCAGCCTTGAGAGTCCCATTAATTTACATCTCTTCAAAGAAGCACTGGGGTCATTGCAAATGGTGAAAAGAAAAAAAGATATTTGGTCAACTGTTATATTTTCTTTTAATCATAATTATCCTAAATATAGTTGACTTTGTTACCTTTTTACCTTAGCATTTAATAACTACATTATTTGGAAATTAGAGTCATTCACAATTAATGTTTTCGTATTGGTCTGATGCTGACTGATTCATATTCCATGAAAATATTTATTTTTAAAGTTGTGAAGAAATAATGCATAAAGATAAAATTAACAGCTGCTTTAAAACATAAATAGACTCGATGAATTAGCTGAATTGATTGCATATTTGTAAGGGAAAATGTGACTTATTTACAAAATAAGACACAAAGAAGAAAAAACTATGTCAGCTCATCTGGAGAATTTCCCTGACTGCATATTGATGAAATTCACAATGCAGGCAATTGCCTTTGAAGCATTTTAACTCTCTATGATGCATTAGTGAATATACATTCTTGAAATTATCTTTCACTGAAAAATATAGAAATATTTACTATTACAGCAATGTGTTCTGAGGTCACAGAATATTTGATGGAGGCACATTTCAGATGATCATCCTTTCTTCCGTCTTCATTCTGCATTTTGTCTTTCTCTTTTACTGTTTTATTCTCTCCTGCCACTGCACATTTTTAGAAGCATTTATCGCCGTACAGAACTAACCCAGCTTATCTTTATGTGTCTTTTTCAAAAATGCTGTTATGTCCATATACAGTTACAGTGTATGACTCATGCTCGAAACATTTTCTTAAAGGATGACATCCAGTAACATCCACAAAGGCTGTGCATAGTCTGAGTAGCACACACATCCCAGAGTGGTCAAAAGAAGAATAATTATAAGATTCATAAAATGATGCAGCAAAACCAGAAAAAAATCTTCAGAGCCTTAGCAGATATTTTTTCCTAAAATTATCAAATACAATTAAAATTAACCACTTGTTTCTACACTGCCTTTTAAATATATTGTACTCCCCATGCATTTTAAGAAACTAAATATAATAAGATCAGAATAGTGAGTATTGCTATTGATTGTATATGGGCAAAAGATTTAATGTGCTAGTTTGATTTTGTTTAAAGCACTTGGGGAACCAGCCGCCATAATTCCTGTGAACACCATCGGCTGATTACCAATTCCTGAACAGTCAAACAGCCAGGCCAGGCTGAAACTTTGCTTTCAGTGTTAGATGAGATTACAGAGTGGGGCACAGGCAGAGTGATATGCTGCTCTGAGGTGGATGATTACAGGCACTGCTTTGCATGTTTTTAAATTCCATGCTTCCTGAAATAGAACTGCTCCAGACCTTGGCACTTTTGCATGGTTTGCCATCTGGATTTCGATGGCAAACGTCAAGTGCAGTGGGATGAAAGCATGTGCTTTGTTTGTTTAGTTTAGCTTTTATTTTTCATGTGTAACC